>NC_090934.1:886002888-886305918 GCF_040938575.1 Ambystoma mexicanum | reverse complement strand
ATATAGTGCTTTTGCTTCTGCTCCTTAGATGGTATGCTGTAATCCCCAGAGACATAGGACTTGTAGTACTCATGAGGATACTCAACTGAGTACTTGGTGTAACCTAGATCAGAAGAAATCCAGGGTTTCTATATAGAGCAACATGAATTGCCACTTGGTCTAGGCCTGGGAACCAGAGCCTGAATGCTAGAAGTTAAGGTAATGGGGAAATGCCAAATTGTAGAACGTGAAATATGGAAACAATGACCTGGGTGTAGCTGACCCAAGTCCCATGACTGCAAAACAAGGAAGAGAGCATTGTAGGTAGTGACCATCTAGCAAATGGACTACATGAACATAGACAGGAAAATATACCTCTTGAGGATTAGCAACTAGGGAGATGAAAATCTTGTTGAGATGTCAAATGCATTGTGCGGGCATCAAAGCTGCCATGTTCTGCATAACTCTATGAGACATACATAGACTTTGTTCTAGTAATTGTATTATGTATAGTATACAAGCTGTAAATGTACAATGCAGCGACATACCAGTAGGTAGATCAATATATGAGCGCACAGGTTCAGGCTTGAAATCTTCAAAATATCCCTTGGTTCAGAATGCCTTCCGTCAGGCTGCTGTCCCGCTGTAAAGCAGCCTCGACGCTCTGTGAAAATAACAGATGCGTTGTCTTAAGTAAAAAGTTATTTGATTTATACTTGGTAATGTCCCGAACTAGTGCAGGAGTTTACTTACTTCCTATGGAGAGTTATATTCCTGAAGTGTCCGACACAGAGTAGGATGGGGACCTGTATGTTGGTGAATGGTAGGAAGGCTGATAGTCCTTTGCTGTCCTGGAGAAACAGGATTCCCTGAAAGGACTAACGCCGTTGCTGTAGTGTGCCCAGCAAACTAGCCATTTCCATGTCTGTCTTGATTGTTAAGAAGGTGGACGAGACCTTGCAGACCAAGAGGTTGAGGTCATTAAAAAGGCATGCCCATCACCTTTGCCTGGACATTTGGCCAAAGGTTAGTGGCTTTGAGCCAGCAGTGCCTGCGTAGGGAAGCGCCATTCACCGAACGGTCAGATAGTTGTGTCCACGCTGTACACTGAATCAGATTGCATACACTGAGGCCGCCTCACCTTCGCGGATAAGAGCAAAAGGCTCATCCTTTTTATCATCTGGCAGGAACTCTAGAATAGGGCATATTTTGAACTGGAGTTCCCCTTCTTATCTGGACAGAATGGCTATTGCATTCGCCTTGATGGTTGCAGCAGCTGTTGGGATGACCCGCTTTCCAAAGGCATCCAGGTGCTTGCCTTTTTTCTCCAGGTTAACTGAGAAAGAGGAGGAAGGGTTGGGGGAAATTTGTGGGCTGCTGCTGACACCAGAGTCGGGGCTAGGTTGTGTCCTGGGACATTTTGGTGCCGAGTCGGTACCCTATACTTTTTAATCAAACTTCTCTTTTGTGGGAGGTGCACAGGACGGGTTGGTCATGGTCAACAGACAGTCTTCCCACAGATCTTCCAGTAAGGTAATAGCCACAAAATAATAACAGTGTTGCTCACGCCACTGGCAGAGCAGGCTTTCCTTTTTTTGTTCCTCAGTGACCAAGACGTACATTTACGTTGCCCAGGACATTAGAGCGTTGAAGGATCCAATCTCACCTGCGGGAGAATGTCAGAGAGGAGCCTCATCTGGTTTACCATCTCCCTCCAATTAATCAGTGCTCGTGTTGTGCGCTGAGGAATTGTCGCCTGAAACGTCAACCTCAGATTCAGTGTCCATAAGGGTTTGCACCAAGATAGGCAGGCGGAAGCCTGAGGCCACGAGGCGCAGCTGGTTGTGGTGTGGATGGGTCTGACAGCATTTGATGAAGCTCAGACAAGGGATTGCAAGGTGGCGAGATTGTCTAAGAAGATGTCTCTAGGAGCGACAGCTGCAGGAAAAACAGGAGGAACTGCCTTCAGCAGGGGTATAGTCAATTTGGGGCTGGATGCTGCACCTCTATTTCCAGCTCCACGTCAGAAAGTGTGACAAATCGTGGGATTCTGTTACTGCTCCGAAGTGGGGAGGGGTTCCTTGTGAGACTGAGAGGGGGGGGGGGGGGCGAATCCGCTATGCGAAGCCTTCCCTAAGGGTAGAAGTCAAGTGGGACCTCACTGTGGGGGACTCCCGCCTTGGGGACAAGGACTCCTGTTTCAAAGAGGGACTCCCTAAGCTACTCACTCATAACCCACCATTAACAGCTACAACATAAAGAATACGTAGCTACTGGTTGATACTGTGGTGTAGAACCATTGTTTCAACATGAGATGTATTCTTGCAATACTGAGAAAAGGAGTGCCTGTGTAATACACAACAGTCAAGCAACCAAGAGAAAGGACTATGCGGCTCCACTGGGGAAGATCCAGCAACGAGTCATAAAAGCAGAAGTTCTATTTGAAGGAGAAGCTGGAAGTTTCAAGTCAGCTGTGCAGCGAGAGCCGAGAGAGACCGGGACGTGCAACGTCTAAACCTGGATGAAAGCTAGCCTGTGAAGTGGACACAAGAACATCTGGAAGGAGAAGCTGGGGAAAGGGAACACAAATGAAGATACTGATCCTTAGGTGGTGGCGTAACCGAGAGTTGTGGACTTATGTCCTACAACGACACCACAGACCCGCTGGCATCACAGGTCGGATACCGAGTGAGAAAAAGAGAATCAGAGAAGCTCAAAGACACTGAAAAGGGGAAAGCAGGAGACCCAGGAGGGATAACTAATATAACGAGTGTATGCATCATACTCATCTCAGTGGAAAACAAAATAACGGATAAGACTGAGAATTACTATGTTAACTCCGATACAGGTATCAATAAGGCAAGAGCCCCAAATAAAATCAAGGAAATAATTACTGGAGTATCCATACTGGTCCCAGTCAAAATAAAGGTGGAAACAAGTGAAAAGCATTACTGGAACCTTCCTATTCATCCCAGTAAAAGGCAAAGAAATCGAGAAAAGTGATAATCGTGGCCCATCCAGTGAAAAGAGTGGACATTAAATCAATGGAGAGAGAGTTTCTGACCCACCACAAGAGGGGCTTCCAGATCTGAATCAGGCTGAAGGATTTCCTCTGGCGGGAATAACAGAGGAGCTTAATGTAGCTGAAATGTGATCCCAAGAATCAAAAGGAAACGGGCGTAAAGGTCTGGGTAAGGCTACCTGGGCAGATGGTTGAGCCAACAAAAGGTGCTGCAACTGTGGTGGAAGGAAACTTGTAAGGTAGTCGTTGACGGTATCATGGGCAACCGTTTGCTGCCACTTGTCAACGGGTTGACAGTGTTGTGGTAGATGCTTTGTGGCCATGCGTAGACTGAGTTGTGGCCGTTGACAGGGTCGTGGATGAAGGCGCTTGCTTCTGCGTAACCGGGGACGTCGATGGGGGCTGAACGTCTTGGCCTGATCCATTGACATGGATGATTTGGAAGAGGAGTGTAGTCGTTGAAGGAGTCGATGTGCCGAGAGTAGTCGCAGAGGCCAATGACGAATGCTTCTTAGATGACGATACTGAGGTTGCGGAGTCTTCCCCGGGCTTTGCTTATTACTCCTAGAAGCCTCTTCATGCAACTTGTACCACTTGCCAGAGGGGGGGTGTGCTAGGTTGGTGTCCTTTGGACTGGCCTTTTGGGGGTGTGACTATGCCCGATTTTCATATGTCTTTCCACTTTCTGTAATGGCTTGGCAGGGGAAGAACAATGGTCTGGAGGGTTGCCCAGAGCAATTGACAGAGGTTTAAGATGAATTTTAAACCTTCAAGCTATCACCTTTTTGTTCTGCCTAAGTGAGGCATGACTGCTGGCTGAGTCAGAGGCCCTCCCCGGCATCAGCGAGCCATGCCACTAATCTGTGGTGGCGGTCTAGGACCGTTTTATTAAAAAACGACTGGCAGATGGAACAACCCTGAATGTCGTGCGTTTGGTGCAAGAAGAGGCAGTTGTCGTGGAGGTCTTCCAAGTACATATTTTTCAAGCCACACAGGGCACAGGCATTGTAAAGGCTTTTCCTCATGGCTTCTGCCATGGTGGATACAGGCCCAAAGACAAGAGCACATTTCACAGGGCACAAGGCACCGGAAAGGAGCAAACCCCAGACAGTCTGATTATAAAAACAGGTCAGAGTGAACTAGTATCAAAATTTGCAGAAAAGGTCGAAAAATATATTTCAGGAGGACTCCCAACACACAACGTGCAGTACAAACATCTGAAGATGGCCTTCTGGGGTGGAGCCAAGGGAGCCTTTTCTAGCGGCTGCAGATCAATGCTGGAGAATCTGGTTAACGTGCATTTAGCTTTGTGAAAAGAAAACATTGATCCTAGCAGTTCAAGACAGTACACATGTTTCTACAGCTTAAAACATGACATGGTTTAGCATGCAGATTGCAAAATTTCAAGTTGCAAGCTACTAGCCATCCATAAAAAAAAGTCAACACACACACACATTCTTACTCACCAAGAGTGAAATATCGCTAGCCAACAGTTTGTGGCAAGTGCAAATTATGCACCCTAATAACAATGTAGCATAACATACCTAACTGAGTGTAGCACTTCAAAACAGGTCAGGGCATAGACATTATAGCTTAGTGCAGGCACACAACAAAGCATGCCATCACTGGCCCTCCCAAACAGCTGTATTAGGTTTACAAAGTGAAGTGTCTCACTGTGGGGAGGAGGCGGAGTTCAGAAAATGTAAACCCCAGGTTGTGTAGTGTGACGTAAAACGCTGGACCTTATACAATTCAGTTTGTTGTGTATACAATTCAGTTGTGTGCCGAAAGCTTGCATCATCTTACATTTTCGAATTTTTCCAAGAGTCTGTGTGTTAAAAAGCCTGGTGCAAGGATACGAAGGTAGACCAGACTGTCCAGCTGCGCTGTCATATTGCACCTCGCCCAATCCCCCCCATGGCTAAGTGTGGGCCACAGTAGAAGTCTGTGTCTGAACTGCATGTATGCTTCTGCAGTGTGCCCTTATTCCTACGGGTGAGAGGAATACGTGTGGCTCTCCTAAAAATATACGCCTTGCAGTGTTTGAAAGGGCAACCAATTTGGCAGCAGTAATCTTCTTGGAACTAATATTATAGTGAGTTACTGCAAGAATGAAAATATCACTTTATTCCAGACCGGATAAATTCGACGGCTGAGAAACGCCCAGAAGAAGTCATCTGGTCTTCTGTGAGCACAAAGAGCACTTCCTACTTCTATCATGCACTTGAGAATCATGGGTACCAATCAAAATACAAGTGTGTGAGTCTTCGATGGGCAATGCAGGCAAACAAGAGAGTACAGGAAACCGCAATGCAGAAGTAGTTTTGGAAGGAAATGTGCAATATATAATCACAATGCAACAACACAAACGCTAGTTATAGAAATTGGAGACATGAAAGTATTGGCTAACAGACGTTATTGCGCCAAATAAACAAAAACCGTAATTCGCTGGACTCCCAAATATGTGCCGAATTATATGCAAGAGTATTTTGCAACCAGTATGTCCACAAGCAACCCCCAGAGTGATCATGGGTCCAGATAAGTCAACCCTGGCACTGTGAAAGGCTTAAAAGCCTAACCACTGATGAGCCACACAAGCCCACGTCCTTGAACATTTTGCCCGAAAGGGTACGACGATAGCTACACAGACATCTCGCCCACTTCTTTCTACCACCCTATTCATCTCCATCCACATTTATCTTTCAAACAGTCTATTCTGGACAGGACTACTTGCTCTGAGGGAGAAATTAAAAACTTCGGGGCAATGAATGCTTCAGGGGTCGATTGTGCAAATCTCCAACCTTGCACTCAACTTTCTACACAATTCTTATGTTCTAGTCTTATTGAAACACCATGCACCCAAAAATCACCACTCTTACCTACTAGTTTAGTTCTTTCCCAATCAGTCCACCCCCTACTTATGACGCCAACCCTTTTCATTGCGGGAACACAATATCCCACATTTTGGACAAGCATAGGCACTCAGCAAGTTGGTGCAGTATAAAAAACTTTGAAACCCAACAAACAACAAAATGTTTTAACTTTTGCCAAACAGAAAAACGAAGATTGCGCTAATTTGTTGGTAAATCACTAAAAATGGGACATTTGCATGCAACCGATCAGGACTCTAAAGCGTTCAAAGGGTACATGCTGCACAGATCACCATTTCTCTTGCCTCTGAGTCTATTTTGGAGCATGTTCACCACGTTGGCCCAAAGACTTGCAAGTGTTGTACAAAGAGTGGGTTCGCTGCATTGCAACCTGTTACCTTAACAACTGCAGCTTAGGGATGTGGTTGGAAAGTGATTGTTTATATGCAAGTGTCCTCCAGCAACTGCCTGAGAAGGAGCCAATCTCCACACCAACCCATGAATCCTAAAAAACATCTGCATACGAGTCCCAATGGCTGCTCAGCCTGCAGCTGCAGGGGTTTATGCTCCGCAGGGAACGTGCATACTGAGAGCCACCCAAACCTGTAAGTGTTTGCCGGGTCAGCCACCTAACCATGAGACCAAACTAACCGCACTAGGGCCGAGGAACCCTTTGCTGTGGGTCTTTAGGTGAACCGTTGTCTACGATGCTGGTTTACACCTTAAAAGATTCCTTCCCCGCTCCACAGTCCCGTGATCTGTCCTCACTGCAGCATGAAGAAACAACCATCTCATCAAGCCGTCACCATACACAGCCCCCTACACAGCAACACTGAGCTATGCAGCGAATGCATTCTCAAGCAATGTATCATCAGAATAGCAAACATTGCCCTCTCTTTCATAGCGCTATGCTTGCAATATCTATAGAATGTGTGCAAGATTCATAGACATCTGTCCTACATGTTTGTTCTACAACTGCATTCACCTTTATACAGCTTATTCCACAACGGCACACACCTTGCCTCCCGGTTTGGCAGTCCCGAAAAATACTATTAACCCCTTGGACAAAGGTAAAGGGTAATCCAGGGTAAAAAATCCATCAGGATTTAACTGGGCAGCTGGAGCATGTCTTGGGCCCCATCACAAATCCAAAACGCTGTTATTAACTACCTATTGACTCCTAAACTGCTTTACATAGACAATCCCTTTTATTCCAGACATGTTTAGAACACAACTTCCCTTCTGAAATCCGATGCGTGGTCCACTTAATGGAGCCATATGCACCCGAGCCATCACAAAACGCCCCCCCCTTCTACAACACCCCATCGCAACTTATTTTGCATTTCACTAGCTTTCCCATCCCATTATCATCTTTCCCCTACCTTTCCTCTGCACGTTAAGGTGTAGATATCCCAAGCGACAGCACAATACGCCGCTCTGAGACCAGTACAATGGTGATTTGGGGTAGTACAAAACAGGGCACAAAACGTGCACTTGCCACTAGCCGTTGGTAGAGAGAATGGATTCTTGGTAAGAAATATACCCCAGTCCCATGCAGGCCTGCCAAAAATGCGCCGGCTGGTGAGAAACCTCAAGACAACACCTGCTGGCATCATAAAACAAGGCTGGCTGAATGCTCAGTTTTAAATATGGGGCAGTAAGTTATTACCTTTGTCAAAATTCTCCTACCACAGTGTTCTAATCAGTCAGGACACTACTGTAAACAAACCCAAATTCCCGAAAATGTAACAAACACTACAAAATATATTGCCCCAAGCAATTGCACTCAATGATAATGGTATTATTTATATAGCGCCTTAATCCAAAGCGCTTTACAGAACACATATTTTACATACAACACCCAACCGAAATTGGTATTCATTTATCGACCTCGGAAGGATGAAAGGTTGAGTTGGCCTTGCCGGGATTCGAACCTGCGGCCTGCAGATCACACTCAGATCGCAGCAGCGAGCGCCCAACCCGGTGAGCTATTTTACCAATAGGGCATAAAAGAGCGAGAAAAGCAGCATGCAAAAGGCAGGTCAGTCGCAAGTGTGTAGGCACAAACAGACCACAGCAAACTAGGCAAGTGCCTTTTTTTGCCTTAGTTTTGCAGCAGACATGAGATGCAGCGCAAAGCCAACAGTACTTCCGGTATGGCGCACAGGAACAACATCACGATTCAGTACAGGGACGAAAAATCCCAAAAAGTAAGACTACTTCACCCCTTACCCCGCTACCCCACAGGGTGTTCACCTGCACTGAGGAATGGCTTGGACTGTGCAAGCACATGGTAATGGTTGGGTGTCGGGTCAACCTTGCTAGCTCACAAGGGCAGATTTAATAAACATAGTCATAAATCTAAGATTATATTGGTAGAGAGGAGCTGTACTGGGAGTGATGCATTCATCAAAACGCCATGTCGTTGCCCTTTGATTCGATTATCATCAGGCATATTCCTTTTGTGCGTGTTATTAAAGTATACCGTAGGCGCTCCATTGTTTTTCTTTTAATAATATCAAAGGGTCTCAATAGTTATATTATGAAGGCAGCAAGTGACCTGCTGCGCGATGAGACGTTTTCGTGTAGCGTGACTGTTTTGCGACCGCCTTGCTTTGTCAAAAGCATTCAATGGCTTTCCAATTTTTCAAAGTGTATTCATTTTTTTTTTACATTCAAACAACGCCTTTACTTTGGCAGTGTCCTTTTAAATTGTCGCCCACAACAAGAACATGTTTCGATCCGTTTGGATCGTCCTCGGGTGGCTCGACAAAACAGGTCATACAGAACCTAGTCGGGAAAGTTCAAACATTCCTTCGTCCGATATATATATTTTTTTATTTACTTGTCTGTAATCAGAAAACAAAATTTGATTTTTACAAGAAATCACGTCTCACATATCACAAGTGAAAAAGAACAATGTTGCACGTGGAAAAATAGAATCGAAATGAGGAAGACACAATAAAACAAAGAAAAACAAGACAGAATGGTGGAGCTTTGTTAATTGATACTGAGTAAAATATCACTTGCTGTTGCTAGTGTAAGTGCAGCCTCCAGCATCTTTACCGCCGCAGTAGACCATTTAGTCTTTTCACCTGCGACCAGGCGACACCATGCGTCTTCCTCTCGAAGCGTCACATCGTACACTAAAGGTAACAGAAACGCTTCTCGCAGATGTGCGGTTTTTACACAATTCAGAAGTAAGTGTTTTACAGTTTCCACCTCTTGCGTTTCTGGGCATAATCTGCATGTTTTGGATAATTATTTTGTCCGAATGGCTTTGATTTCTTGAGTTAGCATCAAGATAAATCTCATTTTCATGAATGTTTTCTGTAGTCTTTTGTCAGGGAACTTTATACAATAGTTCAGAGGTATCGTGAGCTTATTTGTTGTCGGTGGTAGGTGAGCAAGTAGCTTGTTTGCCATCGTTGCCTCACATGTTTGTATCCAGTCCTCTTGAGCTATTTTTCTCTTTATCTTGTCAGGATTTTGGAGTGCAGGCTAAGTCTGCCAGGTTGTTTTGTAGTTCTTGCTCCCATTTGTTCAGGGCGATGCAATGTCCTTGAATAAGTTCCTTCTAAATTGCTTTAAATAAAGGTAATGCATCTGGTAAGATGATTTTCCACAGTAGTCTTATCTGACTTTGTTTAACCGACGCTTTCAGCGATAGTAGGCCCAATTCGCGTCGGATGGCTGAAATTGATGTTGATTTTGGGAGGCCCAATACAGCTTTCCACAAGAAACCTTCCAGTTTTGACCATATTGTGTCTTGAATGTTCAGGGCCGCGTCCATTGCATAAATTATCGAAGGTACCACCTTTTGCTTGTAGAATTGTATCGCTGGTAGTAAGGAAAATTTTCTATACTTCCGGTCTACAAGTTTAGTCTGGGTGGTTAGTGTTTTTATTTTCAACCACAAGGCCAGATGTATAGCTTTTTCTGAGCGAGTAGCATCGAACATTATTCCCAAGTATTTTATGCTGGTGACAGTTTCAATCTTCTTGTTCAAAAACCAGCGTCCATTGTTGTTTGCGGTCGATCGACTTTTCCCCATGATTAGGATTTTGGATTTGGTGGCATTTATTTCCAGATAATTTTCATCGATGTACTTGGCCAGGTTGTTGAGTTGGCACTGGAGCCCTATTTGGGTCTGATCCATAAGGATCAGGTCGTCCGCATAAAGTAGTCTGGATATTAATGTATTTCCTACTTTTGGTGGGAAAGCTCTTACCGCCGGTTGGGTATATTGAAAGTCGCCCAGAAATGCAATGAAGAGGGACGGGGCAAGCGGACACCGCTGCTTCACGCCACATTCAGATGGAAATTGTTTTGACATCATGCCTCGTCTATTGAGACAAACTCTCAACTTTGTGTCCGTATGCAGAACAATTACCGGTTCTAGGATTTCTCCCGTGCAATTCCATTTCGATAGTTTTGACCATAGCTTTCGTCAACTGATTTTATCAAACGCTTGTGTCAAGTCTATGGACGCTATGAATACTCTTGGTGCACCATTCTTCACATTTTCTTTTATGAGGTTTAGTATAATGATGTTGATACTTGTACTTGCGTTTTTAACAAAGCCTGTTTGCAACTCTTCGCCTCACCAGATTTCACAGATGGGCAAGAACAGCTCCATGTCTGGATGAATTACAAAGATCTTGCCCATGATGTCTAAAAGAGCAATAGGACGGTAGTTCGCTGGATTGTCTCCATTTCCCTTTTTAAAGATAGGCACTATCAGTGCTTCCGTCCATGTTTTGGGGATTTGTTTCTTTGCCTGGCATTGCTTGAAAATTTTGGTTATTAAAACGGAGCATTCCTGAGGATGTTGCTTTAGGTCCATGTTAGTTAGGCCATCCGGTCCCGGTGCCCTAGATGTTTTCAGTTTCAATATTGTGGCCAAAATCTCTTCTTGATCTGCGAGATCAGCCCATGTTGTCGCCATGGGAGATGTGTAGTTTCAGGCAAGGATGCAAATTGGGCTGCGAAGAAGGTTATCCAAGTCGATTCAGATATTACATTTGATAGTTGATTGGTTCTCTCATTGCTTTCGTTTTTAATCAGCGCCCAGAAATCTCGAGTATTTTGATGTCAAGGTTTTCAGCATTTGTTCGGCATCATTCTGATACATGGCCCCTTTATGATGTTTCAGCCATGCTCTGTATGATTTATTGGCAGCTATGGCAATTTCTTTTTGTTCAATATTGTCAGAGACTCTGGCCAAACGCCTCAGTTTGCGGACTTCTTCTCAAAACCAGTTGAGCATCGCATTCTTGGGTCTTATTTTCATTAGATGGAATTTGGTTTCTCTGCTTTTTCCTGTACTTCACGAAGAATGGGAGATAGTTTGGTGTGATTTGCGAGGACGTAGTGGATTGGTCTTCCTCAGCAAATTTCTGGGAGATCTCCTTTGATGTTTATTGCAGTGAGTTGGATTTGCGAAGACTTATGTGATACCTCCACGTCAAATGGATAGGTTTCTTTTGGAATGCTCACTGACTCGAAAGTCATTGACAGCAGATTATGGTCGCTGGCTTTAGTTCTGAAGTCTTCATAGAGATCTACAGACGATAGAAGAGAATGTGAAATGAATATGTAGTCCAGCATTGCGGAGGTGTCAAGTCGTTCCCAATTTGGAATCATTGGAAGGTGGCCTCGAAGTGTTGCCACGTTATGAACATTTCTGGAGTCCATAAACTCTAACCATAGTACACCTCGTTCTAGAGATGGCGAAGAATGGGTGCTAGCCACGGGTTGCTCACACCTAGCGTTTAAATCTCCGCAATGACAATGTGGTCAGTGGCCAATTTGATGGTAAATTTGTCTAGGGTGTCCGCAACGGCACTACAAAAGTCGGTATTGTTTGTTCTTTTCGGTTTCCAATAGACGTTTATGATGGCTAGATTGGATTTTGTTTTCCCTAGTGATGACTTTTCTGGGTGAAGCCACTCCGTTTGTAGAGCCAAAATGCCATAGGTTTCTGTCACTTTCTTTTTGATAGAAATGCCTGATCCAAGTTTGACTGCGGTTAAGAGGCCTGATGATGGTCTGCCAAACATGCCCTTACTTGCTGGAGAAATACAAGTTTCGTATCCGTCGATCATTGGTTGTTCCATCAACCAGGTCTCCTGGAGGCAAATAATGTCAAACTGCGCCAGGTCAAATGCGTCCAATTTGATCAAATGTTCATGGCCTCTCGTGGTCCATGAACACAGAGGTTTCCTTAGATTGAGGCTCTTGGAGAGGTTCAGAAATTATGTGGCAGGTCGACGTCGCTGAGACATTTCGTTGTTATTTTTGAGGATTTGGATTCAGCACCTTTTTCAACCATCTCCATGGACCCGAAGGTTCATGTTTTTTGTTCTGGAACCACTCAGAGCTTTGATCGCTCGAAGAGCCATTTCTTTGATTTTTCTCCCATCTGTCGTTCTTTCTTAAATTTTCTGTATATTTTGGTTTCTTGTAATTTGCGTTTTCATTCGTTGCATAGTATTTTGATTGGCATCTCCCTCGCCGGCTATCTCCGTCCTCCTTATACATCTTGCCTCTTTTCTTTATGATCTGGACTTCTGTGTTCTTTCGATGGCCAGTCTGTTTTTCTGTCGATCTACTCGACGGATGTGTGCTTTTGCCCGCTAACACTGGTGTTGTTATTTCCGCGAGGGCAAAACCCATTTCGTTCAAGGCGAGAATAACATCTCGTTTTTGTTCAGCACTTGCAGCCTTTGTAACATGGAGGTACGCTTTAGCCTTCTTGTGTCTGTGATATGGTTCGATCAACACCAAATCTGCCATATCTAAAGATTTCATCTTTGGTATTTTGGCTAAGATTTTGAGGATTGTCTTTGTATTTCGCATTAGAAAGTTTTTACCGGCCGTCAATTGCTCCATCTTAAAAATTTGTGTTTGGGAAAGTCTAGTAGCTTTTAATAATCCAGTCCGCGGCTTGGCCATATTTTGTTCCTCAATTGTCTTCTGCCTTTGTCCCTGGATTTTAATTTTTTCTGGAGTTTGGTTTTCATTTTGTTGGGTTTTCTTTAATGGGTCCAATGGAGGTCTTTCCACTTCTTCACAAACATTGTCTTTGGGGGTCTGAGTTCCCGGTGTGATCAAAGTTGTAGATGTTTTTTCTGTTTCTCCTGGGTAGCTGTGTTTTTTGCTGTAATTGCCGTCGGCTCTCGGTTTTGGTCAATGTAATCTGGAGCGTCATGGACTCCTTCGTGGTCCAAATGAACTGTTAGGTCTGAAAGTGAGAGATTTCCCGATGAGCCGGCTGCAGATGCGATGGAATTGTCTAACTCAATTATCGCTTGTACCTTCGTTGAATTGTGGCAAACTAGACCTCGGGACGTTGTAGAGGCTTTAGATGATGGTACAACTTTGATAGTGTGGTGTGGCTGCGAGTGTGCAGTCTTTGGCAGTCACTCTTCACTTTCTACTGTTCCTGGGAGGCGCTACCACTGCTGTGGTTCTACAAAACCCACTCCATACCGCAGAGCGGGCCGCGGAGTGTGGCTGCGAGTGTGCAGTCTTTGGCAGTCTGTGCATGGCTGAAATGGCGGAATCGCCGGATATTGGGTCCCCACAGGATTGCAACCAGGACCCGAGGGAAGTAGACGAGGGCCGCTTACTCAGAAGTGCCTTTGCTCGAAACACCTTAAAAATTCAAAACCGCGGTGTGAAAAGCCAGCTCCCACATGGTTTGACCCCGTCGTACAAAGCAAACAAAGCGGTGGTTTTACAAACAACTCACGCCTGCCCAAGGCACACAGACATACTCCAACACTCTACGGAGGAAAACGCTGCCACGCAAATCAGCCCAAAGAGAATAAGCACGGCAGAAGGGGAGGGAGCCCACCAGGTCATACCTGATTCCACGCAGCGGACACAAACGCAGGACCTTTCAGCGCACCCGCCTGTGTGCCCGCCCGTGCTCTTGCAACTGCAGGCTCCCCCCCAACAGCTCCAGGCCCCGGTGGCCTCCGGAGGGAGGACCGAGTCCTGTGAGCGGGGGGGGGGTGCTTGCCAACGAGCGGCCGGAGACCCAGCAGCGACGGCCCATTCCAGACGGAGAGCACGACTCCAACCACCCGCATTCGGCGGGGACAGCTGGCCAAACGGCGTCGCTCGAGCCGAAACAGCCGCGATACATTCAGGGGGCGGGGCCAGGACCCGCCCATCGGCACTCGGCAGAGGAGGGCATGAGGGAAGAAATCCCAGAAAAAAGGGTGCTCACGCCCCCCAATGAGGAGGCAGGGGGGTCATCAAACCCTCAGGAGTGTCGGGTCCAAGAGCTCTCGAGGCAGGGATCAGAGGCTTGCCCGATGCAACTTAGAAATGAACATACACTGCAAATCAAGGCACAAGTGCACTCTAACTTACTTACATCAGCCCCTCTCAGCCAAGACTGTTCCCCCCTCTCGGCCCCGGGCAGACAGTGGGGGCCCAGAGCACGACGTTATTGTCCTCCCCATGAACAGCCCAGAAATTACCAACTCCTCACCAGCATACGAAGGTGGGGCACCGAATGCAAAAAAACGAGGCAGAACCGACGGGGGGTCTCCAGACACGAGAAAATTGAGTTCACGTTTTAGAAAAGAGCCTCCAAAAAGGAAAAAAAAAAAAAAAAAAAAAAAAATCGGCCCGAATCCTCAGGCCGCGAAAATCAAGACAGGCTGCCAAGCAGCAAAAAAAACATGGAACCCTGAATCAATAAAACCTTCAATGGCAAGCCTTGTAACAGACTTCTTTCAGGCCTTTGCTCCAGATTCTAAATCCAGGCAAGAGGACCTCACAGATGAAGAAATCTTGGAAGCTATAAAATCTTGCCAACCCCCGGATAAACAAAGGAAAACTGGATGGGGCCAAGTTGTGCGCCCTCCCGCATCAAGCCTGGAAATGGGCGCCCTAGTCCCGAGCCTACCTCCACGGGCCCCACCTCCAGCACCCAAAGAGACGGCTCTCCAATCTCGTCTGGTCCCAGTGCCCGCAACTGAACTGGGTCCAGTGCTCTCCAGACCACTGTGTCCCGGACAAGGCGGCTTCCTTAGGAATTCCGACAGCAGAATTTCCACCAAGCCCGCGGAGCAGCGAGAAAGGACCACTGAATCCAAATTCACCGGAAATCACAGTCGTCCCGACACTGCCAGCCACGGGGGGACCACAGCTTACCCAGGAAACGGCGATCCGAGCTCAAGGGTCGGCTGGTGGCCTCTTGGGTCAGTCGCCCGACATTCCACTCCAAGAACATCGCCACCAAGTGAAAGCAAACCAGCTGGCCTGCCCAAGGTCAGTAGGGGCGCCATCGGTGCATATCCCAAAACCACGACCCCTGAACCGGTCCAGCAGTGGTCCTGCAGAGCAACCACCTACGCCGGTAGTGAGACGCCTCTTAAACGAAAGTTACGCCTCAACACCAATTCCAAAACAGCGCCCCCTGTCAGTGGGCCCTCCAATCGACTCATCAGGCCAAAATAAAAAGGGACCTTCTGTCCATAATGTCAGCAGTAACAATCGCCCTAAACCCCTTCACTAAACTGTATGAAGGCATCAATGAAAACTTAAAGGATCACACCTCGATCCAGGCCTCCATGCTTGCAAAATTGACCTTCTTGGAAGGCTACATCACAGCCCTAGACGGGCAAATAAAAGCCTTGAAGCTAAACGCGGACCGTGGTTCCACAACAGTTGCGCCCTGTCTGACATTAGCCCCAACGGTAAACGTAGTTGAGTCATCAAATCCGTCTCCACAACAAAGTTTACCATCCTCCAGCATCGCTCATTGTCAGCCGGAGGGACCAGCTCCTCGAAACTTGCTCAATCACGAGGTCATCGTTATAACAGACGAGATTCAACAAATGGCCCAGCCCCGAACTCCATCGGCGAGGCTAGAGGATGGCTCCTATCCCATTTTCTCAACAGCAAGAGCAGAAAAACAGAACCAAGAAGGGAAACCTGCAACTCAAAAAATTTCACCAGCAAAACAAACAGCCATACGGGTTGACAAAAGTTCTACGAATCCCGGAAACCAAATTCAAATGGTGGCTGCGCTAGCAGGAAAGCAAAAAGGAACCGTCTCTTCTCCGCGCTCCAAAGAAGACTCCTTAGCAGAGAATGATCTGATGGATCTCTCTCAATATATGGATGACCCCCAACCCGCTCGGCTAATCAAGGGGGGGTTGGCGACCCTGGAGACACCCCACCCGATAATCCTGGGCGATCTGGGAAACCTACAGGAGATTTCAACAACCAAAGACGCAGGCAAAGATGACAAAGGGCACACATCCCTGTCACTGGAGGACCGCAGGAACAATCGCCCTAGACGGCGAGCATGCCCCTCCAACAGCCCGCCAGGTCGTAGAGCAGTGTCTTTCGCCTCTCCCCGAGCGAGAGATGCGTCGGGCAGAAACAAAGCGGCCGCCAGTGTATCATCGGTCCAGCACGTGCCAAGGGGGCGCCAGTCAGAATGCCCCGCAAAGAAAGGGGAACTCCATGCCTAACCATCTACCTTAAAAGAGCAAAGGGGGGTGCGCCAGTCGATCCACTACTCTTCAAGAACAGAGACTTACCGCAAGGAAACCAAATCTTCGACTGTCGCCAATAAAGTTGAAACAGCACAGAGACAATAAGGACAACATAATCCTTAACCGAAGAGGGCTACTTGCACTATTCAGTCTGATTCCAAAACTTCGGGACATAAAATCGTCCGAGCTAAAGATAGTGGATCCCTACCACACACATGATAGAGCTAAAGTGAATATCCACATTGTTTCCGAGAGAGTGAAAAGGGAAATAGTGCGAGCAAAAGAGGACTTGGCCGCCCTAGGATACATCATCAATGGCCAAAGTTCAAATTCAAACCAAAGGGTTGCGGAACATCTTGAGAGAAACTCTGTCAGACAGGAAAAAACCAACGGAAAGGAAAAGGGACGAGAACGTAAAAGAAGCGCGGGACAAGTTCAAACTGGGGACACTCCGAATGCAAAGCCTTGAGACACCGCCGCGCAACACCGGCGGGACAAACCAAGGTTGCTCAAACTGATCAAAACCGTTGAGCGCCAGACAGCTAGGTCCCCCAGGACAATCTGTAAATCACCTGAAGTGGTCTTGACACAGCATTCAGTGCAGAGAACCGGGTCAAACATGAGAACAACACCACAAGCGGGTCCCTCCAAGGCAAAGCAAAGCGACAAACGACAGGGGTTGTGGGCCTGGCTTCCCAAGGTGCTGTCCCAAACGAACAAATAGCAACCCGCAGGTCGGCTGGAAGGGCCTCCAGATCATCCGACGGTCGACCACCACGTAAGACCCCTCTACTTTTCTTCCTGGAACACCCGCGGCCACTTACATCTCACTACGACGGGAGATGCAAATCTAGCATCCTTCGATATCATCTGCTTACAAGAGACTTGGCTGGTCCAAACACCTGCACTGGATGGATATGACATAATTTTGGCCCCAGCCAGTAAAGGGCTCTTGGGTCGCCCGACGTCGGGCCTATTAACGGCAGGGAATTGGCCTAAAACACAAGGCCACACTTCTAGCAAACCTTTCGATCTTGGCAGTTCTACTTGATTGGACTGAAGACTCTCATTCCAGACCTTCGCAAATTGCGATTGTGAACACGTACTGGAATCCGGCTGCTATAAACCCACAATCTTACCTAACGATGATGGAGAACCTGGTGGACGAGATCCAAGCAACGCACCAGGTCCTAGCCATCATAATCTGTGGGGATCTAAACATCAAATGTAGTGAGGAATTCATAAAACCGGGCAAAGTCTCAAATCGGACGCCAGCAGCAAAAAGAGGGCACCTTTGGGCGTCCCTAATGTCCTCAAGAAACCTGGTAAACCTGAACTCGGTCTTCCCAAATGTACATCGTCTGCCAACTTGGGAACAGGGTTTCCTTAACGCTACTATCGACTACATTTATACATCAAGACAACTTTTGGGGAAGGTCAAAGCATATGAAGTACGCAAAACAACAGCCAGCGACCACAATCAGCTCACGATGTCACTGGCTTCCTGCTTTTCACAGCCCGCGCCGTATGTTCTGGAAGTGGAAACAAACCAGCGCGGAAATCGACTGAACCTGACAGCACGTGCAGTTGCAGCCCTGCAGGCCAAATATGTCCGGAAGGAGAACACCGAGAGTATCGAAAATCTGGATTACGTTCCTCTACTGGTACAATACAGGTCGAAAACTACCCAGCAGTCTTCCTCGAGCATTCAACCTAAACACTCTTACGATGCTGCTCTTGTGGCCAAAAGGCGTGACTTTCGCAGGTTGAAGAGACAGCTGGGAAACCAGCCCCAAAACAAAGACCAACTAAGGGTGGCAACAGTTTCCTACAAAAACTGGGTAAAAAACCACCGCCACCGGCTCTATCAGCAGGATGCGGAATGCATGTTAAAAGCCATCTGCGGAAACAAGGCAAAGGAGTTCTGGTCATTGTTAAAATCTCCGGCCCCTTCATTCAACAATTCAACAATTAACGCCATAGCCGAGCAAAAATGGATCTCTCACTTCGCCACAGTTTTCCAAGCACCGGCAACAACTTCCCCAGTAAGAGAGGCCGCAATGGGGGACAATCAGTCGGCCACGGACTGGCTAAAACTGGACGATCAAGCTGAAATCGGAGACCAAATCAAAAAATTAAAGACCTCAAGAGCTGCGGGCCCTGATGGCATCTCCAACATAGACTTGCAAGCAAACCCAGTTGAATGGGCTTCGATGATCGCGTCGATCTTTACAAAATGTGCGGCGCAGAAAGCCCTGCCGCAGTCATGGACCAAATCCATCATTGTCCCGATCTATAAGAAAGGCGATATCACAGATCCGCTAAACTATCGTCCCATCGCATTGCTAGATTGTATTGGCAAAGTCTATGGGAGCCTGCTCCTGAAACGATTTCAAGCTTGGGCAGAGTTGGCACCGTGCAATGACAAGTTCCAAACTGGATTCAAAAATAAGATGGGAACGGCGGCGAACATTCTAACCATCAGTACCCTAAAAAGTAAGGTCTGGGAAGGGAAACCAAGAATTTTCGTTGCTTTCATCGACCTCTCCCAGGCCTTTGACTTAGTGGACCGGAACCGACTATGGCAAAAACTAGAAGGGTGGAGTTGCCCCCAGGAGCTTTTACAGCCAATTAGAGCCCTACACTCGGACACCACCTTAAGGGTCCGACTGTCACAAAGGGGGAACTTATCAGGAGAAATTTCGACTGAACGGGGGGTAAAACAAGGCTGCCCCATGTCTCCAGCACGGTTTCTGGCCTATATCGGTGACCTTGGGTCATCAGAAGATCTGACATGCACTTTTCCTCCACAAGTTGCAGAGGTGAAAATAAGCCATCTACTGTACGCCGATGATCTCATCTTACTGGACCAGACACAGATCGGCCTCCAGAGGCAGCTTTCTAACCTTCTCGTTTATATGCAGGAAAACAATTTAAGAATAAATAAAGAAAAAACAAAAATTCTGATAATGGCACCTGGTCACAAAAAAAACATCGACAAATTCACATGGCGCTTGGAGGAGCACGAGATCCAAAGGGTTACCGAATATAAATACTTGGGTGTACCAATTGACAGCTCGAGACTCGAGACCTCTATGCAGGCATCTCTTCTCAACAAAACCAAGAAGCTGGCTTCTCAAGGAAAGGCAATCGACATCAAATTTGGAAAATTTTCCTGTATCCCAGTACTAGAATTTTACAGGAAAAAAGTCGTGCCGTCTATCACCTATGGGGCTGAAGCCATGCCATGGATTCCAGCAAAAACTTGGCAATATTTAGAAGGCCTGTTTTGGAAGTCGGTGTTGGGTTTGCCAAAAACTACACCCATCGCCGCAATTCGCCGTGAGTTGAGCCTCCTGTCTCTAAAGACAACGGTAAATATCAACACACTCAGGCTATACAGGAAATGTATAACGGACGACAGTGATCACATTTATGGTCTCCTCAACAAAGAACTCCACTCGGGTAAGGTGAAGATGCTGACAGACTGGAAAGATTTCAACAAGGCCCAACTGGAGTCGGTGGAGTGTTCGGATTTCGACCTCAGCACCAATCCTACGAGAGTCTACCAGAAACTAAAAGACCTAGACTGGATCCAAACTCAAGATACAGCATTCAAGAACAAACTTCTTCTTCACCTTCCCCCATGTGTCAACAAACTTAACGAGCCGATGAAATACCTGCAAAAATTCCCCAGCAGGGGGGCTCGAAACGCGCTCTTCAGAATAAGACTGAATCTGCTAGAGACAAACGAAATCAGGTACATCAGAGGACTAGTGGACTCAAGTAAATGCCGCCTGTGCGGAGCTGAGACTGAATCAATCAGACACCTGCTGCTGGTCTGCCCAAAAACTGTAACTCTGAGAGCATCCTACTTCAAACATCTAACCGGGGACGACAGAGGGTGGGACGAAGACACCTGGTGGCCAAGACTGATGGGAGGAGACCGCACATCGTGGCTCCTAGCAACCACAAAAATCTTGGAACACACCATGAAATTGCTAACAGCCGGAGGGGCCCACCCTGAGTAGTAGCAGTGATCTTGATTCTTTCTTTCTTTTTTCTTCTTGCAACTTGTCTTTGTAAAGTTCGCTTATGGAACATATACAAATAAAAATAAAAAATAAAAATAAAAAAATAGGAATTGAGGGAGTCGACTTTACAATATTGAAAATTGTAGCGACTTTAGATTGATCTTTATTTTTTTTCCCCATTTTGTGATATTGGGTCAGGGCGAGAAATCGTCCTGGAAGGAGCGTCATTTGCACCGTCAGTTTTTGGCTCCTTTGTGGCCAACGTCGAAATTTGCTCCATTTGGGAAATCAAGTGTGGTTCTCGTAGGCGACTTGCGTTGAACTTGGTTTCAATTAAGTTTGCAAGTTGTGCAAGTTTTTCGTCTTGTTGCCTTTCCTTCTCGATGTTTTGTTGGGTTAATGCTGTGATAAAACCCTCTAAGAAGGTTACTTTGGTGTTTATTGTGGCTGATAGAGTTAATGAGTCTTTCATTGAGTCATTTATTGACTCGTATAACTTTACAAAAGGGGCCAGTCCCACCGTAATTGCTAATATGATCGTAACGAGATCTGTTTTTTTTGTTGGAGTCTCTTTGGGGAGGTTCCCAAAAGTGTCGCTGGGTCTTACATTTCTAACTGGGGTTGAAATGTTGTATGGATGGTCACTTTGGGTTGAAGATCTCCTGGACGGGGAATCAATGTTGTTCCTTGTTTGTCCCAACTGGGCCAACACTGGTTGAGCCTGCACTGGTTGAAATGTGTTTCTTTGATCCCGTCCACTGATTACCGTGGAGTTGACGGACTGTATTAGTAGATCATTTCCTAGTCCAGACCTCTCAACACTATGAGGTTGGACATCGTCGTCAAGCAAGTTGATTTGAGCCGTGGATAAGCCTCTAGGCGGTAAATTGTGGACTTTGTCCCTCTCATTTTCTGGGCCTGGGACAATGTCCTGCACACAAGAGGCCTCTTCTGAGACGATTTGGGATGGAACTGGTATGGTTTTTCTTTGTTTAGGGGCTGGAAGAACTGGGGGAGCTTCTGAGACTGCGTCTAATATTTCAGCGTCTGAAAGTTCTACCTCAGATTCTGATTTCTTTTTAGTTTGTTTGAAAAAGAAGTCTTTCAGGGAGTGGGACGTCAGGATTTTGCAAAAATAACTTTCCTGCTTCTCCCTTTTGCGCTGTAGCTCTAGGGCCTTTTCTTTGCTGTTGGCGATCTTGATACAAAAGTTCCCCCTGCTCCTTGAGGATCTTTTTTGTTAAAGCTTTTTTTTTTTTTTTTAGCAATGCCATTGCTATGTCCCTTTTTTGACTAATTAATTTGTTTGTTGAAACGTTCGATGGACTCTGGATAGATTCGCGATCCAAGTCAGAGTCCATAAGGTCCTTCCCCTCTAGATTGTGAGGGGTATTTTGGAGGTTTTCCCTCTTTTTGTTTTGGTGGGGAGACGCAGGGCGGCCGCCGAGGCAGCAGAGGGCGCCCCTGGAACTGTGCTGTGTCCATTTGATGTTTTGCCAGTCTGGCTGGCGTCGGATTCCACCAGTGTACTGAGGCGTGGAGCCTCTCCATCAGCTACTTTCGCTGAGCCAACCTCCACAGCCTGGACCAAAGAGACACCGTCCCCAGCCGTATTCTGCGCATGGTCGAACGAGGCGCCACCCGACTCTCCCCCGCTAGCATCTCCACGGTCCGCGAGCTGAGGTCGGCCTCGCGGCGTCCTTCGACACCGCTCAGCTCCACCCCACTCGCCACAGCGGCGGCCTGCGGACCCCGAGCAGACAGCGGCAGGGGAGATCGGGCCTCCAGGAGCACATCCACCGGCAGCAGAGGCAGAAGCTGCCGCCGTGGAAATGGTGTAATCTCTCCAGGCTGGACCTCCACATCCTGAGGTAAGAACTGGGCTGGCGGCAGTGAAAGCAACGTCGAGGAAGGGGGTGAGAGAGACAGAGTGTCAGGAGGGGGGAAAGTTGTTGGAGTGGCGGGTGTATTGTCCCCGCTACTTTCCTCAAAGGTCTCCTCTGACTCCCTGATCAATGCTCACTCCTCCTCAAAGTCGGTGGTCGGGTCCTCCATGTGGCAGGAGGCCATTTCGCTAGGAATTGGGGACATTTGTGGAAGTATAATAAATGCTTTTTTCTGTGCTGCCATGCTAGAGTTGGAATTGTTGCCACCATTTGTCCCCACACTAACTTTTGCGGATTTCTTTGCGATTTTGTAATCGGGCGTGTTTGCTCCTCAGCACCCTGCCTGAAGGACTTTTTTGCTGAGGCTGGGAGTAGGATTATCCGTGCTGAGTGTGTTATCACTGTGTAAGTTTGTCGCTCTGAGGAGCAAGCAGAGTTTTAGGGTCAGCTTGCAAGACCATATCTCAACTCTGAGCCTCTGTAGACTGCTGTTGATTGCTCGCACCTCAGCGAGCCAACTCCGCGTGCCGCTCTGCGTAGATGCTGGGGGTTTTAACCTCTGATGCAGGCACTGTAGAAAGACTCCCAACAGGAAAGCAAGGAGGGCAGGGACTGCTGTTGACTGCTCGCACCTCAGCGAGCCAACTCAGTCGTCCGATATTCCTTTTGGGAGTTCCTGGTACTATCTGTGCAACAAAAAAAAAAGTGGATGGCCACTGGCTCTAAGAGTACACACAATGGTATAATGTGGTAACCAAACTAACACCAACATTTAGCAGACGAATGGCCACAGAACCACAAACTCCAGAAACATCTGCTTGCAGTGCCGCAATTTGACTCAATTTTAAAGCTGGGAATGCGCACAACCAAAGGACTTTCAGAACCGGTGATACCTCCTGGAGCATCCTGTCTGGTCTGAAGATCAGAGGCTGCTCCACCAAAAGCCGGAAAACTATGGTCCCTCAGAAGGAGGGGAAGTGAGATGGACGACCCGATAACCTACATCGGACCTCAGAGCGCGCTGTTGGGAGGATGACTAAAGCAACAGAGTGTTGGTATGCAGCAAGCGTTGTGGCTTAACGACATCACCGAGCAGCAGAATCAAAAGAACTGTGAAAGACTACAAAGGGTACCAGGTTGTCAGAATGCAGCATAAAATTGCTGCAGGTTTTTTACTGAATTTCACCAGATTGTTTTCTACCACCTTCCTAATTGATGGCACAGGTGTCTGAAAAGACTGCTTCAGTTGCTCGGAGCTGTGGAGTCTCAACCCAAATAAGATCCTTGTACACGCAAACAAGACCTGCAGGTGTACTGAATTCTCCAAAGAGCACCCATCTAAACAAAAGTGTCATGTGTTGCATGGAACCCAGAAACAGGCCCCCCAACCTGTGACAGAATGTCATCTGTGATGGTGGAATAGCCAGAGTTATTTTGATTTTTAATTAAGCAATAAACCCTGATGGGCGGGGGGCATTAACGAAGCATGGAATGCCCCAGGGCAGGGTTACAGGCCAGAGCTATGTGTATGGTAAGTGTGGTGTGAGAGGTTTGATTCTTCTTTGGCCTAGGTGGTGCTCTTCTGTGAATTAATCTGCAAAAGCCAGCCATGTCTAGTTGTATTAACCTGGGTTGCAGTACTTAGTCCTGTTAATAGTGGGCAGAAGGAGAATTTAAAGGTACAGAGAGTTGCATATTCTAATTAAAAGCTTAGATTTACAGATCTACTTTCGGCATTGTGACCCTTTTTCTGAACAGAGTGCAGCGAACGTGCATTATTTATTTGCATCAGTAGGCAAAAGGAATTGCTTGGTGCGCTCCAGGTAATTAGGAAATACTTCTCTGAGGTCATGCAAACTCATTCCACCCTATTTGGAAGTTGGACAGGGTTAACATCAGAGTAAATTTTAATTTCATATTGTGTGCTTATTAATATCACGCCTTCATTAGGTTGTAGAATTGTGAAAGTCTACATTGTCGCAATAAAGCTGTTGACCAGCAAGAGTACGTCTCGATTTTTGTCTTTGTTGTGCTACAATTAACTGTTACAACCCACTTAACGTCTAGGCCAGGAGTCTCCAACCTTTATGTTGGCAAGAGCTACTTGTAGTTAATGGCCAATAGGAGAGTGCTACTGGGGTGGTGAGGCCCATTAGTAGGAGAATGTGTACCAAGATTTTTTGGGGCGGTTTATTAGCTCTTTACATTAAAAAAAAAGGAACATATGAATTTACCATGATGTTAATAACTGCAAAAATATGCATTTCTTTACTAGCTGTCTTCTGAAAATGGTCAAGCATATCAAAATGTAGCGGTAGAGACAGTCACTGTGAAGGCGGACACAGCATGCTATCCACCGGTGCTTGCAGCTTGAAACAGCAACAGCATTCAGATGTCAGGTGGGATCAAAGTTTTGATTTCAGGAAGTTCATGTCTGAAAAAGCTGCTTCGCAGAGATAGGCAATCACATTGGCTGATAGTGCAGATGCCCTCCTTTCCATAGTTTTTGCACATAACTGCACATCTGACATGGCAGACAATTTCAGGACAGTTTTTAAAATCTTTTACAACTGCCTCAGCCACGGGAGTCCCTGTACACTTCACAATTGCACCATCTGTAAAAGTACATTTGTTTTTCATCAAATTAGCAACATTGAAGAATGCCCCTCTAACAGCATTGGCATTGCAGCGTTTAGTTTACCCACTTTAGACTGACAGCTTATTTGGAACATTTTCACAATATGTGAACATCATTGCAAAATGCCTATCAATGTTACTCTTAAAGATGCACATTTTCGTTATACACTGGAAGATAGAACTGTGCTTTCCAACTCTGGATGGAAATGGTACATATGTTGCCCTTGGTTGGATGGTGTATCTGCACTCGGGATTTCCACAAGGGTAGTTTATTCAGCAAACAATTCAGCAAATACCACGTTCTGCTTTGTCCAAAAATAAAATCCATTGCCTGTTTATCATATGCTAATTCATGCAAATTGTGCACATGCCAGGTCACACAATTCAGCCAAACAAAAGTAAGCCAAAGCCTACTTTGTTGACTACCCTTAATAGTTTTTATGTTAAAATAATTGGCAAGACTGAAAGAATACACATTTGGAAACCATGGGATCAAGTTATATGCAAAAGAAAGTGTAAATCACAGGAGTAATAAAATTCAGTTGTATAGCACTTACTTTAAACGTGCACAAATCATAACACCAAACCAGATGATATATGTATCACTATATTACCATTTTGATGAATCGTTATATTACCATTTTGAGCAAAGAGTCGCCACCCATTATGAATAAGTCGCCCCTCGCTACAACCATACTGCCCATTATGAAGGAGGCAGCATCCCATAGAATAGCTCACAGGATTGCTGCCTTTCCCTGCAGGAATCATGCAGGCCATTCTGCTGGCTGGCATTTACAGATCTCGGACATATCGAGGGCTGCACTTTCACAGAAATGGTTTAAAATGGACAAATGGAATCAACATGTGTTTTGCAGTAGCACTGCAGGCGCCTGCGTACTGTTGCTGACCAGGCATCTGCTAGGGAGAATTCTCCAGAATGGCCAATTTCCCTTACCTACCGAGTCCCTCAGCAGCTTTGCTGGATTTCTAGGATTTATTTTTTTAACCTGTTAAGAGTGTGACCCTTTCTTCCCACTCTTATATGTGTTTTGCTGTGTGTATTTAACATGTTTGTGTTCAGAATCTGTGGAGCCTCACCTACTGCATAGGCATCAACTTTTTACTGTGTGTTACACAGCACCCTTAGTGCAGTGTCACAGGGTTGTCTTTTTTCAAACTTCCCACTTTAAACTCCATATTCTGGGACTGACTACTGTCTCCCAGAACATGTAAAGTTGCCATTGACTATTAGTCTTTTTAAATTCACAGACCCAGTACAAACTATCTTCTATAGAGAACTGGAAAAGGTTAATAGTTCTCCCTTTTTGTCTGTCTCTCATAGAACATTATTTCGTTCCCCTTTCGTTAAGATTTGGCTGGTGGCAATGGCATCTACTGTATCTTTCCTACCGCGGTCTATGTAAATATCCTTGGTACTGTTTTAGGCTAAATTCGTAGCCTCAAACTTAAATCCGCTGGACCACAGTTACTTTTATTTGGTTCCTGCTGGGTTTATTCGCCATTTCTTATTGTAAAGGTCTTTCTTGTGATTTACTCTGCGCGCCAAACCAGGTTTGGTTCCTTTGTTCGCCGTCCTTTGGCAGGCTTGTGCACAGAAGCCCTCCTTAGGCACCTCAATGTCTGAGGGGGACAGGATGTGAGGGAGGGGTTTGAGACTCCCTGCACAGGGTCTCCTTGGAGACCCATGTCACACTCTGTACAAATGGCTCTGGTGACTGTCCCGCCAGGACAGCCACCCTGCTGTGTGATTGACAGCCAGGCTGTGTGAATGGGGGAAAACAGCATAAAAAGCAGGTATCTGGGGCTTGGAAGGCAGAGTTGCCACTGGATCGAGAGAACTGAAGAGAAGCGGACCACTACCACAACTGAACCGCACGGTGAAGCCCTGCTCCGGGGTCCGAATCTCCAAACTTTGACGACAGAGAAGATATACAAGGAATCTTCTTCCCTTGAGCTGATGGGACCAACCAGTTCACCAAACACCAAGCAAGGCCTCCCTCCCCTGGTTGAATTTGCTGTGCACAGCTGCAGTGAACCGGATAGCCAGGAGGACCGGACCCTGTTTGGGTTTTAAGCAGCGCACCTTTTATTAGTTGCTTTGCTCTGGTGCTGGTTTCTTCCCTAGGCAGTGCAGGACCCTCCAGTCTTCCTACTTCATGTCAGTCCGACAGTCGCTTCAGGAACCGTGAGCCTGCAGGACCTGCCAGGAACTTCTGCCTCAGTTACAACTGCCTTCTTCATTTAAGGTACTGTTCTAACGCGGTTGTTCGTTCCGTCCGACCGCGGTGAAAGTGTCTGAAATCTTTCGCCAATCCGAGGGCTGGTCCTTCTCTACTCTTAAGTAACTTTTCTTCCAACCAACTTCGTTTCAAACTCTTGGCAAAGACTTAACCGCGAACTACTCTGAATTGTGTGATCCTCTGCAAAGACTCTACCATTAACATTGGCCCAGACCGCTTGATTTGAATCCTCATTGTAGCAAGCCTTTTCTAGATTGCCCTGCATACTTACTTGTTGGTGCAGCTTAATTTTGTATAACCTTGTCTTTCCCTCCCTTTTAAATTGCTGGAGTGCCATTTTGCTCACACTTCATTTTGAGCCTAACTTGTCCAGAATTGTCTGGGGGTTGTGTAGTATATTAAGAGTGTGATTTTTCTGCTGCTTCACTTAGTGAATTGTTTTACAACTGATGTGTAAATAAATGTATTTTCATTTACTCAGAAACCTTGAGTCAATGTTTGTTTGAACCATACTAATTGCTGTCCTTTGTGTAACTATTGATACTGCTCACTTTACTCTTGAGATAAGTCTGGCTGCTCAGCCATCGCTACCACTTTACTGTGTAGTACAGGCTTGTACCAAAGGTGAATTTGTACTGTCACTTGTAGTCTTAATTGTGTGTGGTGTTCCCAAACGGTACTGCATATGATTTTGCCTAACACCATCTACTGGACTATTACATGTGTTTGAGAATTACTTGTAAATTATATTGTGTTTTCCTATTTTTTTTTTAGCAAAACGTTTTAATAAATTTCACAATTTCAACCTAGTAATGAAAGGATGACAATCCCCCGCCAGAATGTGAACATATTCATACAGATTATCCACACATCTCTGTAGATCTCCCAGTTATAAACCCTATTAATTGTTCTCCCATTCCATGGCTCTCCTCAACTTTCACTCCTTGTATGCACCATCCTGTTTTGCACAGTGCTCTGTTACTTAGTAACTAGGTCTAAAGTATATTAATCCTATACATATCGGGGGGCGTGGCTAACCGCCATGTGAAGAGGACGTTCGCTCCTTGCGCTCCGCTTGATGCGACCATCATAAGCTGCTTTTAACTACTTTTTTCGGGGGCCCCGAACCGCACGAACCGCCTCATCGAGGGCCGACATCCTGCTGCACCTGCGGGTCGATTCCTGTGGCCCTGGAAGACCGGCCTCGCCTTACAGACCGTGCGACACGATCCCGGGGACCGGGGCCAAGATGGCGGCTCCCGAGCCGTGCTAGACGCGGCGGCCCGCACTCTAAAGCCGCTCGCGCCGTAACACTCAGCTGAGGGCCGAGGACACACGAACGCCCAGCTGGACTGACGAGGGGGTCCTGTGGGGCACCCGTGAAGCTTGGAGCGCGAACGACGGAAGGTGCTAACGGGACGATCAGCCTGGAACGTCCCGGACGAGGGCGCTGCCAGCCACAGAACCGGGAGACAGGGTCTCGGAGGCCCTTCGAGGTGAGCGGGGGGGACTAACGCAACCGACACATACAGGCATGCCCGGCCTGGTAACCCGAAGAAGCGGCCCCGGCGCACACTATCCGTCCCCCCTGAGCCTACGGAGCCGCCCACAGCATACAGCGACCCGCCATCACGGCCCGCCGATACGGCTTCCTCGGCCACTCCATCGCGGCTCACCTCGGCCACCTCGGTAACAGTGAAGCCCGGAGGCTCAGTCGACATGTCTACCAAAGGAGCAAGGGCTAAGCAACGTCAGACCACCATCGACACGTTCACGGCGGCGGGGCCCACTGCGCCAGAGAACATGAGCGAGACTCTTGCTGCAGACCTACCCGACCCCTTGGGGCCATCAGCGGAACCTAGTAACACACAGATCCTTGAAGCTATCAAACTTTCCCAGGCAGCCGTGGAGCATAAAATAGACGCTGTCGCCATAGACTTGAACCTCCTGCGCCAAGACGTCCGATACCTGGCCGGCAGAACAGAGGTGCTGGAGGCCCAGGTCCGCGGGAACACTGAAGCTAAGACAGTGCTCCTCAAAGATGTCGATGTACTTCAACAAAAAGTTAAAAACCTGGAAGACAGGGCCGAGGAGGCAGAGGGGCGCGCACGCCGCAACAACATTCGCCTCCTGGGGCTCCCGGAGGGCATCGAGGGATCGGACCCCACAAACTTCGTAGAGAATCTCCTGATACAGGAGATTGGAGCAGAAAAACTCTCTCAGGGCTTTGTAATCGAAAGGGCTCACCGATCCCTCACATCGAAACCCCCTCCTGGCAGCCCACCCAGACCCGTGATCGCAAAAGTACTTACTACAGAGACCGGGAAACCATCCTCACCTTCTCGCGGTCAGGCGGCCAGATCTGCAGGGGTTCAGCCAAGATATCCATCTACCCTGACTATACCTTTCAGGTTCAAATGAAGAGGGCACAGTTCATACACACCAAAGCTAGACTGAAGGCTGCAGGCCTACGCTACATGCTCCTCTACCCCTCCAGATTGAAGGTGATACGAAACAACAGAACTCACCTCTTCGATACCCCGGCAGAGGCCCGAGACTGGATGGACAGGGAGCAGATCCCAGATGTCGAAGTCAGGAAACGACAACCCCGCTGAGCCCCGTCTCCCAAGGCCCCGGTGCCTTTAGGAGGCCCCACCATGGAACGGCCACTTACGCCGCAGCTGACCGGATTTCATAACACGAGGCGCCCGGACGAACACTCTCCTACCCCTGGAAGTTCTTTCTTGTTAAGGGTACTCATTACCCGCCCGTAGGGCACCATGCGACCGTCCTTCGGTCTAAAGGAGCGGAAACGGGTCTGTCATAGTGAGGAGCTCCTCACTCGACCTGGTTTATGTTGGGGAAGTTCACAGTTACGGGGGGGTGGGATAGGGGAAGTTGGCACAGTTGTTAAGTGCCCGAATCAGGGACAACCAAGACCACCAACATCCATTTCAGTCAGCACGGACGAGGCACCTACCCTCCGCTGGATAGGCTGGCAGCCACTGAAGCAGAGGTTCAGGGGTGCAAGTAACCCGGCTGAGACCCGCATGCACGAATCTCCAGGAAACCACACGATCCCCACGATCCTCCTGCCACTGGTGGTGCCCCCGGGGGCGTTGGACATAGCCACCAGAATCCCAAATCTCACATGGCCGATTCGTTGAAAATCCTGACGTGGAACGTCAGAGGCATGAACAGCTTCGTGAAACAACGGCGCATACTCTCCTATATCAAAAGAAGCAAAACCAAAATAGCCCTGCTACAAGAAACACACCTTACGTCGGACAAACTGAAAGCATTGGCCAAGGCCTGGCGTGGTACCCTGATAGGTTCCTCCTACTCCTCCTACGCCAGGGGTGTCCTGATCTGGGTGGACCCCTCTGTCCCCTTCCGGTTGGTCGGCTCCAAAGCAGACAATGAGGGCAGGATGGCAATTGCATGTGGCACCATTGAAGGGAGAGGGGTTTGTCTAGTCAGCACTTATGCACCCAACCATGATGCAACCACCTTCTTCCACTCCCTGTATCCACGCCTCGGCCCTTACAGGGACCAAACCATGATATGGGGGGGCGACCATAACTGCACCTTAGACCCCCTGAAAGACAGGTCGGACGATAAGCATACACGCCCTTCCCCGCCTGCCAAAATTCTGTCAAGATTGATACAGCAGTTACAACTCCGAGACTTGTGGAGAGAACAGCACCCAGATGCACGTGTGTTCTCCTTTTACTCCCCTCCTCACGCAGTCCACACTAGGATAGACTACCTTTTCGTGAGCCTAGAACAACAGGCGACGTTCGGCGGTGCTCAGTACCAGCCCAGAGTACTGTCCGATCATTCCCCACTTGTAGCCACCTGGGAGATCTACCCGCCTAGACCCCCTGTCCCCACCTGGAGACTTAGGGCCGAAGCTCTCCTAGACATAGCCCTCCGCGAACACATTGCTGATAGGACCGAAGACTACTGGGAAAGGAACCTCAACAGTGTTAAACACATAGGCACCGCCTGGGAGGCATACAAAGTGGTCCTGAGAGGGGAGATGATTGCAACCATGGGCGGAGCACTGAGGTCGATTACTTCCTCCTTAGAACAAGCAGAGAGTGAGTTGGGGGAGCTCGAAGGCAGACTAGACCCATCCCCAGAACATATACAGAAGGTGATTGACCTCAAACAAACCTGTCTCACGCACTGGGAGTCCCTGGGTAGGCTGAGCTATGCCAAACACACCGAACGTACCCACGCTCTAGGTGACAAACCTGGTAAACTCCTAGCTTGGCTGTACAAGAGAGAAGCCCCCAGAGCACCCATTTGCCAAGTACTCAAACCAGATGGCTCCCTAGTGCACACCCAGACTGAAATTAATTCGGTGTTCTCTGACTTTTACAGCAATTTATACGCCGAACCCCCACCCGTGGACGTCTCCGACATAGAGGACATCCTGGACGACATAGATCTCCCCAGGCTAGAGCCCCATATGACGGACGCCTTGGACGAACCCATCACCCCAGATGAGGTCAAGGTAATCATTAGGTCACTCCCGACCGGTAAGTCCCCAGGCACTGATGGCCTCCCGGGGGAATTTTATAAATTGTACGAAGAGACCTTGGCCCCACTGTTAGGCACAGGTGTTCAACGAAGCCTACGAGCGGGGTGCCCTCCCCGACTCCATGAGGGAGGCGGTGATTGTCCCCCTCCTGAAACCCGGGAAAGATGGATCGCACTGCGGCTCATATAGACCCCTCTCCATGTTAAATGTCGATTGCAAGATCCTAACCTCCCTGCTGGCTAGTAGACTGCGAAGGGTAATTCCCCACCTGATCCACCAGGACCAAACGGGTTACGTGCCCGGTCGCTCCATAACAGAGAACCTGCGTAGGTTGCACCATATTATGTACAGCACGGAGCAGAGGCCTCAGAAATACGCGGTGGCGTCACTAGACGCCACCAAGGCCTTTGATTCAGTGCGTTGGGAATGGCTTTATGCCACTATGGCTAAAATGGGGATAGGACCTGCCTTCCTGAAATGGACCCGGCTAGTCTACACCAACCCCACCGCTAGGGTGCGCACGAATAGGACCTTCTCAAACAAATGGGCGTTACATAGAGGCACTCGCCAGGGCTGCCCACTCTCCCCGATGCTATACATCATCGCCACCGAACCCGTAGCCACGTACCTTAGGCAGGAATACGGAGATGGGGGTATTGTAATCGACGGAGTGACCCACCTCGTCTCTATGTATGCGGATGATACGCTATTGTTCTTACATAACCCCGAACACCTCCTGCCTTACATCTTAGAAACACTGGACGGATTCAGTAGATACACGGGTATCCGTATTAACAAAGATAAGTCCTGCCTCTACCCTCTTGCCGCCCTATATAAAGATGGCCCTGGATCCCTCCCCTCCCTAGATCTAGAATGGCAAGCGACCTCCTTTAGATACCTGGGAATCACCATACACCGGGACCCATTCACGGAGCATACACTTAATACGGTGAGAGCCAAAGACACTCTAGAAAAATCTATGGAATTCTGGGGTAAGCTTCCGCTCTCGATGGCCGGTAGGGCCGGTCTACTCAAAATGGTTGCTCTCCCCCGCCTACTATATAACTTTACAAACGTTCCTTACAATATCCCCCCTCCTTCTTTAAAAACATAAACAAACTATGTAGACGGTTCCTTTGGCAGGAGGGCAGACACAGGGTGGCGCTGGACACACTCCAAAGACCTTACGAGAGGGGAGGAGTTAAGGTCCCTAATTTTGAATTGTACTTCCTGGCGAGCCAGCTAAGGCATGTGATGCGATGGATGGCCGATGAGACCTCCTCGGACACTAGGCTCCTCCAACCTGCATTACCCAACCTCCTCCTGAGGGACCTACTGTGGGCACAGGGCAGATTCACACAGCCCCTTCCATACTTAATTAGACTTGGAATGAAGCTCTGGAACAGAGCGTGCAAAACTGTGGGGCCAATTGATCCTTTCTCACCACAAATCCCTATAGCAGCAATTATGGCTCATCAGCCATGGGGCTTTCACGAATCACGCACCCAATGGGAACCTTACGGAGTGGCCACCCTGGGAGATTTAATGCGAGATGAAGAGATCATGCCCTTTCCTGATCTTGCTGAAACTACGGGATTACCCACTGGCCAATTTTTGCTCCATGGGGCAGTGAGACACGCCATTAGGGTCAGATGGCCGGAGGCTACCACCCCCATGACGGAAAATACGGTCATAGAAACACTATTGAACACAGCTGAGGGCGGTCATGAAACCTCGCGATTGTATGAAACCCTGCTCCAGGGCACGACTAACACCGAGCTTAAATGTAGAGCAAAATGGGAAATCGAATTTGGCTTAGACTTCACGGATGCCGAATGGGAGAAAATAACCCACTACCATAAAAAAGTCTCCAGGAATGCCCGATTGCAGCTCATTCAACTGTACATCACTAACAGAGCCTACCTAACACCAGAGGCTATATCTAATTTCAGGGGAGCCGAGGTCCAGCTATGCCCCAAATTTAGGGAGCCGAAGGCGGGTATGACGCATATGTTCTGGGGCTGCCCGGAGATACGCCACTTCTGGACACAGGTTCAAGGGAGGGTGGCGGACGCAGACATCGAGCTAGAGGTGAACTGCCCCGCAGTATGCATCCTGGGCAGATGCAAACGCAACCACAAAAACAAACCTCTGAACAAGCTCAAAGACTTGATCTACATAACTGCGAAGAGGCGCATAGCCATGGGATGGAAGAGCCCTAGGGCCCCGCATGAGGCATTGTGGTGGGGGGACCTGACTAAATGGATAACGGCGGAGACTGGCGCGTGGGAAACGGCAATCCTTGAACAAAGGCTAGACTCCAGCGGAGAACTACAACGCTGGGTGGCCTTGACTGAGCCACTTCTGCATCCTAATAACTCGGACGATGCCTCGGATGGATCGGACTTCCCTAGCCATCAATCTGGCCTATCGTAATGGGACAATAATGTTTACTTGGTCTTGAATTGGGGGGGTGGGGGTGGGAGGGTTACGTTACTTTCTGATTATTCGTCTGATATTCAAGTGATGTATACTTGTTTTTGTTAATCTGTTAAAACCAATAAATACATTTAATAAAAAAAAAAAAATCCTATACATATCAAAATGCATATACAGACCACTGCTCATGTTTTCCACCCAATTACTTCATTCGTAAAGCATAGGCTGAAACAGAACTCTCAAATCAGGTTTTTTTAAGTCCTGACATTGCTAGCACATGCCATTTTACATTCCGGTTTAGTTTTATAAATTTAAGTGGACAAGCACCAGAATGCAGTACAGCAAGTTGTTTTCCACATTTACTTAAATGCAAAAGTGCCATTAGCTCTTGAATTCCTGTATTGGGGCGTGCATAGATGTGGGCTCCTCCACATCACAGTAAATTCCATCTCAACCTTTAATACAGTTTGGGTACAACTGCTTTAAAAACAGAAAACTCAGTACCTTCAAATTCAACAAAAGGATTCACAGTTTTACCATAAACACCAACACGTAACACTAGATGTACCTTTTTTCTCGTATACTGGGACTCACGTGGATTGGCTTTTTTTCTACACAAACACACCGAGCACAAAACGATTACAGCTGTAGCTTTATGTTCCTCATTCGGATTGAAATCTTAGTATTACCAGAATGCAAAGTAAGGCTAACTGAAATAAATCTAAAGATGCACAGTGAGACTGAAACGATCACCGCCCCAGCTTGGTTTCATATGGCATGCAGATGCATGCACGCACCTTCCCTTTCTCCTTTCTAATCAGCCATCATTTGCACCGCTTGGGGACTATGGCCACAACAAACATTTCCTATTTACTTTTGTTGTTGATATTCAACCCAATTTTGGAACATAGCCCCAAGGCCTTCGAGCCAAGACGCAGCCCCTCCTCTCACTGTGCATACAGCTTTTGACTGTTTGTTTTGTAGTAACAGGAGAGGCAGGGGTAAAGGAAAAAGCCCAGGGACTTCAAAATGAGAACTGTGTGTTTATTTTTGAGTCTGGTGTCAGATGGAAATAGCTATTGGGAAGCCCCAGGCGAGCACTGGTTGGAGACCCTGGGTCTAGGCACTGAGGGCATTATCAAAGTAGGTCATTTGTGCTATGGAGAATCCACTGTGACATGCACAGAATGGCACGGCATACTTATAATTTTAACTGCTACAGGCTCCTCCAAGCTGTGCCACTTACCTCACACTAGCAGACTTAAGGGGACCCACATGAGGTGTGCAGGATATCGAGAACCTACAAGGCATTGGCTGTTCCAACTATACTATTCAAGTTAATTAGACCAAGAGCCTCACCTGGTATTTCGGGGAGGGACCACTAACTGCACCACTGGAGGAGCCTAACTAGGCAAGAGCCAGCCCTGGACTCTGGGAGTGAGTTTAGCGTGTCCCTTTTTCTGCCCCTGGTAAAGGTGGACCTTCCTTACCCCAGACCAAGGATGGGCAACACTGTTGCACCCCCAGAAACCCAGACCACCTAGAGAGGAAGGGGCGCAGAGCAACCTGTAACATGAAAATATTAACACAAACAAGAGATGTACCACAAACCTCAGTTCTTGATAGACAATAAGGCATGGTACACTGAGGAGGGTGTGCAGTGATTATATCGAATCCAAAACTAATGAAAAAGTAACTTAATTCCAAAATAACAACTTTTGAAGAAAAAAAATAAATAAAAACTATAAATGGGGTTGCGAGAGGAAATAGTGGATTTACTGCTGGCGGAAAAAGTATTCTTTTTAAAAAGGGGGGCCGTTGGGGGTGAGAACCCCTCAAAAACAAAGAGAACTAGTTACTTAGCCTATCTGGTAACATTCTTTCGATGGGATGTTCCTCCAACGTATTCCACATCTATGACAGGTAATTACCACAGCTGTGCTGCTTCGGAAAATCTTTCGCCGTAGGCATCCTGCGTCGATGACGTCGATACGTTGTCCCTCGAGGGCCTACGTCAAGGGTCGGCGTCACCGGATGTTATATATAGGACACACGGTGCCCGTAGCCTCAGTTGTAGTTTTTTTCCCAGAACGTGTGGCACCAATCTGCTGCCAGTATGACTGCAGAAAGCCTTGCGGAAACATAAGCTGCAATCGCATAAGAAATTCTGTTGAAGGGCAGGCTGGGAGGGTTCAATCTGGAATATGTCGGAGGAACATCCCATCGAAAGAACGTTACCAGATAGGTTAAGTAACTAGTTCTTCTATGGGATTGTGTCCTCAGACGTATTCCACATCTATGACAGACTCCCAAAGCAGTACCAACGTATGGAGGTGGGAAAAGAATTTACAAATTTCGAATTTTAGAATGCCCAATTAAATTGCTGAATACAGGACTGCCTTACCAAAGGCAAAATCCTGCCCATGGATGGAGTCCAAGGAATAGTGTCTCACAAAAGTATGGACAGAGGCCCATGTGGCTGCTTCGCACATATTGCGAATCGGAACACCCCTCTGTAGGGCAGTGGAGGCAGCCACACCCCTAGTAGAGTGAGCCCGTAAGCCTACTGGAGGGTCCTTTCCCACCAAACGGTACCACTCGGAGATCGTCAAAATGATCCATCTGGACAAGGTCTGTTTGGAAACAGCCTGACCTAAACGGCTTCCAGCATAATCAACAAAGAGCTGATCGTCCACTCTGACCCGGGACATCCATGTGAGAGAAACTCAAAGCTCTCCTAGGATCCAACCTATGGAGACTCTCCTATTCCTTGTCAGGATGTGGAGGAGGATAAAACACTGGAAAAATTACCTTCTGGCTCAAATGGAATTCCGACACAACCTTCGGAAGAAAAGAAGTCTGCACCCTAAGGACAACCCTGTGCTTATGGAACACAGTGAAGGGTGGTTTGGCGGAAAATGCCTGCAACTCACTCACTCTGCGTGCGGAAGTTACCGCAACTAAAAATACAGTTTTGAAGGACAACAGTCGCAAAGGACAAGAATGTAAGAGCTCAAACAGAGCTCCCATTAGGAACTTTAAAACCAGATTCAAATCCCATCCCGGCACCTGGAAAGGAGACTGTGGAAACACATTAGTTAGCCCTCTTAGAAACAGAGATCAAAATCTTAAAATAAGAACATTCCTCAGACGAGCGCTTTAATATGGACAGCGCCGCCAGGTAACCCTTAATGGTGCCTACGTGCCGACCCTTGTGGGCTGAATAAAGCAAAATGGAACATTGGAAAGGATCCACATTCTGTACCCTGCACCAGTCGCAGAACTTTCTCCAACGGCAACAGTAGAGGGATTTTGTTGCGGGCCTTCTGGCCGAAAGCAACACCTCCATCACGTCTTCAGGGAGGTCCCAATCCTTATACCTCAACCTTTCAGATACCAAGCATGAAGGCTGAGAGACTTGACCTCTGGATGGAGAACCCAACCCCTCTCCCGTGAGAGCAGATCTTCTCGGTAGGGAAGACAGCGTGGAGTGCAGATGGACATGTCTAGAAGGTCCGGATACCACGCTCTCCTGGCCCATACCGGAGCAATGAGGATCATCCGGGAACCGAAATTCCGCAACACCTACGGAATGACGGGGACTGGAAGAAACGTGTACAGCAGTGGGAAGGACCACTCCACTACGTACGTGTTCCCCTAAGGCTCCTCTTGGAGGAAATTCCTGCGAGCAGAATCTTTTCGCACTTCCGGTTGACACTGGTGGCGAAGAGATCCACTTGTGGGGTTCCCCAAAGGGCAAAGATGTCCAAAAGAACTTCCTGAGCCAGCTCCCACTCGTGAGAGACCGTGCTCTGCCTGCTCAGAACGTCCACCGCCACGTTTTCATCTCCGGCTAGATGAACTGCCGAGATCGACATTTCCTACGGAATGGTCCAGAACCAGAGCTGCATCGCCTCCCTGCACAATGGGAGTGACCCGGCCCCCCCCTTTTTTGTTGAGGTAGTGCAGGACCACGGTATTGTCCGTCATAATCAGGACAGTCTTCCCCCGCACAGACGGCAGAAAAGCATTCAGGGATAGCCTGGCGGCCCTCAGCTCTAACAGATTGATGTGGAGTCTGGACTCCGACGGAGACCAACGGCCGCTGGCCATCAACTCGTTGGCATGAGCTCCCCAACCCGTGAGGGATGCGCCCGTCACGATCGTCCCCTCCTGCCACGGTTGCAAAAATGGAGCTCCCTTCATCAGATTGCCTTCGACGGCCCACCACAGAAGATCCTGGGCAACCTGGCCTCTGGCACCAGGAAAATGCAGGATGCCATGAGGCTGAGCAACCTCAAGAACTCGAACGCTGGGAGACTCTGGGCACGTTGAAATTTGTCCACCATCTGCAGAATGTTATGAGCCCTCACCTGGGAAGGCGAGCACAACCCCAGGGAATTGTCAAGCACTGCTCCGATGTATTGGAGCCGCTGGGTAGGTGTCAAATGGGACTTATTTAAATTGAGGGAGTAGCCCAGCCTGTGAAGGGAGTGGCAGGTGATCCAGAGCTTGCTCGGGAGAACGTGCCCTGATCAGCCAATCGTCCAGGTAGGGGTAGACGTGAATCCCCCCTTTCCCGAGATACGCTACCACCACCATCAGCTTGGTGAACACCCTCGGGGCGGAGGTCAATCCAAACCGCAGGACCCGAAACTGAAAATGCGAGTCGCCAACCACGAACCTCAGGTACTTCCTGTGCTTTGGATGAATCGGCACATGAAAGCAAGCATCCTTGAGGTCGAGAGACATACACCAATCCTGAAGTTGAAGGGCCTGGAGGACTTGAGAAGGAGTTACCATCTTGAACTTGTCCTTCCTGAGGAGCTTGTTCAGCCAACACAAGTCCATGAAGGGTCTAAATCCCCAATCTTTTTTTTGGGATCAAAAAATAAGGGGAATACCATCCCTTATTCCTCTCCGCTACAGGCACCAGTTCTATGGCGCCCTTCTCCAACAGGGATAGGATTTCCTGCACAAGGAGCGGATCCGGACGCTTCAAAGAGAGCTTCCCCGGTGGATTGTCATGAGGCCTCTGCCGAAAGGGAAGACAGTAGCCGTGGGTTAGGATCTCCAGAACCCACACATCTGAAGTCATGGCACGCCATTCTCCAAGATGCTGCGCAAGTCTGCCCCAACCGGCGAACCATGGAACATGGCCTCATGACTGAGCAGACGCAGCTGCGGCAGTGCCTGAGGGCAAAGAGGCAACTGCCCGAGCGGCTTTGGCACCTCGAGTACCTTGCTTTCCACCTCTGGTACTCCTACGGTGGCCCCTTTGACTGGCAGCTCCTCTCGATCCACCAAAGGAAGAGTAGTACCTAAAAGGAACCTCCCCTCCATTGCTGTCCCTAAGGATGAAAAGGTGGAGGTTGACGTACTGCAGCGCCCAAAGACTTTGCTGCAGCTTTGGAGGTCTGCAACCTCTCAAGGCTCTCGTCAACCTTGCTGCCAAACAGATGGACACCATCAAAGGGCATATTGAGAAGCCGGGATTGCACATCAGGAGCAAACACCCGACTTCCGCAACATACAAATCTGCGTATCACGGTGTTCGCAGCCATGGACCGACTGACACAGTCTGCCGTGTCCAAACCCGACTGAACGGCTTCACACGTGGCATCCTTGCCATCCTGCACGAGGGCTAGAAAACCATCCTGTTCCTCCCCTTCAGGAATATGCTCAAACGCCAAAGATGCACAATTCTACAGATTGTGAGTGAATCTTGCCAAGGCACAAACAGAGTTGGCTGCCTTCAAAGCCATACCCCCAGATGAAAATACCTTCTTCGTCCAACCATCAAAGCACTTATCGTCCCCATCAGGAGGGTTGGTAGGGTACGCAGCCTGCTTTGCGGGGGCTGTAGCCGCCTGCACCACCAAACTCTGCCGAGTAGGGTGTGTCGACAAGTAGCAGGGGTCACCACTGGCTGGACAGTATTTTTTCGGAAGCAACTTATTCACTGCGTGGAGACTCTCGGAGCAGTCCAAGCTGGCACCACCCTTCTTTGCAAAGCCATATGAAATGGCAACACCGGGTCAGTGGGTGGACCTTGGTCCAGTATATCCGTCAGATCATCCTGAAGAAAATCAACAGGTGGATCAGACCACCCCAAGTATTAAGTCACCCTCGACATGAGACGCCTATATGAGGATTCGGCATGCGTACCAGGCTCAGGCCTGCCAAACTCCACCTCCGGAGAGGTGTCAAGATCACTGGCGTCATGCAAGGACTGACGGAGTTCTTCCATCTGACTGGGAGCAGACAGCCGGAACATCAGGAGGCACAACCATCTCCTCATCAGACCCTTCTTCCACCTCTGAAATATAATCCAAAAGGTTGGAATAAATCCAATCTGGGTGGAGGAACAGAGAAGGGCTCTATAACAGGCCTCACGGACTTACTGACAGCCTCCACAGCCCTCCGGGGCACCTCCGGCAAATCTTCCACAAACGGCGTCGACCAAAGCACTGATGACTTCGACAACTGCTTCGAAGCCGGAGCCTCGAGAGAGTCCCTCGACCGGACATGGCGCTGATGGCGTCGACGCCTTCTTGGAAGGCTTCACAGGTTCCAACGGTCTCGATGGCATCGGGGACTGGGACATGGCACGGCTATGGCGATCAACTTTGTCCAATCGGGACCTCGACGGCTCCCGATGATCATGCCGACCGCCCGAGCCCGAAGGCGTGCGAGTGGTGGCCCTAGACTGTTCCTTGCCAGCTTCTCTCGAAGATGCGGACGTAACCGTGCCTTGCGATTGGAAAATCGCCATCATCTGCTGGCGTAATGCCTCCCATTCGGCCGGCGACAAAGACTTGGTGGGACAAGTCAACCGCCTTCTGGCGGAGTCCTCCGACGAGGACGGGGAAGGCGACCAGTGACGGCGCTGCCACAAATGCCTAGAAGAGGCAGAGGAATGGCGGGAACAACTCCGAGGCCGAGACCCCCTGGACTTTTGCCGGTGTGGAGAGTCGCCCCTCGAGTCGTCGGTCGAAAGCTCCGCGGATGTCAACTTATGGGGCTTAGACACCCTACCTACCGTTAATTTCTTCTTCCGTTCACGCAAGGCCTTTGATGTCAGGGACTGGAAGTCAACGGTGGCATGGCTTTCGCAGAGACACCAGAGGCAGACGTCGTGCAGGTCCGCGATGGACATCTTCGAACCACAGTCCCGACATTTTTCAAAGCCAGACTTCGGGTAGAAGAAGATGAAGACATCGCTTTCGAAGTAGAAGAATCGAGCGCGCCGAGATTCCAAGCAAACACGTTTGCGGAAAAAACAGAACTGAGGCTACGGGTGCCGTGCGTCCTATATACAACATCCGGTGACTGTCTACCCTCGACAGAGGCCCTTGAGAGACAACGTATTGACGTCATCGACGCAAGACACCTAAAGATTTTCCGAAGCAGCACAGCTGTGGTCATTACCTGTCAGATGTGGAATACGTCGGAGGACACAATCCCCTCAAATCCCCTCAAAATGAATAGTTATTATGGAATTAGTGATTTTATATTCGTTATTTTTTCATTAGTTGTTATTTCATTAGTTATAATTACATGTAACCACTGAGGAGATGTGTTTGGACCTTGCTGACAATTCTATTAAAAAACAGAACCAGCCAACATTACTACTACTACCTACCAAACGATCACCCCCTCTTTATTCCCCCATCACCCTGGCTGCCCCTAATCTATGGAGTTTGTGATAAACACCCTCACGGCAAACCACAAACCTGGTGAACCTAGACCAGGCCCCTAAACTTAACCTCCTCTATGGTCCCGTCAGCTTTCTTAATACCCCCTTTAAACCCACAACACATTCCTTGTGTAACACTGGCAGCTGCAATCACTAGCACTGGTAGGGGGCTAAAGCAGACCCTTGTACTACGTAGCACATTTTCCTCCATGGTGGTGCTTTACTTGAATTCAGTTAGTAGCACTAGGCTCACTCTGTATGGGCAGGCCCCAGCGGGCAAGTCCCTGCACAGGTGCCACCTGCTTTCTCCACTGCTCCCCAGCCACATTGTACTATCCAGCACGGCAGGAGACTTCAGGCAACTTCTTTCACTCTCTGGGACGGCAGGGACCTCACAGACCCCTTATCCGTGTGGGGCTGTCCGGCCACACGCGGTCCAGACTGCCGTAAGAAACTGATCATCCCCACCTAGCCTTGGAGGGGGCAAACTTTGAGCTCAGGCTACCATGCACATGGGGATGGGTACTTTATTCTCCTCTGGCCCACAGAGTCGGAAACCCCCACCCCACCCGGGCAGGCCGTTCTACCCTCAGACCGTGCCGCCTCGCCTTGGGCTGCACCCCGAGACTTGGAGCTTCATTCTTCACCGACACAGCCAGTCTGGCCCCCGGGTGAGCTGTATGGTCCTTGGGCCATGCTTTGGGCCCGGCCCACCCAGTCAGCACACATAGCCCTGGATCAGGACTCCTACTTCACCCGGGCCACGACACAGGCTGGGACTATCAACCTTTCGACTCACCTGGTCTGGCCCTCAGGAGGGCAGACCGCCCCACGGGCCATGCTTGAGGAGAGGTTGCCTCTGGGCTCTGGACACCAACAGGCCGCAGCTGACATAAGCAGCCCAGCTAGCAGGATCCATGAAGCCCTGGGGCCACTCAATGCCATCGTTTCTCAGGGAGCACATGCGTCATCCTTCAAACGGTTCTCCGCAACCGTTTTTCAACATCCTTCAATTCCGGTCCTGGAATCCTCACACAGGTATCTGGCAGGGGAGTCCTGCCTATTGTCAACATGCTGAATGTCCCATGTGGCCCCCGCAGTGGAGACGCATTGGCACAGTCGGGTAAGTCATTTCAGTGCACAAATTAAAATCACCTACACTTGACTAAAGCATTTTTTTAAACCTTCACTGTGTCCGTGTGATATTTTGTATATCCCCATTCCCTTTGAAACCCTAACGCACATTCCTATGAGTTACCCCCTTGTCTGAGAGAGACCCCATTGGGAGTGAGGGTGACAAGAGTGTGCATGGGGGCAGAGTGGAGGGAAAGGGGAAAATGAGGGGAACGGAAAGTAATCCGGGGGTAGACTAAAGCAAAAGAACGTATGGTGCCATGGGACAAGCCTTTGATTGCTGTGGGTGAGGCTGGTGGGTGTTCCATCTCAAAGATGCTGCTCGCTGCCCAGTGACGTGCTTATGCAGCTATGAGTGGAAGCTAAAAGGCAGAGTAAACTGGTACAAGGTAGGACACAGAAAGAGGGGAACACGAGCAGATGCTTGTGGGCGATAAGAAAAATAAAGACATATGCATGTAATCACATGTCCGAGTATTCACTTACCTTAAGGGACACGTGCTAGGATAAAAGGTGTCTCGTATGTGCAGATATTCAAAATCTCGCTATGGGGCAGGTGGCATGGCATGGCCCAATCCACCAAGGGTGGCTTTCTTGGCTCACACATAGCAAAAGACTGCCCTTGGCAGGGAAGGCGGGGAGAAAATATCGGCAGAGATGGGAGGGATCCTGTTGTGGCAGATGACCACTTCCTGCCAAGGGCGCATCCTTTTCTCTCGAGGGAGAGTCATATGAGAGCTCCGAGTGTCAGAGGGGCTCAGTGCTACGGAAAGAGTTTCAGTTTCCATTAGGATATTTGCAAGGTTGCATGTTTTTTTTTCCCACGCCGCAGCTCCTTTTTATTGTTGGAGGCAGCAGTAATACCCAAAGGGAGTATGAAATGGCTCAAATAACAGAAGGAAGCAGGGACATATCAAGGCCATACTTATAATAGAAATGGATGGTAAGCCATAGGTTTCCTAGCTCAATATTTTAGATAGAACCCATTTGCCTGACGAACTCAAAGCTGGAGGAAAATGAAACCGGATTTATGGTGGACAGCAAATAGCAAGTGGCATGATTTTTGTTTCGGCAGTTCGTACGATTACATTAAAATAGGATTTCCGAACGAAAGCACAAAGGACACAGACACCATGCATGGAGTATACTTCAGATGCATCCATGGGCACAGACACCATGCATGGGGTATACTTCAGATGCATCCATGGGCACAGACACCATGCATGGGGTATACTTCAGTTGCATCCATGGGCACAGACACCATGCATGGGGTATACTTCAGATGCATCAGTGGTTGGCATACAGGGCAGGGGATGGCCCGCCGCCAGAGTCCAAAAGGTAAAGAGTCCTATATGCAGTCAGACATGGAAGAAGCAGTGGAGGAAGAGCAGGCTAACGAGGTGCGTGGGCTTTAGGGGCCTATTTCAACACCCCCCCCCCCCGCCCCCTCAGGTCTACAGTTCTGAAAACAGCGAGTAACCCGTGGGATGCTTAAATTATAAATAGACAAAGGAATGCGGCGAGGTGGTTAATAGCTGGAGGTAATAAAGAGACAGCCAGCGGGGAACTGAAAGACTAAACATCCACTGAAAAGCTACTAATTTGCTTTTTGTCAGTAAAGGGCTAAAGTACACAAAAACGGAGCAAAAGGCAACAAGATGGCAACAACGCTGCTGGATGGTGCATGATGCCTGAGAGAGCTGATGGCCAGACGATGCAATCAAAGGCAGACGGTAACGTACGAGCTGCAAAGCAGATATTCAATATCCTGAATTCAAGAAATAGTTTGCTGTGTCACAAGATTGCCAACATGGGGGCAGCAGCTGGAGAACCCCCATTTGAAGCCCATTTCAAAAGAAAATTGAAATGCCAAGACGCCGTCCCTAAAAGGAGGGATCATTCCTCCACATTAGTACACTGTGGAAAAGAGACAATTTTCCGTACAATAAAGAAAAGGCAAGGATTGCTCTGGGCATGATGTAAATGATTGGAGGGGCATGGGGACGATTTTAGACACCATGCAGAGCTCCAAGGAGTGTTCCTCGACCTAAAGCAGTGATTGGAGGGTATATAGAGTACGAGAACAGCAAGGGAAAACGGATCTCTGGGAATAAAAGCAGTGACAGAGTTGATGGCTCTGCACTATTGTAGTGCTGCCGATATGAAAGAGTAGGACTTGCTAATGGGGGAGGATGGGACTGGCCCAGGCACAAAGTAATCGCTTCAGAGTTAGCGTTGTGATAGGTGGAATTCAATGCACGGAGCGGATTGTGGAGGATAAAGTGACTTGAGACTCCCATGTAGCAAAACACACTTGTTCTACTAAGCACCGAGTGACACGCTGCATCAAATCACATTCAGCTTAGCTTTTATTTTATTTTTAAAATACTCTCTGAAACAGAACGGTTGTCCAACACCACCGAACAACCAGACATCCAAAACTGGCTCTCTGCTATGAACCTCAAGGGCACCAAGTCCCTACGGCTCAACATCAACAGATCTCTCTTTCACGGAGCACATACCAAGGAAGACAACCACTTGGCATCAACTTTCCTTCCTATGGAAAAATGACGTCAGATCTGCTGTCTAAGCTTTAGTACTCTCCCACCTGGATGGTGGCAATCTACGGAGGCAATGTACTTCTTGAAAACCTTCCGGCGACCACCCAGGGTCCCCTGAGATGTGTCCTATGTGCTCCTGCATGGCTCAAAGGATTAGAGATTTTGCAAATTGGACCAAACCACTGACCCTCATCAAACTCCACTGGCTACCACTGCAAGTATCACTTTCAAATCCTGCTGCATCATTTACAAGGCTGTCACCATTAAGTCCCCAAGCTACCTCACTGAGCAGCTCTGCATCTCGGAGGCCTACGATCCACCAGACGAAAAGGCCTGTGCGGCCATTGCAGGAAAGCAAGAACCAGAAAACAGGACTTCTCTGTGTATGGCCCAGACGATGGAACCTCTTCCCTCTCAAGAACCAGGCTCACCCCTTGCTTCTACATTTCACGAAGGAGCTCAAGACTCTCCTTTCCAACACCTAGGTCCACATGGTCTCATAGTATGATCTCATCTCGTTATACGTAGCATCTGCTATAGAGAGGCCAACCTTTACAAGTTGGAGAATGAAAGTGGGATGTACATACAACCAATGGTAATAAAAATACTGGGAGTCTCAAAGAATATCTGGAATTGAATGCAGCCTCCTCCTTCCACCGAAATATTCAAGGGCTTCAGCCAAGGCCCATCTGCGTCATACGATGCACCAACATTTCTTAGCCGTGAAATGGCAGCGACAAATTGAGAAGCAAGCCTTGGAAGATCAGTTCAGAACTCTGCCATCCAAATACAAATTCACCAGCTTGGCTAACCTACTATACAAATTAACTAAAGCAAAGTATGAATAGAACAACCATTTTTTTGAAAGAGGCAGAATTTGGCGCATTTTGTTTAAAACAAACTCTCTATGAACATGGTCAGAAAACTGCCTGCTTCTTGGCCGTTCAACTCCAAAAACAAGATAGGTCTAGAATTGGCCCCCTTGTGAGGAGAAGTGATGGAACAGAACTGCAGATATTACCAATTAATGTGTCCTTTTACAGGCTGTGCTACACAGCTGATGCAGAAGTGGAACCTGCCAACCAACCCTCAGTCTTGGATCACTTATAATGATCCTCTCTATACAACAAAAGCAGAGACCCCATGAGGGCTCCCATATCTGTGACAGAGGTTCAGCAGGCCCTCACTGACATGGCAGCACGCAAATCGCCAGGAAAGGATGGTTTCCTGAAAGAATTATTCAGAACATCCAACATCATATTTGTCCCTGTACCAGCTGCAACGTACAAAGAAGCGTCAGATAGAGGCAACCTATGTGATGAATTCAGGAAAGCATTCATCTTGTTGCTTGCTTAAGCCAGGAGAAGAGCGATCGTGGCAATTTTTGGCCCAGAACACTACTGAATGTAGACGTCACTGGCCAAAATCCTAGCATGACGATTAACCACCCGCATCTTCCTTGCTTGATACACCACTGACACGGGATAGGGGACTTTGGACTAGGAACAAGGTAGTCACTTTGTCATACGCCTATGTCCCATCCGGTTTCCTCCATACTTGTAGGAACAAGGTAGTCACTTGGTCATACGCCTATGTCCTATCCCGTTTCCTCCATACTTGTGGGAGATTCACAAGCACTGACCAAAGGGAAAAACTGGTGGCTGGAAATGTCCCTTATTGGAACAAATTCTTAAGAACTGCCTGGCCAAATTGGCCATTGGAAATACATGAAGCTATCCAACGAGAGATGGACGTTTTCCATGCTGGATCACCAAACTTAACTAAGAGTTGTGAAGAACCGCCAATTTCACTTCTTCTGTCGAGTTAAAACTGCAGAGCTCGTCTGACGTCTAGGTTGTGTAAAACCCTCGATGCATCGGAGACCAGGTTCGGAAAGAAAACTGGTAAAGATATTGACTGGTTTAAGTGGAATTGAGAAACCACCTTGGGAAGGAAAGAAGGGCGAGTGCAAAGCACAAACTTATCCTTGTCGAAAGTTAGGAACGCATGTTCGACCAAAAGCTTGAAGCTCGCTTATACTTCTCGCAGAAGTTAGCGCAATCAAAAAAGCCACCTTCCAAGAAAGGCATTTGAGCTCGGAAGTGCCCATAGGTTCAAAAGGCTTATGACAAGGCGGTGAGGACCACATTCAGACCCCATTTGGGATGAGGGGCCCGAACCGGAAGAAAAAGATGAAGACTACCTGCAAAATGTCTCTTGATGACTGGGTTTGTCAGTGAAAAACAGCAACCGTCTGTGGACAGATGGCGGATTGGATGCCGGAGGCTGCAAGACAGTCAATAGAAGCCTACGGATCAAGCCGTTTAGCTAGATACCAATTACAAAATCTGAGCCATTTGCTCCTGTACTGAGCCACCGCAGAAGGCTTATGTACCGCTTGAATTATACTCATGTTATCCTCAGCGGGGTTGAACTGCGCTAGTGATCAGAACTCTGGTACCAGGCCGCCAAGCTGAAGGATTGTGGAGATGGGTGCCACAACTGACGATTGCTCTGGTGAAGGTCAGGAATCTGCAGCAACCTAATCAGGGAGCACACCGACGGGTGCTGCAGTTCCGAAATACAGAACCTGGCTGGCCACCAAGGAGCTATGAAAAGGAGAGTGCAGTTGGAAGCACTCCTGAGTTTCCAGAGCGACCGTTGAATCAGCGGCAAAGGAGGGAAGGCGTAAGCCTTCATGTTGTCCCAAGGGATCTCAATGGCGTCCCCAAGGAAGACACTGAGATGGTCCATGGAAGCATGAAGTTTCCTGTTCTTTGAGGTTGCAAAGAGGTTGATCACTGGGGAACCCCAGTGCTGGATGATCTTGGTGAGAACATCTGTGTTCATCTCCCACTCGTAACTCGGTGCAGATTGGCGGCTGAGGGAGTCTGCAGCAACACTGATGTGACCCGGAATGTGCACTGCCTGAAGCCAGACATTATGTTTGATGGCCCAATTCCAGATTTGGATAGCTAGGTCCGCCAGGGGAGGAGACCTGGTGCCCCCCCCCTGCTTGTGATTTGTCTGTGCGAATTCGAACCACACTGTTGGTGATCAAAGGTTGAAAAGCTTTGAGTGCCAGAAAAACTGCCAGGAGCTCTAGGTAATTGATATGGGACCACCTGTCCAGGGGCGTCCACAAATAGTACACCTAGAGGTGAGGTGAGGCAGTGTCGCTCCCCACCTTAGAAGGGAGGAGTCTGTAGTAACTGTTACCTGTGGGCAGGGCTCCTAGAAGGAGGTTCCCACTAAAAGGTTGCTGCAGACGAGCACCATTGAAGATCCACCATCATGGAGGATGGAAGTGGAATCATCTCGAGTCCGGATCCGAAGCCCGAGACCAGCAGCTCTAAAGAGCAAGCTGAATCCATCTAATCTTCAGTTGGGCAAGAGGTAGAGCTAACCCACAAGAGGCCATAAGGCCCAGGAGTCTAGGAACCACCAAGCCAACATATGGGAGGACTGCAGGAAGAGCCGACACGTGACTGAAAGGTCTGCAATCCTGTCCTCCGTCAGGAACACTTTGGTACTGACAGTAACCCAACGGAAACCTAGAAAGATCAGTTTTTGAGCAACTGCTATCGACGATTTCTGCCAGTTCACTGACAGCACGAGATGGAACAGGAGCTGGAGGAGTGACTGAAGATTGGCCGTTGCAGCTTGTGGGCAAGGACTGCGCAGGAGCCAATCATCCAAGTATGGATATACATGAAACCCTGCAGTCTGCGGAATGCTGCGATAACCGCCATCATCTTCGTAAAGACATGCAGCGCCAAGCTGAGACCAAACGGTAGCATTCTATTCTGGAAATGTTCCGTTCCCATGGAGATCCACAGATATTTCTGATGCAGGCTCCAGATCGGGATATGCATGTAGGTGTCCTGAAGGTCTACCACGCTGAGCCAATCGCCCTCCCTAGAAAGGACTTGTCTGGCTGGGCGTAATCATCTTGAATTTCTCTTGGGGTAGAAAGATTGAAATTGGAAAGGTTGAGGATAGTGCGCAGGCCAGCCTGGTTGGGTTTTGGCACTGTAAACAGACGAGTAATAGCCCTCCACTTGCTCCCTCAAGGGAACAGGCTCCAGTGCTCTAAGGTCTAAAAGTTTCTGTACCTTGGCTCGGAGGGAGGGCGACCCAGTCTGCTGAAGAGGAGGGTGAGTGGGTGAGAGGGTGGGATGGGGGGAGGGGCAAGCAGGCGATGGACAACACCCATCAGTCTTCTGTGATGGTCTGCCACGCATCCAGATGAGAAGATAATCACCCTCCCACCGGAGTCTCGTTCGACCGATGAAAAACGGTTTATTATTGGGGAGACCACCCGTTGCTGAAGAGGAGGCTGCTGACCAAGCGAAAAACCGGCCACCTTGCCTTTGCTGCTTGCGGTGAGGGCCGACAGTGCAACCATCTTCCCGGCAGGTTTGGGACCCCCGACCTCCGAGTATAAGCAGCCTTAGATGGGGTTTTGGCAAGGGCCGTCAATGACTTAACCGTTTGCGTGCTTGCCTTGGTTTTGGCGAGTTCCTCATCAGTGGAGGAGTGGAATGGTTCCTTACATTCAATAGGAAGATAAAGTACTTTGTCCTGCAACTCCTTCGAGAACTTAACATGTAGCCATGCTTGCCGGGAGAGGTGTACTCCAACCATTAGGCCCCGAGCAGAAGTGGCCACATGATGGCCCGTGGCCTCCAGCAGGTCCTGCGCCAGAACTTTTGCACCGGATAAGCGGCCCTTAAAGTCTTCAAGCTTGTCAGGAGGAATACATTCCTGAAACTCGGCAAGCTACTTCCACAACTTGAGATTAGCAGCCGCCAGCATGATCTCGGTATTGGCCCAACGCAGCTGGAGGGCCAACTTGGAAAATACATTTTTCCCCCCCAATGGGACTTGGGACGCTGTGGTGGAAGATGTAGAGGGCGGCTTAGACTGAAGCGTAGCTGCTAATGCCACCACCGATGAGGGGAGTGGACATGCAGTCAAGGATAGGTCTTCAGACGCATGTAGCATGTAGTGAGCGTCAATTTTCTTGTTTAGGTGCGGCCTGAAAAAAGGTTTTCAGACTTTGCGGGCTTCAGCCAGGACATCCTTTTGAAGGAATATGCCGGTGTGCTCGTGTGTTGTCAGAGTAAAGGCTCCCAAAAGAACACCTTCTTGTGGAGCCGGGGGCTCGGGATGTCTAGCAACGCCATCACATCCACTACCCAGTCGTGAAAGATTCCAATAGAGCAGGCAGGTCATCACTATCCTGATCAGCTTGATCTTCATCCAACGCGGCGGGAACAGAATCCTGATCCGCAGCGCCTCAGACCCCGTGGGCAGACTTGACTGCGCAATGGGAGCCTTTAGCACAGGTGAAAGTGGAGGCAGACGAGGCGGCGGCCCCAATAGAAGTGCGGGAGGCGGTGGCATTACCAGGACCTGCAGAGGAGTAACCGGAGCAGGTTGCTGTTCAGGTGCCTTAGGATACATTTCTTTGATCCAATGAAGGTATACTACAAGGATCTTTTCAGACTGCATAAGCGTCTGAAACTTGCCAAAAAAAAACTTCCTCAGAAGAAGGCCTAGGCACTGGAGTGGGTAGAGACTGCTCGGAAAGGGGCATACCCCCAGGATTTCAAAGAGGATGGTTGCCAGGAAGGCCCTCTGCCAACTGGATCCAAGTAAACCAGGGGAGCGGCTGTAGGATGGAGCTAGACTGTGTGGCAGCGGAAATCTAGCATGCTAATCCATTGGCGGGCGAAATGGATTCTCATTATCCAGATAGCGTGGAAAAGGCTGCTCCACCACAAAAACAGGCCCTTCGAAACCAGCCGTTGAGAACGTTGGTGAGAGAGGTAGTCAAAATATAACCCACCCCCCTACCGCAGACCACCATTTTGTTACTGCCCGAGGTGAACTGTGTCACAGGAGTCAGTGAGGCCGTTGTCACCAGAGGGGTATCAGGGGACTTGAGTTCCATTTTAGCCCTGTGACAGGGAACCTCGGCAGAGCCGTTGCTAGCAGATCTAGAGTGCTTCTGTGACCCCTTAGAGTCTGCTGGAGAATTAGCCCTCAGTGAGGGAACCTCAGCAGCGCCAGTACTTGAGGACGTGGGGTGTTTAACCGCTTTGACCCTCAGCAGGGTCAGTTCGATAACAGGTTTGTGTGTGGGAAGGTTTAGGGTCACCCCCAGTAACCCGAGCCTTCCGAGGAGGCCCCTCAATCTTGCTGGTATTAGATATAGCCACAAGTCTGGGATCCTCAGAGGTAACCTGGTGAGTCTAGAGAACCTTGAGACGAGTCTCCGTGCACTTAGTTCCAGATTTAGAAACCTCAGGAACTACCCCGTTGAAAACAGCCCCAGAAATACTGGGCTTAACCTTAGCCGCCAGATGGGGATCCTCGGATGAAGATCTGTACCTGGTAGCCCCCATACAGGGAACCTCATAGGAAAATCCAGACTCCAGGTTAGACCCCTTTTCGGGACACCTCAGGGAGAACCCTGGTACCAGAGCCACTTGGGGGCCCCCCTCCCAGAACCAGAACACCTCGGGAAGGAATCCCCTGGCCGGGGTGCCCTGAAAAGGAAGGAACTCACCAGCCTCTTCCACATTTACAGGAGTTCATTGAAGAGAAAAGGAGGAGGAATCCCCTGGAAAATCTCCTTCAACCTGACAAGTCGACGCTGGAGTGCCTGGACGGAGAGGGAGTCGCAGTAGAAGCAAGAGTCCCACCGGTGTTCTGAGCCCAAGCACTCTTGACAGAGTGGGGATCCGCCCTCGCGAAACGACATTTGCACTAAGCACAGGACACAAATCCCAGATGGTCTGGCATAGACGGAAGAAAGACTACAGTGGAACCAGAGCAGGAATACTATGGACAAGGGAACAAGGAACAAGTTACTTACCAGTTGTTCTCCAGCATGGATCTGGCATGGATTCACATGTTCATAAATATTCCCCGTCGTCAGGCTGAGAATCCTCGGTAAAGAAAAAAAATCAGTATCAGTTTCGTTTCAGATCTGTCTTTTAGTAGTAACCAATCACTGGTCTCTGGGTCATACTGCCCCCAGCCAATGACTGCCCTCTCCCTAAGCCCCGCCCCTGGCAGCCATCCTCAGATTTGGTAGCACGTAAAGTGGCAGTATGACCAAGCGAAGAGCCGCAGCAGGGAAGGAGGGAGGGTTTGCATGCGAATCCATGCCAGACCCATGCTGGAGATCAACAGTTACAGGTAAGTAACTTGTTCCTTCTCCAGCATGGGGTCTGGCATGGATTCACATGCTCATGAATATAAGAATAAATAGCAGTACACACATGCACAACCACGGGAGGTGGCAAGGCTCAACATTAAGAATCACATAAAACTCAACATTAAGCATCTCTTACCTCCTCACCAGGCTCACCTTAAGCGAACAGGTTGCACAGCACTGCTTGGCTGACTCTGGACTCCTCCCTGGAATCCTGGTCGACGCAGTAGAATCTCGTGAAGGTGTGCGTCGACCTCCACATAGCAGCCCTGCAGATGTCCAGCAGGGGTACACCAGACAAGAACGCTGTGGTAGCAGCGATCGCTCTGGTCGAATGGGCTCTCGGACGGCTGGGCAACGGTCGGTTTGCCAACCGATGACAGTGCATGATGCAGCCAGAGAGCCATCTGGAAATGGAAGCCTTCGAGAGAGCCTTCCCTTGGTTCACAGGTCCAAAGTTCACAAACAGCTGTGATGTCTTCGGAAAACTCTTTGTTCGGTCCACGTAGAACTTCAGTGCTCTAGCTACATCCAGCGAGTGCAAAGTCCTCTCGGCCGGCGACGAAGGCAACGGGAAGAAAACTGGCAACACCAAGGGCTCGTTGAGATGGAAGTCCGACGGCACCTTGGGCATGAAGGAGGGGTGCATCCTCAGCACCACCCTCGTCTCGTGAAAAGTCAAGTATGGAGGCTTGCAGGATAGGGCCTGAATCTCTCCCACGCGTCGTGCAGAGGTGATGGCCACAAGAAAAGCTGTCTTCCACGACAGGAACTTAAACGGAGCCGAATGCAAAGGCTCGAATGGAGGGCCCATGGGCCTGGTCAGCACCACGTTGAGCTCCCACGCCGGGGATGGAGCCTTCACCGGCAGGAACGATCGGAACAGTCCTTCCATAAACTCCTTCACCAGTCGATGAGACCACAGGGATGACCGTCCTGCAGTTCTGGTCTATCGGGAAATCGCTGCCAGATGTATCTTGATGGAAGCATGAGCTATTCCAGCTTTGGCCAGCGACAGTAAGTACGGTAGCACTTGAGGGGCGGTAATCTGTAGAGGGTTAATCTTCTGTGCACAGCACCAGACAGAGAACCTCTTCCACTTGTGTCCGTAGCACTTGAGAGTTGAGGACGCCCTGGCCTTTCCAAGAACCTCTCTGCATTCGGCCAGGATATCGTACCCTCCAGACTCTAGTGCTGCAGGAGCCAGGCCTGCAAGTTCAGCGACACCGGGTCGTGATGAAGAATGGTGCCTCCTTCTCTGGAGAGAAGATCTGCGTCTGTCGACAGTTTGACTGGTGGGGACGCGGACAAGTCCAGAAGGTCCGGGAACCAGATTGGTCTCGGCCACCTCAGTGCGATGAGGATCATCCTGCACCGGGACCTCTTGAGCTGGTTGATGAGCCTGAGCAGCAATGGCAACGGCAGGAACGCATACAGGAACAGGCAGTCCCAGGGGAACGAGAAAGCATCGGCCATGCTCCTCGGCTGCGGGAACCTGCTGGCGAACCTCTGGCACTTGGAGTTCGTCGCGGTCGCAAACAGGTCGATTTGGGGTTTGCCCCATCGCCGGAAGAGTTGATCCACTTGATCCTGGCGTAGTTCCCACTCGTGGCACGAGCGCAGCTCCCTCCTGAGTGAGTCGGCGATGGTGTTTTTTATCCCTAGATGAAAAGGCACCAGAACAATCCCCAGGGCAACGGCCCAGTGCCACAGATCCTGGGCTTCCTTGGACAGGGCTGGGGATCTGGTTCCTCCCTGTTTCCGGATGTAGAACATCGTGGTGGTGTTGTCGGTGAAGATCCTCACCACCTTGCCCTTGAGGGACGGGAGGAATGACTTGAGGGCCCAGAACACCGCTCGGAGCTCCAGTATGTTGATGTGGAGCGGCCTCTCCTCCGGGAGCCACAGGCCTCTCGCGTGAACATCTCAGGTGTGCACTCCTCACCCCTCCAGGGAGGCATCCGTCACAGTCGCCTGGTATGCCTAGTGTCTGAAAGTCTGTGCCCGCCGCGAGATGCCGCGCGTGCCCCACCATCAGATTGCCAGCTGAACACCTTGTCAAGCGAGATCTTGTCCTCGAAGCTGCCTGTCGCTTGCATCCAACGGGCGTCGAGGAACTCCTGCAGAGGGCGCATCCGAAGCCTGCACAGGTGCACCAGATAGATGCAAGAGGACATCATCCCGAGCAGGGACTTTATGGACCTCACTCTGGCCACATCCATGGCCAGCAGACGCTGTACCTTGCCCAGGATGGCCTGCGTTCTTCCCTCCGACGGCGAGGCCAATCCTGCCACTGTATCAAGCTTGGCTCCCAGAAACAGCGCGACCTGCGACGGAACCAGGTGGGATTTGGGGAAGTTAATAGAATCCCAGGTCCGCTGTGTGTTCGCCGGTGAGCTCCCTTGTCCCTGCTCGGATGAGCCAGTCGTCCAGGTAGAAGTAGACGTGGATCCCCTGCAGGCGCAGCCGCACCGCTACTGGTGCAAGGCACTTGGTGAACACCCTGGGCGCAGACTTCAATCCGAATGGGGGGGCCTTGAACTGGTAGTGCCGTCCCTGGACTACGAACCTGAGAAACTCTGACCTTTTAGGATGGGGATGTGAAAGTATGCATCCTCCAAATCCAATGACGATAGGAAGTCACCTTCCTCCAACTGGCCCAGCACGTACTGGAGGGTGACCATCCGGAACTTCTGTGCCTTGATGTATTTGTTTAGCGGATGCAGGTCCAGGATGGGACACCAACCTCCTGTCTTCTTCCTGACGAAGAAGTTTCTTGAGTATACTCCGGAGTCCCGGAGCCTCTTTGGGACAAGCTTGATGGCTCCTTTCTTGAGCATCACCCTTACCTCTAACAGCAGTTGAGGGACGTGGTTCTCCTTCCTGGCCACTGGAGGAATTCGGGGGCACTTTAGGAATTCGCGTGTGCCCGTGGGCCAGGGCATCCAGCACCCAATGGTCAGTGGAGATCGACTCCCACAAGCTGACAAACTTCGCCAGCCGGCCTCCCACCGGGGTGCTTTGGTGGGGGCCGACGCAACAGCCGGTTCAGTCTTGTTTGGAAGCAGCCTTGCCTCCTTGGCCTCCCTGGCGACGACGGCGAGATCCACCTGACTTGCCTCGTCCCCTGTAGGCTTCTTGCGACGAGGAACTGGCCGCTTGACAGTAGGGCGAGGAGACGCCGCTGAATCCTTTGGAGGCACCTTGCTTGCCTCCGGAGTTCCGAAAGGGCGGACGCTGTTGTTGCAGAACTCCCAAGCCAGAGCCGTCTCCGTGTCGGTCTTGATGGCCTGCAGCGACTCATCCACTGTCTTTCCAAACAGATTGTTCCCGTCGAAGGGCATGTCCAAAACCTTGGCTTGCACGTCCTGGCGGAAATCCGTTGCCTTGAGCCACCCCTGCCTTCGAAGGCAAGCGCTGTTACCCAACTGGCGGAAACCGGTGTCGGCAATGTCCGTGGCCACAGTTATGGCGTGGTCCGACACCACCTCACCCTCCTGTAGGATCGCCAAGGCCTCTGCCCTCTTGTCGTCCCGGAGGAAGTCCAACAATTCCCTGTCGTAGTGGGCCACATTGGCCGCCTTAATCGTCGTTGCCGCCGACGAGATGACTCGTCGTCCCATGGCGTCCAGCTTCTTTCCCTCGCCGTCCGGTGGGGAAGTTGAAGATGAAGCTGATGGCCGCCCCCCCCCCGGCTTTCTTCTTGGCCGCTGCAGAGACGACCAAATCCGGAGTCGGCTGTGCCCTAAGGCACAACGGGGCGGCGTCGGGAACCCGGTCCTTCTCGTAGCGGTCCCTCTTGGCAGGTGTCATGGACGGGTTCTTGAGAAGGGCAAGTCCCTCGTCCCAGATGTCATCCAGCAACGGCACCGCGAGGACTGTCTTCCTCTTGGCCTCGCGCCGTTGGTAAAGGAAGCCTTCCTTCTTCTCTTCGGGGCAGAGCTGAAAAAGCTTGGATGCCCTGGCAATCATGGCGTGGAAGGAGCCAATCTTGTTGGACGCCCGAGGGATCGGAGACGGGAGTTCAGTCTCGTCGTCACCGCCATCGTCATCCATCCCCGTCGTGGCCGTGTCTGTTCCCGTGTCGTCCCTCGGGATCGGGGAAGGCGACAAAGGCTGAGGCGGCCGTGAGAGCTGAAGGGGCACTGGATGAATTTTCCTCCTCTTGTTTGGAGGGCTTCCTGACGGACCCGGTTCAGTAGGGTCGTCCGTCGGGGGTAGAGGCAGTCTCGTCCTTATCTCCCTGCATAAGGCTTGGATTGCCGTCAAAATGGCCGCCGAGTTGTCCTGCAGCTGGGGCTGCGACAGGCACGACGGTTGCTCCTCATCCACAGGAACCTTGTCGTCGTTGCCACCCTTGCTCTCGTCGTCCCCCTCGCCGGGATTTCTCCCGTGGGACCGGGCCTCTTCCAAGTTCTCGGTCAGTTCCTCCTTGGAGGCAGTGTCCGTGTCCGTAATGGCCACCGTGCCCCCCCCCCTTTTTCCACTGGGGTCTTCTCGATGGGCTTAAGAGGATTCCCTCCGCGGAGGTAGGGAAACTCTAGACCCCGAGGTCGCCTCCACTGGGATAGCCTCCACAGGCTTTGCCAGGGCCGCAGCGACTCCCTCGATAGAGGCCTTAGCCGGGTGGATCAGAGCCTTCACCGCCTTAGGCGCGCTTGAGGCCTTCACCTTAGGGGGAGGGTCACCGCCTCGCTCCCCCTCGGCCGGTTCCTTCGAGATCAACCGGGGCTTCCCCGAGCCAGAGCGTTGGCTCGCAGTTGATGGCGTCGGTGAAGGTGCGCCCTGCCTGGCAGCCAAGGAGCCCGAACGTTCGGCGCTCCCGGTGCCCGCGGACTCGCAGTGCTTTGCCTTCTGTTGGGCCCAGTCGTCGGGGCGCCCTCACAGGACTTAGAAGACCGCTCAGTCTTCTTCTCACCTGCTGGGCTCTTGCCTTCCAGCCAGTTGGAGAGGCGGGTCCGGCGATCCCTCATAGTCCGATCCGACATGTTCATGCAAAACGCACAGTCCTTCTCCATGTGCGTTTTGTGTTCATGGAGGCAATGAAGGCATTGCAAATGCTTGTGCTCCTTGAACACATTTTGTAGGTTGCATCCAGGGCAAATCCTGAACAGTTTGCCGGGAGTCTAGCTTCCCTTCACCTGGGCTATGTTCTTCTCGGCCACGAGGTAGGCCTCAAACTTCTGGAATCCTCCACGAAGCGTAACTCCACGAAAACTTCACCCTTGAGGGGCGTAGATAAATCCGAAACGGGTCCCCGTTGATCGGAAGTAGAAACGGTGGAGCGTGAGGCTCGATTAAACTGAAAAATGAGATAAATTTCTTTGAAAAAGCGCAAAACGCAGTAAAAGCTCAAGAGCTATAGCACGAGGACTCCCAACACTCGAGCGCGCAGTAAAAATCTGAGGATGGCTGCCAAGGCGGGGCTTAGGGAGAAGGCAGTCATTGGCTGGGGGGTAGTATGACCCAGAGACCAGTGATTGGTTACTACCAAGAAAGACAGATCAGAAACGAAACCGATACTGATTTTTTCTTTACCGAGGATTCCCAGCCTGACGACGGGGAATATTCATGAGCATGTGAATCCATGCCAGACCCCATGCTGGGGAAAAAGAAAAAATCCCCTAAAATGCAAGTGTGTCCGACTCCGCGGAGAAAAGGACAAGCGCGATGCAGAGGTCAGGAAGGTGTGGCTGCGGTCACGTGCGGCGGCCCAGCGTAAAAATAAAAAGGACAAAAAGTGCTTAAACGTGCTCTGGTCCCGTCCTGATGGACGGAATGTCCCACAAGTATGGAGGAAAGGTGATGGGATGTAGGAGTAGCAGCGATTGTGAAGCTAAGGAGTACCAGGTGAAAGGGGTGGTTGCGTAGTTTAGAATCGAGGGGTGGGGGGGGGGGGGGGGAGTAGTAGTGTGGGATAGCAAAGGGCAGAGGCGAGACCAAGGAGAAGTGAAAATATTGATTAGACAGCAGATTGTTGGGAGGAGCTAGGTGAATTGGGGGAATAGTAAGACTGAGGAAGTTCAGAGTGAACATGTTAAAAAGGGGCCTGAATCCAAGGCACTAAATCAACTCTACAATAGAAGTCGAGCCACTGGATAGTCTATGGAGAATTAGGAAATCCCTGGGTGAGTCTAAAGAGATATTGCATTCTGCCTTGAGGTTCTCACTGCCAACTGACGACCGAATTAGACAGTAGGTGTCAACCTTCTGTGGCTACTCAACTGGGATCAGGGACCCATGGGTTAGCATGGAAGTTCTTCTCTACAAAAGAGGGGTGGCCATAGGATCTACAAAATGTTCAATAAAAACCTTAGAACGCGTCAGATTGACAATGGTTCTTGAACCATCACTGACAAAGTCCAGTAAGAATGCAAACTAGTTTGATCCCGCTGTTCTCACTCGCCACACCTACCGTGCCTCTAGTTCACCCTGGGAACATACACACCAATGCCCTTTAGCACCAGTTTACTGCTCTAAAAAACGAAATCCACCTCATGCAGTGACTTACAAAGCATGCACATGGGTTTGAACAAAACGTTAACCACCATTTGGAGTTACAATTGACTAACCGGGAGGACAAAAAATGTTTTCCCACCCCCATCATATACCCAGTTACTTCAAATGGCAAGCGTTGGCATTATTTGTCTGGTTCCTGTACCCAAGGTCCACGTAATGCCATACATTTCCATTAAAAGTCCAGTGCTAGGTGCTGCCTTGCATACCAAGATATTGCCAATATGATAGGCACAGGCATCATAGGCCTACAAGCCAGCTCATAAAGGCATTACATTCCTTCACTGTCAAATATAGTCACCATATGCGTGGTACGCCCTCACCTGGATAGGTCCTGCCATCATTAGATCAATACAACCTTGTATGCCAAACTGCAGCCATCCTAGGACCAGGTACCATACATGACTGCTAAAGCCTTATATGCCCAACTAAGTGCAATTATAAGCCAGGTGCTCCACTGTAAAGGATAGATGCTTCTTTTATATGCTAGGTGCAGTCTCGCATCACGTTTTGCAGTCTCCATTTACCATGACCAGTCGTTTATGCCAAAGTATAGCAATTACAGCTACACTCACCCACACCCCAATAAACTGCAATCAAAGGGCAGGGGAGACTTCATATTTTGCACTATCCATCATTTCAATAGTGTTGAGCGATTAAAATGATCTATCCAAACACAAATATTGGCAGACTGGTTCCTCAATGAATGTGCCCGTTACCTAGACACAGTTAGATGTAAACCATTCTATTACACAGTTACAAGCAAAGTTTGTATACAAGGTGTTGAGTCCGGGCATCGTTGTGGTCGGAAGACCAAAGAAACGGAAAAGGAGTAGCGAAAGCAACAAAGTAACCCTTCGTTTAAAAGGGGGCACTTTTATAGCCTCCAACAACCGTTATTGATGGGGAACTCTTCATTAGCGACACTCCGAAGAGACAAACCTACTATGCTTTGTGAGTGCTCAGAATGAGCAAGTGCACAGTGGGAGGGGGGGAAGGATAAGGTGCTTTTATGCTCATGGAGAAGTGCTCAGAGTAAGTGCTAAGAGCAGAAGAACGTAAGTTCAACCACCGATGAGAGTGGGAGCCAAGTAATTGCAGTAGAAAGCCAGCAGCTCAGATGAGAGGTGGGGGGGCTCAGGCCCCCAAGAACACATAAGGGTCCTGCACATCAGTCACGCTGCTGTAAGATTAGCCAGGAATAGAGGCGGTAAAGCGAAAGGTCTTGAGGCTTTTTCAGAACTTAAGGAGGTCTTGCTCAAGTCGCAGAGGAAGAAGGAGGCTGTTCCACAGAAGGGAGCCAGCCGAGGAAAGTGATCGCCCACAAGCTCTCCGTTTAGCAAAGCGCTTAACACACAGGGAGTTGGTGCTGGAGGAACGGAGGAGACTACAAGGAGAGTATTTGGTCAGGAAGCTTTGAACACTAAATAGGGAAGCTTTTCTAGAAACTAGAGCATCCCAAAGGCGTTAATCAGGCGAGGACGGCATTTTCTAAACAATCAATTGGGGAGACGGGGAGCGATTACTTCAGTGCCATGTTGAGGACTGAGAACTGCACCTATGTTGAGCTAAAGTTAAGTGAAACCACGAAAATATGCAGTTACTATTCTTTAAATGCTTAGCATATGTACATGGTCTTCAATACTAGCGAGCTGGCAGGAAACCCATCCTTTACTATGAGATAAAGAACAGATGCCGTAATTTCTGGACTAATTAATAAACGTGACATTCGTGAAAGTCATTTTACAACTAAAAAAACAGAAAAAACAACACACTTCAGGTTGAAGGACATGCTTGATGAAAGAAACGGTAATAACACATAATATATCTCAGTATTCCGGGTATAAAGGAATTGAGCAGCATAACGCACTGTGAATAGAACAGTTTTCAGAAAATCCACTACAGTGCAAGCATTAAGTGCCAGGCTATTATTGAAGTCTATGTAAAAAGGACGAGTATACTCGTCCTTGGCACGTATATTAATGGACTGCAGATCAAGTCAGGCAGCCACAGACAAACCTGGCCATACAAAGACAGGCAAATAACTAATATGCGGACAGTGATCATGGACTGGCGTTCGAGACAGACAGAATCTGTAAATGGTGTAACATGAAACGTATCAAAAAGTAAACTCAATTTTTTATGCATTGCAACAAGTCTGATGCAAGGATGATGCTTTAGTTTCCAATGGAAATAGCATACTTTCCAAAACTAATGGATTAGTAAAGGATTTACACTCTGTTGGGTAGCATGCAAGTGGGTAGGAAATAATGTAGTATGCTTTAAAAGAGCAATAACTATGTGAAGGTTTAGTTTGCCCAATAAAGAGTTTGTGTGCGAACTCTGCTTGGTCCTCAGCTCTGCCTTTCAATAACGCCCCTTCATGTCCCAGTTGTCCGATTTCGCTTCTTGATTTGGGCCACAGAGCTTCTGCTGGAAAGCAGAGTAAGAGCTTGCGATATGTCCATTGATAAAAATTGAAAGCCTCGAGTTATAAAGGGAACTAAGCAGGGACAACGTGAAATTTGGAAAACAAAAATTGAGTACAGATGGGAAGTAGGACAGGTCACATGGAATGTCTGCCAATGCAGTCCATACACTGCAAGTGGCTGGTGTGCCGTGCAGCCCCGCCTGTACCATGTACACACTACACTAGAGCATTTCACTATCAAACTGGCAAACATACCTAGGGTTCCCCCCTACATTAACACGAACGGGCACAGTATCAAAATAAATCAAATCAATTTCAGGGGCATAGAGGTTCCAAGCTTTCTCAGATCATTCCAACTCCAGTCTGAGTTCGAGATACAATAAAGTATATGCCCTCAACACAAAACAGTGGCTCCAGGGTATGCTAAGCTGTATTCAATGTCCTGTTTTTTCGATATGCAAAGAAGCATATAAAGCAAGAGCCACCAATTTGCAAGAGTGTCCATGTACGAAGGAGCCTACACTTCTGCCTTACATTAGTTAGCAATATGCGATGTGAGAATTGTGGCAAGGGGTTGGTTAAACGGGAAATGGTAAATAATAAAGAAACCGAGGATACTTCACTCGCGCGCTTCAGTTGGTAGATGGGATAGTCACCATGTATGCCTGTTGTGATGGTTGGGGAGGTATAATATTCTGGGCCAGTACAGGATCCCATTCCAGGAAGGTGATCAAGCTTTTTCTAGAACGTAGGGCACTCCAGTGGTGGGTGCAAGGAGGGCAGCAGGCGCTAGATGTAGCCCGATTATGAAGGTGGTAGTGGTGCCCAGGAATTCATTTAAAGACTGTTAGAAGTAATATGAAGAGGGTCCAGTGTTGTATAGCGAGCCAGTAGGTATGAAGGTGGTGTAGAGGTAGGAAAGGAGTGGGGGGGTGGAGGGTATGCAGAAAGCAGGTTGCAACAGAGAAATTCTATGATAAATAAAGCAAATTAAATTGCAGGTGGACAGTAACCATGAACTGAATAACGTCATTGCCAATTTCCATTAAAGGTTTTACTTTCAACAGACCTTTAAGTTAGTCCTCGATTTCATTTGACTTTTCCACCGCTTGCTCCCCTACGACTCGCTTGCGAATGCCCTCTATGGACTGAAGTGGAAAACACGGACCACCGGGATTAGCGTACCAAGGACAAAAAGGAACCAGCATGGTGGATAGAACAGCGTAAACTGGTTTGTACAATGAAACGGCTTATAAGCGTCCAGAAGTCTTCATAGGGGCGGCTGTCCAACGCTCCGCTAGATGACTAGTCAGACCGAAAGTCCTCAGATGTTGTCCTACCTGGAAAGGGACACAAAGGACTATGTGGGGATGAATTGGTTCATATTTCCGGTCAGAGGCAGAACAAGTATGTCAGAATTAAGGAGCTCCAGACCCTTATCCAATGCAAAAGCCCTCCCTGGACTGACATGAACCAGCTCATGAGAGTGGTTACAGTGTTCAAAATTAAGATTTGAGGAGCAGGAGCTAAAACCAACTCATGGGTGTAAGGCATCACCCAGTAGGCAGGAGCTACCACTGGGGAATCAGGAGTGAGTACACAGCGCTTTGCTCATCTACTTCCACTTGAGATGCACACCATTTGCCCATTATACATAATCAATATTTAAATGTGTCCCAATTCGTTTTATGTACATTCTCAAATAGAAGCATTCATTTGTAAGACACCAGTTGGCCTGGGGAGTCAAAAGTAGCTCCTTGCAACTGTTGGTTTTAAACCAGCCATATTGTCAGAGTAAAAGCAGAAGCTAAATAGCTCCCAGCTATTTCAAACCGTGTGGTTATGCCTCCGGAGGTTAGGCATGGATCGCACACCACGCCAATTAGCGATCTGCTGATCCAGACATGGGAGATGGATTGGATCAAGCTCGGAATAGAGATGTGCCCCACAAACAGATTGGGGCAAGCTATGTAATTGCAGGCAGAAAAGAATCCACAGCGGACTATTTGGATTGTTTGAAAAGAGGGTTTACTCAACATTCAGGTAATCCTAAACTTACTGAGGATGCTTAAAACTACTTCGAGTCGATCAGACTAGCTACTTTGGGAAAATAAAGGATGCAGTCCTTAACAGCAGTTATATCCCCCTTTTCATTGCGACAGAAAACTTCAACACTAACTTCTGCTATATTGACTCCGTCAGACATTCAAGTCTTCATGCATTTACTACTTCTTACATTTACTTTGTATGCATTTGGCAGGAATAGATATGTTAGGGTCAAGGAGGGGTTGAGGGAATAATATGGATTAGAAAAGAAGGGAGTTAAATAGGGTCTCTCCCTGTATTGACGAAGTGAATGTATGGCGAAGTGAAAGACAGAACAAATAAATGCATGAAGGGGTAAATGTGAGGAAGTGAATACTGAAGTAGTAAAGACATGCATCCAACAGCACTCTACATCACTTCCAAGTGAACTTGCGGCCTTTGTAAATTTAACTAACAAAATACAATGCAATTTTCTCCTGCGAGGTGGGACTGAGGAAAAGTCAATGGTTTCTGCATCGATAACCTAGTCGACATACTACTGGTAAAAATGCAAAGCACTAAATTAGTGATCCCAAGACTGTTATTTTTTTATTTTACTAACAGTGATCACTGAGGGGCATGGATGTAAATCCCGAGGCAGTTTATTGGATATCTGTGCTTCAGAAGGGGGTGGTGGGGGGGTACAGGGGAGGCAGGAGGTAGTAAGCTGATGCAGCATAAAGCACTAGAATAAAAGGACTTCAAATAATTTGTCCCCTGGAACACAGCTAAAAACTGATGCACTGCTTCCAATGGATCACTGGACCCATACTGGTTTACATGGTCCCCTCCTCTCAAGAAGCAAAGCAACTAAGCTTCTCTGAAATTGTGTCTAGACATGTCGAGCACAAGTTAGTTCGAGGAAATGCCAGGGAAAGGACCATTTCCACTCTGAAAGGCGGACAAGAGTTGGGTACAGTCTGACACGTGTAGGGCATCCACTTTAAAGGCCAGGACACGTTCAAGCACATGCAGGCTGATCTCTGATCGACAGACAGGGATGGCGTACATTTCAGGATCAACTTTGACATGTTAGGTCTGCCTCACATTGCGTCCAACCTTTCCGAGGCTGGTTCGCCTATAACTTTAAGAAATAGGAGACGATAAGCGCGTGTCCTGACAAAGCCCGTCTCATGGCTTGACGGGAAGTTGCGCACCACAGCCCCAGGCGCACACCTGGCTGATGGAGGGGTGGGCAGATGACAAGACTGCATTAAGGCCCAGTAAAGTACTGTTTGCAGAAATATGCACAGGACGTAGGCACGATGCCTGCACTGCAGAGACCCCGGAAAAAAAGCACAGGCCCAACTAAAGGTTCACTGGACTGGAAGCCCACCAATAAGACACTCATTGTAAGCCCTGGGATCTCGAAGACACGTAAAGAATTGCGTATAAAAGGGTAACCAGCAGAACCATATGTAAGCTAAGATCAATAAAGTGTGTTCGAATATAAATGGTCGAATCACATTGCGATATGGTTTTATAAAGCAAAATGTTGGGAGGTTTAAGGAGTGGGGGTCTCCCACATACCCCTCTCGCCTACCCGGTTCTCCCCCTTCTAAATATCCAATTCAAATCCACCATCTACCTTTTTTGTAGGTGAAATAATGTAAAAAACGGGCTAAATGAGATTCGACCAGTTTGATAGTGTAAAAAATAAGGGAATACCCTGCTTAGAACAGTCCAAGCGCACAACGAGAACATCTCTATGCAGCATTAGTACACAACGAGAACAGGTCACAAATCAAGCACATTGGGCCACATCCGGTCCTGTACGTTCTGCATATGGCAAGAACAGCTCTTCAAAGAATCAATGAAGTTAGGATTAACAGCTCTAACCTTAAGAATATCACCAACAGTATCCCATGAAGCTTCCAACAGCACTGTATATCCATGCTAGGGAAGTCATTAATGGTACAGGACGATTCTGCTAATACCAAACTCAGGGTACATACTAAACATCTCTTGACCCAACGCTGCCCTTATGAGCATCACCACCACACGGATCAAACACCTGGAAGAAATTCTACTAATAAGAACATGTTTTAACGTGAAAAACTCATCCCTGCCCACAGTGCACAATGGTACAAAGCAACTAGCCTATACCGTTGGAGAGTTAGGCTCAAATCCATAAGGAAAGTGCCTTTTTTCCAATGTACCTTTATGGAACCAATTAGATTGTCATTTGTTTGTATTACATGCAAATGGAATACTGATAAGATGTATTGGTCAATAAAAGGCAACAGTTTTTGATGGTCCAAGCACATTTTTCAGTTCAGTGGCGAGGGAGGAAAAAGCCAGTTGTACCCCCAACTGCCATTTATGTGGACAGTGGCCTGCACCCGAAAGGAGAATTAAACCGAAATCAGGATCTGCACATGCAAAATGATAGCCTACACCCCTGCTCAGTCTAGGGCAATTGAACATGTTGGTGGGTTGGGGAGGTTGCTTGGAGTGAAAGGCATTCCTGGGTGCATACATCTTAATGGGGACAAAAAAATACAGCCGGGGTTAATAGCAGCAGATCTGGAGATAGACAGACACTAAATGCACACTGAAAAACTATAAATCCTTCTTTGTCACCAAGTGACTATGGAGGAACCAGTGTCAAAAGTGAACTTCGTGATAACACTTCTGTAAACCCCCATGGGAAGGGACGGCTGAAGGGCTCCAGCAAATGCAGCATGTAAGGCAAGCGCTGAAAAGCGCACATTTTAACACCCAGAACGAAAGGAATATCAAATGGAATATATCGCTGTGTTATAGGACAGATGACTGGCAACATGGGGGCAGTTGCAACCCCCCATATAGGTCCAGAGCAAGGAGTTAAACTCCAGCACGGACTCTGAGCGAGACACACATAAAAGTTGAATAGAGTCCTGCAGCGCTCTCAAACGCCTCAATTTGTCGCGCGGTTTAAAGTTCATCAATGCCATCCAACTCCAGAACCTAAAAACTGACAGAAAAAAAAAGACATTCACTGTCAAAAGGTCAGAAAATCGGATCTTTGTGAAAATATCGGGAAAAAAAAAAAGAATGCGTATGCGAAAAGGTTTCCTTTACCCCACTGCATATGCACCAACCTCCCGTCCCAACCCCCCGATTTCAACTTAACCCATCTCCCCCACATATGTATGTGGGGTAAAACGGGGCTTTAAATATTCGTAATTTTCGGATTCGCAGTGGTGGTCTGCGAGGTTTTGTAGCAATACCAGAAAATTCGCTACGTTAGAACAAGCCGTTTTAAGTCAAAAGTCGCAGCTCAACCATGCAAGTTTTCCAAACTAGCACACGTGATCCGAGAGCGGTCAGACAACACAAGCGTCCCTACTCGCGCACCCTTCGACCCCTGCCCCAATCTTCAACCCTCACAGCCTTGAGGGTCTTACCTTAAGACCTTCCCCACGGCTTGCAATACCATTTTGCAACTTAGTCCCGTTTTGGTGCTAGGCGACAGTCCTGTCCGGTCCCCACTGAAGCTGCTGTGATCGCCGACCATGGTTACGGACGGTCTGGGATGGGACTAGGAAGAGGAGCCAAGGCTGCAGAATGTGCTCTCGGTGGCCACCTGCAGTGTCCAGGTGAGAACACAGAGCTCGCAGTAATTCCCTTCGATGGATGTGTGGAGCAGTCTATAACTTGAAATGGGTGCGATTCTCTTCACCGTTCTCTGCCCGTCCATTCACGGAGTTGTGACATCTCTCGGGAGAACTCTCATTTTCTCCGTTAGGCGCACATAGTTTCCCATTTGTCTCTTCGGGGAATTCGCTGCGACAGTCTTCAGGAGGTGCACCAAGCTCATTACCCCTCCAAGTTGGCGCCCGTCTCTCGTTTAAAACTCGTTGCTAACCTCTACGGCAGGGACACCCGTCTCTCTGCCCGTCTCTCCGGGTGGTATGTTCTGAGCTTGACCCGCTCTGCCCGTTGCTCTGGGGACTCTGCTACGGGAGCAGAGCGGCTCACCGCTCTTTCCTTCTAAGAACTCGTTGCCTACCTTCGGTGGATGTGAGCGGAGCAACCCAGCCCGGCCCGCCGCGGAAGAGGGAGGAGGAAGTGGAAGGCGGCGGTGGAGAGGAGGAGGGCCGGCGGCCGAGGCAAAACAAGAGTCCTTATAGGGATCCTGGCAGCCGCCGAGTCTGTGTAAATACTGCTGGGGGACGGCGGGGGAGGGGGCGCAGGGTCGGAAGCTCAATTGTCCCATTCATGATGGCGCGTGCCACAAAGGTGTTTTTGTCGTTGGGCCCATGGAAGGCCAACACTACTCGGCAGTGAGTGAACGTTGCCTTCAGAGGCTCAATTGGGGGCAGTGACTTGCTTGCAGACAACTGCCTTATTGAACCCAGTGACCACCGCATCTGCCAAAGGACAGCCGGAGCTCAAGACGACAAAGGCTTACTCTGAACCCAGCGTCCACATATGTTATTGCCGTCTCATTCAGAGACGTGGCCAATGAAACCGTGGAGAAAATTCGACTGCTTCTGCCAATGTGGCGGCCAATCAGTGTGCAATGCAGCCATCGCCGTATCAAATAAACGGGGCACTTCTGGAAAGCAGCCAAATGACGTGTAAGTCACTACACTGGGAAGCAAGTTGCCAGGTACATAGCAACATGCAACTGGAGTAGGCAATATTCGTGTCAAAAGACACGGCAACTAGTTAAACACAGTAGATAACTGCGAATAAACTAATAAAAGGGAAAGGGTGGAAGTTTTTGAATTGATCATAACCTTTTGAATTGTTCTGGGCAACCCTCCATGCCATCGTTTTTCACATTCTCCTTCTGTAATGGAATGGCAAAGACAATAGGCAAATCAGGATTGGTCTACCCCACCCCGAACCCCCTCCCTGCAAAAATGGGCCGTACAGCCCGAACTGCTAGGTCACATACCCTCTTGCAGTAAACCGCAAGCAACGCCATAACTGTTTTTAGGCTTATTGGCCATCATCAGTGAGGTGTAGGTTGAGTCTCCAAGGCATGGCAAGCTCAGGACTGCCATTTCGGTATACCTTTCCCACTCTAGATGAATCTAGCAAAACAGAGGTGATGGCTGGAAGGAACCTAATTTACATATGTGCTTTCCCTTTTTTTGGCATGGTAGGCTGAAGAACGATGGGTTACGTCAGGTCAAGATTAACTCACACCCTCCAGTCATAACTCTTGCTAAGCTCATAACAAGCCATATTCACCACCTGAAACGAGTGAAACTGACCGTTTAGAATATAGGCATTTATGTTCAAGTGTGGCTGTCTTGCTATTGAGGGTAATGGCCCAAAATGTCGCCCCCCACAATTACGATGGCCGAAAATGCAGACTTTTTTTGGCCCCCACCCCATTAAACCCTATATATGTGGGGGGTATATGATATATTAATATGGGGGGCTGCGGAATTATGACGGTAGCAGTGATCACAGATCCCTCATGAGCACCACACCTTGGTTTTGCTGGTTGAGGCATTAATACTATTCGTGGCATTTTGGGTGACTGGAGGGGAAGCAGTGGTGGTCTTGACCAGCATTCAAGTAAGGCCACAAGTCAAGAGAAGGCGCAGGTAGACTGTTTCTGCTCACGCTGCCACTCCCGCCTGCCCCCCCTTCAGAGTGCAGACAGCATCCTCCCCGGCGTTTTCGTGTAAACAAAAACATATTTTGGAGCGTTAAAATGAACTGCTTTTGGCCTACTACAAACAGTGCCGAACCAGAGATTCAAACCCAGGTCATGAGCATCCGGGCAAGACAGCCAAGCACAAGACCACATTACGTTTCCATCAGATGCTTGTAAAATGTCTCATTTGCATTTTGATATGCAGATGCATCCGCCATGGCCTGCTGGTAAAGATCCTTGTCCACAAGGCTATGAACCACTGACAGTTTTAGGGATCTGACTGTGCCAAGAGGGGATGGGGTGGGTAGCTACTGGATTTTGCCAAAGCTAGTCCTTCCCGAGAGGAAGGGTGTGGGAGTTTGGAGGGCCAGTGTCTGTCCACTACTTCCTGTGCCTGGCTATATAAATGAAGGACCATGTTTTCTTGCCCCATCCCTTTATTCCACAATGCAGGACAGTTTCTGATTGTCCCGTAGGACATCACCCAGAAAGCCTAGAGCGTGCGAGCCACCCAACCAGGAGAGCAGCGTCAAGGACCTGCAGAACCACTGTTATCGACGCATCCAACTAGCAATCTGGATACTCTACAGGACACAGGTCTGCAACCCGGACTTTACCTTCAGTGAGACAGTGGAACAGTCTGTGGGTCAAGGTGCTATTTCGACTTTCCATCTGACACAGACTGCAACCATGTTTATACTCCTAGTGGGATTGCAAGACAGTCCGCATATCAAAAAACATCAATTTGCAAGGTGCTGCAGCATAGACTACTGTGACCTCTTTGGAGACTATGGTGGGGAAGTTGGAGATGAAGGGCGTCACCAAATGTCTGTCACCACTGAGCTATATATGCACTCTCCCCTTCAGGGATGACATCCAGGAACGACTCAAATTCTTTGTGATTCAAATGGGGGCGGGAAAGGGCCGGGCAGTTGGTTAAGGGCGACACCTTTATATCCTTGGCAGAACTACAGGAAGGGCTGCATCTGGAGAAGCTCAGTCTTTCACTACATACAAATGAAGGGGGTTTAGTCTGCGAAAAGGAAGGAGGGAGTGTAAAGAGACCCGACAGCAACAATCTTTTCTCAGTCATGTCACATCGTCCAAGGGACTGATCTCAAATATATATAGGGTGCTGCAGGCAGAATAGGGAGGAGGGACTGAAGCACTAAAGAGATAGGAGAGGAACCTCTGTGGGGGGGAAAATTTGATTCACAACAGTGGGAAAGCCACTGTTCATGGCAAGACCTTGCAGCGCTTTAATGTTTGGCTAGACGTTTTACCTGTGCAAAGCAAGATAAAGAGTAACAAAAAAAACGACAATTTGAACACTCAGTTTAAACCCGACAAACTCTAGAATTGATTATGTCAAGTGTCTACCATTTCCAAATGCTGTCAGACATGCAAATGAAAAAGGCGTGAGGCTTAATGCCTCTTATACCTACCCTTGTATACCATACCTGTAAACCCGGCACCTTGTCAGAGAAGCCAGTGGTTGGTCCGGGCAACCAGCAGGGAAAGAACCAAAGAAGAGGTTGGAGGTGATACAAAAAGGCCCCAAAAACAGGAAGGTGTGGGTTTTTCAGATGAGGTCAAGGGAGGACCACCACCAAGAGGTCAAGTAGGGGGAAGAACGGCACAGAGAGCATGGAGAAGGTTTGCTGAAAGCATATGTAAGGTGAGGTATTGGTTAGTGTGAGAAAGTGGTAATTGGGTGGGAGTGTGCATGGAAGGTGAGAAAGTGAGACCATCATGGTAGGGCGTGAATGGGAGTGAATGCAAAGAGGATTAAAAGGCTGAAAGGAGGACTGGCGTGTGTGCATGGAATGGCGCAATAGTGGGGAAGTGGGGGGGGAGAAGAGCACGGGAAGGGGGAGAGGAAGAGTGCGAGAAGGGGGAGAGGAAGAGTGCGTGCGAGAAGGGGGAGAGGAAGAGTGCGTGCGAGAAGGGGGAGAGGAAGAGTGCGAGAAGGGGGAGAGGAAGAGTGCGAGAAGGGGGAGAGGAAGAGTGCGAGAAGGGGGAGAGGAAGAGTGCGAGAAGGGGGAGAGGAAGAGTGCGAGAAGGGGGAGAGGAAGAGTGCGAGAAGGGGGAGAGGAGTGCAGGAAGAGGAATAGTGCAGAGAGGGGAGCCTAACAGTAGAAAGCAGGGGAGAGTAGGAGGAAGAAAGAAGGAAAAATGGAGAGAAAAAAAAAGAGGGGACAACAGAAGAGAGAAGGATGGAAGGGAGGAAAAGGTTGAAACTTCAGGGTGAACAGTACAAGAGAGCAAAGGAACAGGACCAAGCGAGACCTGGGCGTTTGGAAGGCACCTCTTGTACCTTTGTATTGTGACACCTGGGTTAGGATTCAACTAGCTTGTTTGCCGAAGGGAGGTGGGGGGGAGAGAGACACCCTCAAGGCCATAACACTCCCTACCCCCACTTGTCTGTACTCCTGCTTTCTCCCCCAACTGTCATTTGGAGGCAAGTGCTTAAAACTAAAGAAGAGTACTCTTTAAGTATACACAATGACATTATTAAGCGTCACGGCAGGCAGTGATGGGGTCAGGTAGGGATGATGGCAGGGTATAGGAGTAGCTCCCTCTTTAGCAAGCGAGTGACGTTTAAGCAGAGCTTGGAAAAGGTCCACAGTTGGGTTGGCATTGATTGTTATGGGCAGTGGGTTCCAGTGGATTGGGGCAAGTAGGAAGAAAGAAATAGGATACACAGGGAGGGTATGGGATGGTGAGATTCAGTGCAGGAGGAGGATGAAGATGGGGAGTAAACTGAAATACAAAATCAGACAGGTGATGAGGGGCAAGACCATTGATAGCTTTGTAGACAAGGAGAAAGAACTTGAAACATTTAGGGAGAGACAAGCAGCATGTCGATAGGTACAAGTGGAAGGGGGGGGAATCTGGGTAGGTTGGAGAGAGTGTAGGCAGCAAAGAGGAGGACTTTGTCTAGAGGAAGGAGTAGATAGAAAGGCCAAGGAGTAATCTTGACCAGCAGTCAAGTTTGCAGAGCACAAGATGGAGATTAGAGTTTTTGTACAGTGGTAAGAAAAATACCAATTTTCTGAATGTAGAGGAGGTAGGGGCAGTGATTAATTGTTGTAGTTGTAGGTCACCATCAAAGGACCCCAGGTTTACGAGCCTTGGGTGAGGGAGCAAGAAGGTTAGGTGCGAAGGAGAGGGTAGCGATGGCACTGGTGCCGGGAGAAAGACTGAAAGGCAAATGCTTACTTGTCCTGTGTGCACGCTCGTCACTTGGGAATGAGCAATTGAATGAAACGTTCATATTTCACTTTAGGGGTTATTGCTCTTCATATGATATGGCATTTATAACGCGCCTATACACAAGTGTTTCAAGACCCCTTTTTATAAACGCGTGCACTTTGTCAAAAAAAAAAACTTCAAGCAGGTCTTTATTTTTTTGAATTGTGATTCCCCATGCCGCCCCCTCCCCCTCTATCCCACATTTCTATGTATATGTAATTGGTCAATTTCGAGCAAAGGGGTTGAAAAAAGTGCACTTAACGTTTTTGCGTATTGCACACGTTAGGATCGGTTCACTTCCTGCGACCCGACTTCCCAATACGTCGGATAATCCACCACCCCACACACTTTCTTTAAAGAATTAAGCCCTGATTAAATAGAGCAAAGCTGGAGCCATGGATTTCATATTTAGCACTTCACTGTGACTAGGAAATGGTTTAACACCTTCAAACCTAGAAGCCATATTTCATTTTGCTTAAAATGAAGTCGCAGTGAGCGCCATTCCTCAACATTCATGATTGAAGCGGCCTCAAGAAGGCGGTTCATTGCACATGAAGAGTACCGCGTGGTGAGAAAAAAGCGAGTTTGAGAGTGTGTGGGCTAGTCACCAGTAGCAAAAAGGAGCAGAAATACAGAGTGCTGTGGAAGTAACCATAAGTTCAGAAGTGGTTCCATTAGAATCACATTTTCTGACAGTGACTGAACTGGCTGCTTCTTGTGTAGAAAAAAAAACATCTGCTGGCCAAATTACACCGTCAGGGTGACAAGACCGCCAAACACTGCACATTCACTACCCGTGGCACTCCTGCACGTGAGTGGCAGCCTAATATGTCTGCTAACGGTGTAGATTGGGGATCCAGAGGAGGCCCAAATACGAAGGCTAGTGTAAGATTGCGCCAATAAATAGGCCAGACAAACTAAACTCTGCCACCATCAAACATTTTAATTTGTGATTTTACGGCTTGTTTGACTGGTAGCTTACTTTTTTTGTTCTGAAAATCATAAGCACATTGAACTTGCACTAATAATAAAAAAAAATGAAACAAGCAGCAGCCCAGAATGCCCACTTTTCCAAACTGGTCCGCAAAACAGGCAAATCGAGGCTGATCCCCCCCCCCCCAAACCTCCATGGACGAACAGCACTGCCCTCATACCGAGGAACTAAGCCCCACCTTAGCCTTCTCCATGTGCGCTCACTTTGTAGCAACAAGCAGCCCCCTTATGTAGAAAGCAGAACAAGTCTGCTTCTGTTCTTCCAGGCTTATGTCAATATGGACTCTAAACCAAGCCAAGAAAAGCAGTTCATGCCAGCAATGCAAAGGTTAGCTAAGCAAACGCAAAGAGGAGTCTCCTCGGCTGGACCTCCTATTGGGGGAGAAGGGTGGGAGCAGGATAGAGGGGGCAGTGGCACCAAACTGCCACCCGTACATTATGTTGGATACTAGTTGTGTACGCTCAGCCAGTAAGAGCACCATTGTAGAATCATGTAACCCTCGGTTTCCTTAAGAATGGCAGACACACTGCTACAGATGTGAACACATGCAGAGGGGAAAAGACAGACGGGTAGGTGCAAAGCCAGGGGATCAGCCTGTGCCACCAACACCCCCATCAATACCCACATCCTTCGGTGAAGAAAGCAGCAGGCTCCAGGGTTAAAGGAGCCCATCATTGGTAGTTATGGGAAAAAGAAGGCTGCTATGTGCATGTTGTGGCCTTTTAAAGATGATTTTAGGGAGTAAGCATCTTAAGGGTTAAAAGTAGTGCTGGGATTGGTGTGCTGCGATCGCCTCGCTAAACAGTACTGTTAGGACCGCATCAAGATTTGAAGCAGTTATCACTGCAACTGCATTAGAATGAAAAAGCACCCTGAAGAGCACCAGGACAGGGTACCAAGCAGGGCCTCAAATATTCATAGTGAGGCCACCAAGATGTTCGGAGCCCGGACGCCTCTAGGTACTGTGAAAGAGAGATTCTTGGTTTGTGCGGAGGATCACCTTGTGGAAGATTGTCATCTGGCAAGGGTGTAGAAGCCCTGGCTTTTTTGATTTTAAGCAATATAACCTGAGTGGGGGGCTGAGGGGAATTATTGGTCAGGTAATGCCACGGTGAAGAAGTTAGAAACCAGAATGAAGCAAGGGCTTTAACATTAGTCCTGGGGCACATTACCCCACCAGTAATAACCTTGCTGATCAGGTTATATTGCCACTAGCACCCTGGCACGTTGTACTGGGGTGCTATTAGTGTTTTTCTCAAGTTGAGAAAGTGCGTGTTTGCAGTTTCTCAACTTGAGAAAAACGTACAAATCAGGACGGCCGCAATGGATCAGTGAGAATGGAACTACATGTAGTCCCTTCTCCCCTTCCATGGTTGCCGATGACGTGATGGGGACACGCTGGTGAGGGACAAGGAAATGCCGGGTGGAGGGGGATTGGAGATTTAGAAAAAGGGGGGTGGGGAAGGGGATGTTGGGGGCGCATTTACAGAGTCCTGTGTGGTAGAGCCCCTGTTCTGAGGCTGCCACCTCCCCCCTCTCCAGGTACTAATAGTTAATAAAATGATACATCTCTGAAAGGGAAATCTGATGATCAGATTCCCCTTTTATAAGCTCCATGCCAAAAGCATAGTGTACGCCTGCGCCATGCTGCACCAGCAGTCTGATCTGCAGCACCTGCTCTCCAGTAGCACAGAGCATATTCAGAGGTCACAGGCGTCACAGATGCAGTGACAGCCAAGTCTCTGCAGGGGACACGTGACAGTCGAGACATGCACACCTGTACCAAAATTCCATAATTACGAGTCTACTAGTCTGGTGGCAGATACATATTTAAATATAAGCCATACTTAAATGATGGTATGGTGTATTGTAATGCTTATAATTATACAGCCAGAGCAGTTTGATATCAACGACCAGTCCTTTCATAGCTGAGCTGGGCTCATAGGGCTGTGTGTATTCTCCGCAGGCAAGATTGTCCCTGCCACTACTTGCGAGATTAGCCATGGGGATTGCCTCTTTGTTCCTTTGTGAAGGCAGGTAACACCCTCCTCAGATAAACAGCCACTCCACAGAAAGCTGCACTGGGAACATGAATTAAAGGAGCACTCCCATTCACAACCGGAGTAGCCTTACACCAGGGTGCTGCATATCGAAAGACCTTTGATTCTACAGAGAAGGGATGGGGTGGTGTTAGTGTAGATATAAGGCGCTCTTTAGAGCTGGAGGGAATTTCCACCATCTTGTTCATCGCAATCTTTCCTTCGCGTCCCCTTCACTTCCAGTAGCACAAAATACTTTGGATGTGATATCTGGAGGCAAAGTCCACTTGTTTCAAGAATCAGGATTTGACCCCTAAAGCATGCTAGATTTAGACCAATCATCTGAGAGCTTTTGACTTTAAAAGAAGGGGTCTCCCACTCTCTCTCAGATTCACTTTGGAACAAACACACAAGATGAATTTCACTGTACCTCTGTTGAGAGGGTAGAGTTTTCAGAGCCCTCCATCAGTGAGGTGAAGACTGAATGTCCAAGGTTGAGGCGAGCTTGGCTCCCAACACATTCACAGGGCACAATGGGGGTGAACCTGCTGCAGACACAAGACCTGGGTCTCTGCAAGTTCCACTGCTGCCCAGGACCTCATTGTGGTGAAGGACCCTTGACCCTGTGCACCTGCATCCCTTGCTGGTAGCCAGGCAACAAGGATGGAACTTGCCCCAGAGGCCCCAGAATGGAGCATCCGGTGAACCAAGACAGCCCACAGTCCTGTGTTTCCTCACATTGAACCAGTCGAACAGTTGTTCAAACCAGGTTCACTACACCTCTACCCAGCAGGACCCTCCAGAGCGGCCGTTGGCACTCGCTAAGCTATTCGAACTTGAACTGCAAGGTTGATCCTGTTCGCTGGAGCACCATGCAATTCGAGTGAGTCATTATCTCAGCTCCAATTACATGCTCTTTGTTGCATCAGTTACCTTTGAACTGCCGCTCCAACCGTCGGCTCCTTCGCGGCCCACAGTCATTACCAGTCAAACCAATAATGGTGGATCCTCTAACCCCAACCATTGGACGCCGCATCAAACAGAACCTGCGCACCCAGTCAGCAGCATCTATGCAGTAGAAAGGACTGTCGAACTGACCCTAGTGACCCTTCCGATCCTCTCATTCCAGCATCTTCTTACAACCGCAACAAGCTCCTGTTCAAACCCTGCTCGACACAGCTCCCCGCCTAGAATACCATGACTGCCAACACAAACAGTTTCAAACAGCGCTGAACAGCCTGGTTCTCCGTAGTCCAAATGCCATGAAGGTACTATTGTCCAAAATGGGCCAAGGGCGCTGGGCGCCACAAGACTGATTGGGTCACTAGTGCACCTTTTTTCTGTAGGCATATCCTTTTTTAAAAGAACATTGTGGTTGTAGAAATTGGTCATTACCCTTGTATACTTACCCCGAGTGGTGCATTCTCCATTTCTTGCATATTTTCACCTGGGTGGGTTTTGTACTTTTTTTCTATTTAATTTTCTTGCAGATGGTGTGCTTAAAATGTATATATTTTTTATAGAACCTTGATTGGACATACTCTTCATTTTGAGTTGCGATATCTTGCTGTTAGGGTCACTAAGTCACACCTATTAATAGTGTGTGATTTATTATATATATCATTACTCACCTTAATCGTATTTCTGATGCTTGTATCTGCTTAGATTCACATGCTGTGCATAGATTAGCGAGCAGTGTTAGGAGGTGGGATGCGAGAAGGGTCAAGAGCAAACAAATGTCTTAGAACCGCTTGTCCCACTTGAGTATCTGTCTTGGAATGAGTGTCAATGCGGTAGTGCCGAGTAAAGGTGTGAATAGAGCTCCATGTAGCTGCTTTGCAAATGGTGCCAAGGGGCACATTAGCAATGAAAGCCAGAGTGGCCCCAGTGCCTCTTGTAGAGTGGGCCCTTGGCGTAAAAGGCAGTGTTTTATCTGAAAGGGAGCAGCACAGTTGGATACATCCGACTATCCATTTAGAGATGGCACCTTTAGAGACGTGATCTCTGTCTCTGCCTAGAGCTACGGAGACTAGGAGTTTATCTGCCTTTCTTAGCGGTCTGGTCTGGTCTACGTAGTAGAGGACCGCTCTCCTCACATCTAGTGTGTGGAGTTTCACCTCAACTGAGCTTTTGGGTTCTTGGAAGGCGGCCGGTAGCTCAATGGACTTTTTAACATGGAACTTAGAAATGAACTTAGGTGAAAACCTAGGGTGAGTGCGTAAAACCAGTTTATTCGTATGAACAGTAATTCAAGGATCCTGCACTGACAGAGCTTGAATTTCACTGACCATTCTTATGGATGTAATGGCTACTAAGAAGGCAGTTGTATATGTTAGGTGTTTGAGACTAGACTTATGCATGGGTTCAAATGGAGGTCCCATGAGTTTAGCAAGCACCACATAAAGGTCCCAACCTGGTGGTGGGTTCGAAATTGGAGGGTGTAGTCTCTTTACCCCTTCCATAAAGGCCTTGACAACTGGCACTTTCCACCATGACACCTTGTTATGGGAGGTGGTGTAGGCTGACAGCGCTGCCAGGTGTACCTTGAGTGAATTAAATACTAACCCTGCATCCAGTAGGTGGAGAATATAGGTGAAAATATTGGAAGGAGTACAATCAATTGGGTCGATTTGTTTATTCTGGCACCAAATAACAAATCTTTTCCACTTATCAAATTAACAGTGCCTCGTGTTAGGTTTTCTTGACTCTTAAGATATCCATACATCTTTGGAGTGAATTGAGAAGGCCAAACTCTATGACTTCAGGAGCCATGCTGCCAAGTTCATTGTTTTGGGTTGAGGATGCACCGTTTGTCCTTCGTGCTGGGAGAGTAGATTGTACCAGCACGGGAGTCTGATGGGGTTGCACACCACCAGTTTGCATAGGTGTGGAAACCATGGTTGCCCCGCCCACATAGGAGCAACTAGGATGAGCGTCATTGATTCCCTGTGTACCTTGTTGATCTCCTTCCTCAGAGGAGTTGGTGGAAAAGCGTAGGCAAACATCCCTGACCAATTCATCCATAGAGCGTTCAGCTTGGAGCCTGGCTGGGGGAACCGGGATGTGAAGTCTGGGCATTGTCTGTTGTAGTCTGTGGCAAAAAGGTCTACAGTGGGGAAACCCCATTGAGAGAAGAGGTCTTCTAGGACTTCTTCGTGCAGTCGCCATTCGTGTTCCTCTGGGAGGGGATCTCTGCTCAGAGCGTCGGCCAGTGAACTGAGATCCCCCTGGAACATGTTGGGATGACAGGTAATTCTTTCGGCCGAGTGCCCATTTGCAAACTTTCTGGGCAAGCTTGGACAGATTTGGTAAACAAGTGCCACCTTGTTTGTTTAAGTAAAACATAGCCGTTGTGCTGTCTGTTAGGATTTGCACCAACAGGTTGGATAAGAAGGGTTTGAATGCCTGAAGCGCTCTGAAGACTGCCATAAATTCTAGCAGATTGATATGGTTCTGACCCACTGTGAGAGACCAGAGACCCAAAGCTGTGTGGTGAAGGTAGTGAGCTCCCCACCCTGCCAGGGAAGCGTCTGTTGTGACGACGGCTTGTATCTCTGGATCGTAAAAAGGTTGCCCCTTTCTAAGATTCTCTCTTGTCCACCAGCGAAGACTTTGTACTAGTGTTGGTGAAAGGACCACTAGATCGTCCCACTGACCACTTGCTTGAGACCACTGTTTCGCTAACCATTCCTGCATGGGTCGCATGCGCGTGTGGGGAACCAGGTAAATGCAAGATGCCATCATGCCTAGCAAACATCACTTTGCGTACCCTCGTTTGGCGACCCGACTGATATTGAGGAATTTGCGGCAACAGATTTCAAATTCTTTCCTCTGATGGAAAGGCCAACCCCTCTTGGGTGTTTACGACAGCTCCTAGGAACGGTTTTGGAGGTGCTTGGCACCAGGCTCGATTTTTTCTCATTTATTGAGAAGCCCAATTGGAAGAGGAGGTTGATTGTTCTTTGAATGTTTAAACTGCAAATTACGGGTGTTTCCCCTGTGATGAGCCAGTCGTCCAGGTAAGGGTACACCGGGATTGCCCCCCTGCATAGGTGCGCCGCCACCACCACCAGTACCTTGGTGAATACCCTTGGAGCCGAGGCTACACCAAAGGACAGCACCTTGAACTGGTAGTGCTGGCTGTCTATCTTGAAACGCAACAATCTTCTGTGCGCTGGGAACATGGAAATATGAAAATAGGCATCTTTCATATCAAATGTTGCCATATAATGCCCCTTCTTTAGTAGGGGGATTACCTCTTGGAGTGTAGTCATGCTGAATTTTTGTGGCTTGACATACTTGTTTGCAGGGAACAAGTCTAATACTGGGCGCATCTTTGGCACAAGGAGGTAGGTTGAATAAATACCCTTGTTTACCTGGTTGCCCGGGACGAGTTCTATTGCGTCCTTTGCAAGAAGAATGGCGATCTCCTCGAGGGGGATTCTTCGGTGCTCCAAGCTGTGTACATTCTGTCTTGGAGGATGGTTGCGGGGGTGTTCTAGTAGCTCTATAAGGCATCCTGTGCACACTGTGGACAGCACCCATCTGTCCGAAGTGATCGCTTCTCATGCGTGGGTGAAGGTGGAAATGCGCCCCCCCTACTGGGGATGAATGGGAAGGGACCCGAAGCGGAACATCACCGTTTACTGGGTGGCGTACCACCTCTACTCGGGGCTGCCTCTACCCCTAGTGCTGCCCCTGTGCTGACCTCTGGTGAAACCCTAAGTAGCTTGGGATTGATTGCTGCCCCATGAGGTTCCTTGATTCCGATAGTTGGAACCCCTCTGGGAGCTTTAGCTGCGAAAGCGACAAAAATTATTATTTCCTCTTTGACCTGAGGGCTTATTCATCAGTTGGTCGAGGGATTTTAAGGTCTCGTATTCGTCCTTATCCATCTTTAGTGCCTCCTCCACTGCTTTCCCAAATAGGACGTTCGGCTCTACCGGCATGTCTATGAGGGTGGCTTGGGTCTCAGGCTTCAACCCGACTTGTCTTAGCCAAGCATGGAGTTTTATTACTGTGCCTTCTGCTATTAATCTCCCTGCATTATCTGCTGCATCAAAGTTCGCCTTAAGGATGCATCCAGACACAGATCTTCCGTCTGATGAGGCCCTTTAGTGGTTCAGGTGCAGAGGCTATTAGGGCAGCTACTTGTTCCCATTTGTAGCTTGCTAACAGAATGGTGGCGTTAGCAATACATGCCTGATATGCCAATGTGGATGCCACCTTCCTCCCCAGAGCATATATTTTATTGCTCTTTGTCGACGGGCGCTTCTGAAGAAACTAGTGGTGTGCCCGACCTCTTTCTGGTGGTTGTTACTATCAGTGAGTCACGTTTTAACTGACCCGTTATGTATAAGGGATCGGAGGGAGCGTCCTGAAATAATTTTTCTACTCGTGGATTAACTGCCCGAGTAAGATTAGGGGTTACCAGAGAGGGATCAATTCTGCGCTGGATTGATTTTAATGTGGGGATAGCTTGGGCAATAGCTTTCCTGTCCCCTAGGATTTCTTCTGTGAAATCTCCATCTTCTTGGACACCCTGTGTGTCTATTTGAAAATGGGCTGCAGCTTTAGCTAGTACCTCATTGAGTAATGGTCGATTATCAACTGGCGAGACATTCACTGGGGGAATCCTTCGGAATAGGGGAGTCAAGACAAGACTGTAGGCTTCCGCCTCATCTTCCTCTTCCTGGTCCTCATCATCCCCATAGTAATCAACCCGTCTGGTTTTCCAGCATCTGTGTTTCTGGCTCCTCACCAAACGGCTGGTAAAGTTGAACTATTGAAGGGTCTGAAACCAAACCCTGCACTGGGGTCTCAGAACGGAGCCTGTTAGTAGGGGGTTGAGGGTTTTTGGATCCCGAAGGGGCAGAGGTAGCTGGTGTATTTTGATAGCTATGGAAATAATGAGGGTCCTTTTCGTAGAAGTCTACAAAAAAGGACACCCTCCTCATTACCCTATCAATGTCCTCTGAGTTCCATTGCTTGGAACTGGGGATAACCCTCTCTTGCTGTGGTTCCTCATACATGTGCATCTCCTGAGGAAAGGGAGGAACAATCTTTTCCTTGGTGACAGGGTCAGAGACCTTGGATTTTTCTAAAGATTTAGGGTCTTTTTATTTTCCCCTCAGAACCGGATGTTCTGAGGTTTTTTTTATGTTGTTTTTCCCCCTTCCCTTGACTAGAGGAATGTCTTCCTGAACCCTTAGCGTTTTCTGAGTGTTTCGACACCTGGCGTCGAGGTTCGGAGGTGGTGGCACGAGACTCGGGAGTCTTGGAAGAGGGGCATTCAATCTTGGAAGCAGACCTCGAACGTGCTACTTGGGGGAAGAGGTGGGGTTCGTCTGACGACCAGGCCTCAATTACTTTTGGTAATGTGGCACCTTTTGCAACAGTGGACGGTTGTTGTGTGTTGTGAGGCGAACGTTACCGGGAACGCCCAGAGGACACCGAATCAGGGGACCACTCTCTCAAAGCCTTCTTTTGCCGATTGCTCAACATACGTGTCGAATCTCGGCTAGGGCTAATGTGTTTGGTGGTAGAGGTATGCGTTACGCTCTTGCTGCTGGGTGTTGTCCCCATAACTGAACCGCCAGTCAGTCCTCCAAGGTCGGGGGCATGCACGTGGCTGTCCGATAAGGCAGCGTCGCTGCCATCGCTGAAGGAACCCACGGCTTCCATGGCCTCTAGCTGCCTGGCGTAGTGGGCCCAGCGCTTAGTCGAGCGGTCCTCCATTGTTTTGGCCTTGAAGAGCTTAAAAACTCTACAATTAGCCTCCGGATGGTCTCGTGGGAGACACAAGTTACACATATTACGTTTGTCCACCCAGGGAAACTTACGGTGTGTGTGTGTGTGTATATATATATATATATATATATATATATATATATATATATATATATATATATATATATATATACACACACACCCCCCACTCTCCCTACTTGCACAGGGCCGAGGCCAGAGGCATTCCGAGGCCCCAAAGTCTGTCGTGTAGTCTCGACGGCTGATTTCCTCATTCACCGACGTCGATCTTCGGCGTACGGTTGGAGAAAACGGGGAACTTTTGTAATAGTATTGATAAATGGCTAAAGCCAATGGAACTCCGCGATTTGGAGAAAACGGGGAAATTTTGTAATAGTATTGATAAATGGCTAAAGCCAATGGAACTCCGCGATTTGCTTCCGACAAGTATGGCGGAAAAAAACAATCTGAGGGTCCTACACGGGTGAGGGATCATGGGTACAGTGGACGTCACACTAGGGATAGTATTACTGGCACGCCCTAGTTCGATGTCCCTTTTCAAACTTCGAAAAACTAACTAATACTCTGCAGCCTCAGAAATATACATTTCTGAGGCTGCAGAGTATTAGTAGGTTTTTCAAAGTTCAAAAAGGGACATTGAACTAGGGCATGCCAGTAATACGATCCCTAGTGTGACGTCCACTGTACCCATGATATATATCCTTCCCTCAGGCCACGTTGCCACAAAAAGTGAAGGTACATCTTGGGACTTCCCATTTTACTTTTATGATTGGGATCACTGTTGGATTGCAGGAGTGGGAGGATCGAGTAGGTGGTTTATTCACTAAATTGCCCCTATGCTCCTGCTGGCCACACACCATGACAAGAAATATTGCACAATAATGACTCACTCTTCTGAATCACAAAATCCCTGTTATTTCTTAGCTCTCTTGTTATGTTATGTGTGTACTTGTAACGCGCCGGTGGTCCTGCTGCTGAAAGCTGCTGTCGGCTCAGAACAGCAACTACTCAGATGTCAGACAAGACAGTGCAGTACAGTATGCAAACTAAAAAAAAAAGGAATGTAAATCGCTTCACTACACAGTACAAAGTTAATTTTGCCAAAAGCAAATCACCCCATCGCCGATCTTCATTACCACGCCATGCCACCCACTTTGCTGATTCAGGTACATACAGGACCTCCCATTCCCTTAGCATCATTGCACAAGAAGTCATCAGTCAGACAAGCAACTGTTACAGGGATTGGTTTTCTACTTTTAAAAAATCCATGTGAACAGAAAGACTTTTTGTATGGTTGTATCTTGATTATTGACTTGTTGCATGGATATCGCAGACAATGAGGCGGATGCAAGAAGCACACAATACAGATTTTCTTTGACAGCCGTTTGAACGCATTTACTGCAGAAAATGCAAATACTTTTAAATTAGTAAAACGTCAAATCGGTCATACCAAATTTGCAAAACCAGAGATATTTAACTTTTTTATAAAGGACATGAAATAATTGCATACCTGGACACATTGATAAATCACAGATACAATTATTCTAGTTTGACGTGGGGAAGCGCCTGTCGTCAGGCATTCCCCACGACCCAGGAACGGTGCCGGGTAAACCTATGGTGACGGAACATAGCCTGGCAACCCCCAGTCCTGCTCCTCCAGCTCCTTCATACCTACCAGCTAAGCACTGACTAGTGAGTGCCCGTATGACAGCTTCCTCAGTAATTACCCAAACAACGATACACCAGTATCCCAAACTGAGGCATAGCAAGAGGGAGCAGGAAGGAGATGAGGAGAAGCTGTATGCTGTTCAGGAGGCGTAGCTGTCGAGGCAGAAGTTGCTCCGTGGAAGATCAGCGGGGCTGTTGAAGCTCCCAGAGACCAACGCACAACTCATCAAAGGTAAGCGGGAGAACGAGAGAGCAGACAGGAAAGCAAAGAACCAATGTAACACCTGACCACGAGAAGGAGCGGCAGAAGGAAGCCAGTGAGTTGGCTAAGTGTCAATGCGGACCTTGCAGCACGCCTTAAGAGAAAGTTGTTAAAGTTAAATGATTGAGTATTGAACAGTTGATTAAAGAAAGCAGAAGTTAAAATTCCAACGTCCCGGGAGGATAGCTCAGTGCCAAACGTGCTTGCCTTGGAAACAAGACAACACGAAGCAACACAGTTTCCGATCCCCGGGTCCGTGCAGAAAGCTGCGGGTATTAAGTGCGTTATAAATACGCAACTAAGAAACATTTTCCTGTAACAGCGCCTTGATGCCCACGGGCTGTGTGAGTGCTTTAAAAAAAATGCAAATAAATAAATACAAACCAACAATTAATGTGGCAAGAACGTGAGTTCCCACATAGGGGGCTATAATTCGAGAAGGCTTACAGCAAGCATTGCCAACAGCCACGAGGCTGTGAGAAAATTACAATAAACCAACAAGGGAAGAAATCCCCTTTCAGGAGACACACGAGGAAAGCTTATATCCCACATTGCCAACAGTCAAGAGACTGAACCCATAGGGAGGAGACCAGAGCACAACTCTCCCTTTCTGAGGATAAACTGGGGGAAAACATGAAACCCAAACTGGCAGCAGTCAAAAGGTGGTCAAGAAGCATTTAAGAGATGTGCAGATAGGCAGAGGGGTATGGTGCAGACAAGGAACAAGTTACTTACCTGTAACTGTTGTTCTCCAGCATGGGTCTGGCATGGATTCACATGCTCATGAATATTCCCCGTCGTCAGGCTGGGAATCCTCGGTAAAGAAAAAACCAGTATCAGTTTCGTTTCTGATCTGTCTTTCGTAGTAATAACCAATCACTGGTCTCTGCGTCATACTGACCACAGCCAATGACTGCCCTCTACCTAAGCACCGCCTCTGGCAGCCATCTTCAGATTTGGAAGCACGTGAAGTGGCAGTATGACCAAGTGAAGAGCCGCAGAGGGGTAGGCGGGAGGGTTCGCATGTGAATCCATGCCAGACCCATGCTGGAGAACAACAGTTACAGGTAAGTAACTTGTTCCTTCTCCAGCATGGGGTCTGGCATGGATTCACATGCTCATGAATAAAGAATACATAGCAGTACACACATGCACAACCACGGGAGGTGGCAAAGGCTCAACATTAAGCATCACATCAACTCAACATTAAGCATCTTACCTCCTCACCAGGCTCACCTCAGGCGAACAGGTTGCGCAGCACTGCTTGGCCGACCCTGGACTCCTCCCTGGAATCCCGGTCGACGCAGTAGAATTTCGTGAAGGTGTGCGTCGACCTCCACGTAGCAGCCCTGCATATGTCCAGCAGGGGCACACCAGATAGGAACGCCGTGGTAGCTGCGATCGCTCTGGTGGAATGGGCTCTCGGACGGCCAGGCATCGGTCGGTTTGCCAACCGGTGACAGTACATGATACAGCCGGAGAGCCATCTGGAGATGGAAGCCTTCGAGAGAGCCTTCCCCTGATTGACCGGTCCAAAGTTCACAAAGAGTTGTGACGTCTTCCGAAAACCTTTCGTGCGGTCCAAGTAGAACTTCAGCGCTCTAGCTACATCCAGCGAGTGCAAAGTCCTCTCAGCCGGCGACGAAGGCGACGGGAAGAACACAGGTAACACCAAGGGTTCGTTGAGATGAAAGTCCGACGGTACCTTGGGCATGAAGGAGGGGTGCGTCCTGAGCACTACCCTCGTGTCGTGGAAAGTCAAGTACGGGGCCTTGCAGGAAAGGGCCTGGATCTCTCCCACTCGTCGTGCGGAGGTGATGGCCACGAGAAAAGCTGTTTTCCACGATAGAAACTTCAACGGGGCCGAGTGCAGAGGCTCGAACGGAGGTCCCATGAGCTTGGTCAGCACCACGTTGAGCTCCCACGCCGGGGCCGGAGCCTTCACCGGCGGGAACGATCTGAACAGTCCCTTCATGAACTCTTTCACCAGACGATGAGACCACAAGGACGTCCGGCCCGTGGTTCTGGTGTATCGGGAGATCGCAGCAAGATGAATCTTGATGGACGCGTGTGCCAGAACAGCTTTGGCCAGCGTCAGCAGGTACGGCAGTACTTGGGGAGCCGTAATCCGTAGAGGGTTAATCTTCTGTGCGTGGCACCAGACAGAGAACCTCTTCCATTTGTGTCCGTAGCATTTAAGAGTCGAGGACGCCCTGGCCTTTGCAAGAACCTCTCTGCAATCGGCCGGTATGTCGTATCCTCCAAACTCTAGCGCTGCAGGAGCCAGGCCTGCAAGTTCAGCGACTTCGGGTCGTGGTGGAGGATGGCGCCTCCTTCCCTGGAGAGTAGATCCGCGTCCGCCGGCAGCTTGATTGGCGGGGACGCCGACAAGTCCAGAAGGTCCGGGAACCATATCTGCCTCGGCCACGCAGGTGCGACGAGGATCATCCTGCACCGTGACCTCTTGAGCTGGTTGACGAGCCGGATTAGCAGAGGCAAGGGAGGGAACGCGTAGAGGAACAGGCCCTCCCAGGGGAACGAGAAAGCATCGCCCATGCTCCTCGTCTGGGGAAACCTGCTGGCGAACCTCCGGCACTTGGTGTTCGTCGCCGTCGCGAACAGGTCGATCTGGGGTGTGCCCCACCGTCGGAAGAGGCGATCCACCAGATCCTGCCGTAGTTCCCACTCGTGGCACGAGCGCAGCTCCCTGCTGAGTGAGTCGGCGATGGTGTTTTTTATCCCTGCCAGATGAAACGGCACCAGAAGAATCCCTTGGGCGACGGCCCAATGCCACAGGTCCTGCGCCTCCTTGGACAGCGCTGGGGACCTGGTTCCGCCCTGTTTCCTGATGTAAAACATGGTGGTGGTGTTGTCGGTGAAGATCCTCACCACCTTGCCCTTGAGGGACGGAAGGAAGGACCTGAGGGCCCAAAACACTGCACGGAGCTCCAGGACGTTGATATGCAGGGACTTCTCCGTCGGGAGCCAGAGTCCCCTTGCGTGCAGATTTTCGGTGTGCGCTCCCCACCCTTCTAGGGAGGCATCCGTGGTCACAGTCACCTGGTGGGCTGGGGTCTGGAGGTCCATGCCCGCCGTCAGATGCGCGCGGGTGCCCCACCACCGTATCGCTCGTCGGAAACTCTCGTCGAGCTTGATCCTTTCCTCGAAGCTGCCCGTCGTCTGGATCCAGCGCGCATCCAGGAATTCTTGCAACGGGCGCATCCGGAGCCTGCACATGGGAATGAGGTAGATGCAGGAAGACATCATCCCGAGGAGGGACTTGATGGACCTCACCTTGGCCGCGTCGGCCACCAACATCCGTTGCACCTTGCCCAAGATGGTCCTGGTCCTCTCCTCCGACGGGGAGGCCAGAAGGGACACTGTGTCGAGCCTCGCTCCCAGAAACAGTGCGACTTGCGCGGGCACCAGGTGGGTTGAACTGGTAATGACGCCCTTGGACCACGAATCTGAGGAATTTTCGGTGCCCCTTTAGGATGGGAATGTGGAAGTAGGCATCCTCCAAATCCAACGACGATAGGAAGTCTCCTTCCTCCAGCTGACCCAGGACGTGCTGGAGGGTGACCATCCGGAACTTCTGCGCCTTGATGAACTTGTTCAGGCGTCGCAGGTCCAGGATGGGGCGCCATCCTCCCGTCTTCTTCTTCACGAGGAAGTATCGCGAGTAGACTCCGGAGCCCCGAAGCCTCTTTGGGACGAGTTCGATGGCGCCCTTTCTGAGCATCGCCTTTACCTCCAGGAGAAGTTGAGGGACGTGAAGTTCTTTCCTGGCCACGGGGGGGACGCGCGGGCACCTTCTTTGAAACTCGAGCGCGTGGCCCCGGGCCAGGGCGTCCAGCACCCAACGGTCGGTGGAGATGGACTCCCACACGCTGACGAAGCCCGCCAGCCGGCCTCCCACCGGGGTGCTTCGGTGGGGGCCCGACCCCACGGCCGGTTCAATCCTGCTTGGACGCGGCCTTGCCGCCTTGGCCTCCTTGGCGACGACGGCGGGGTCCGCCAGACTTGCCTCGTCCTCTGTAGGCCTCTTGCGACGACGAGCGGGCCGCTTGACGGTAGGAAGCGAAACCGCCGCCGGAACTTTTGGAGGCGCCCTTGCCTCCGCCGCTCCGAAAGGGCGTCCGCCGTTGCTGCAGTACTCCAAGGGCCCGGGCCGTCTCAGTATCCGCCTTGATGGCCTGAAGGGAATCGTCCACTGTCTTCCCAAACAGGTTGTTCCCGTCGAAGGGCATGTCTAGGACCCTGGTCTGGACGTCCTGCCGAAAGTCCGTAGCCTTGAGCCATCCACGACGTCGAAGGCAAACGCCGTTGCCCATCTGGCGGAACCCAGTGTCGGCGATGTCCGTCGCCACGGTGATGGTGTGGTCCGAGGCCACCTCACCTTCCTGCAGGATCTCAAGGGCCTCCGCCCTCTTGTCGTCCGGCAGAAAATCCAGCAGGGGAGCTATCTTGTACCAGAGTTCCCTGTCGTAGCGGGCCACGATAGCCAAGGCGTTGGCCGCTTTAATCGTCGTCGCTGCCGACGAGATGACTCTACGTCCCATGGCATCCAATTTCTTTCCCTCGCCGTCCGGCGGGGAAGTCGACGTGGAGGCCGCACCCCCCCCCCGCTTTCTTCCTGGCTGCCGCGGAGACGACGGAGTCCGGGGTAGGCTGCGCCCGGAGGCATAGGGGGGCCGAGTCCGGGACCCGGTACTTTTTCTCGTACCGGTCTCTTTTCGCTGGCGTCGTGGAAGGGTTCTTGAGGAGGGAAAGGCCCTCATCCCAAATGTCGTCCAACAGAGGCACAGCGAGGACCGTCTTCCTCTTGGCCTCGCGCCGTTGGTAAAGGAAGCCTTCCTTTTTCTTCTCCTCAGGGCAGAGTTGGAAAAGCTCGGATGCCCTGGCGATCATTGAGTGGAACGATCCAATCTCGTCGGGCGGAGAAGCCCTGGTGGGAGGCGACGACGGAAAATCCTCGTCGTATGCCTCGTCGTCCGTACCAGTCGCTGCCGTGTCAGTCCCCGTATCATCCCCTCGGGTGGACGGGGAGGAGGGCTGGACGGGGCGTGATGGTTGAAAAGGAGGCGGTGGATGGATCCTTCTTTTCTTGGTAGGGGGGACACCAGAAGGTCCTGGTTCTGGATCCCCCGACGGGAGAGGTTCCTCCGTCGGTAACGGTAGTCTCGTCCTTATCTCGGAGCATAAGGACTGTATAGCCAACAAAATGGCCGCTGAGTTGTCTTGCGGCGCTGGCAGAGGGGAATCCGACGGGCGAGCAGGGGCCCCGTCGGTATCCTCGACGATGTCGTCGTCGTCACCTGCGTCGGGGCCCATTCCGACGGGCTGGTCTTGTTCCACGCCTAGGCCGTGGCTTAGGACCTCGATCAGCTCCTCTTCTGAGGTTGAGGCCGAATCTACGACGACGCCCTGCCCCCCCTTCTTCTTCCCCACGGAGGGTTTCACGGGGGTCCTATCGATGGGCACAAAAGACGACTCCCTCCGAGGAGGCAGGGAGATTCTGGGCCCCGAGGCCGCCACCACTGGTGCAGCCTCCACAGGCTGGGCCAGGGCCGCCGCGACCGTTTCGATAGAGGGCTTGGTCGAATGGATCAAGGCCTTCACCACCTTAGGTGCGCTCACCGCCTTATCCTTGAGGGAGGGGGCACTGCCACGCTCCTCCTCTGCCTTAGAGCTCGACCGGGGCCTCTCCAGGAGCTTCGCCGGGTGCTCGGCCTTCCTCTTACCCGACCCAGAGCGTTGGCTCGTGGTTGATGGTGCCGGGGAGGTTGCGCCCTGCCTGGCGCCCGTAGAGCCCGACCGTTCGGCGCTCCCGGTGCCAGCGGACTCGCGGTGCTTGGCCTTATGTTGGGCCCCCGTCGCCGGGGCGCCCTCAAAGGTCTTAGAAGACCGCTCAGATTTCTTCTTCTTCTCGCCAGACGGGCTCTTACCCTCCAGCCAGCTGGCGAGACGTTGATGGCGGTCCTTCATGGTCCGTTCCGACATGTTGCCGCAAAACGCACAGTCCTTCTCCACGTGCGTCTTGTCCCCATGAAGGCAGTAAAGGCAGAAAGAGTGTTCGTCCTCCTTGAAGACGTTCTGCAGCTGGCATCCAGGGCAGGCCCTGAACAGCTTTCCGGGCGTCGAGCTTCCCTTCTCCTGGGCCATGTCAGAGACCGGGCCTGAGAAGCTTCTGGAGTCCTCCGAAGTGTAGCTCGACGAATCTTCACCCTTGAGGGGCACAGATGAATCCGACACGGGTCCCCGTTGATCGGATGTAGGATCGGTGGAGCTTGAGGCTCTTTTGACCGAAAGAATCTAAGTTTTATGGAAAAAGCGCGAAAAAATAGCACTAACGCTCGAGAGCAATAGCACGAGGATCCCAACACATGAACGTGCGGTAAAAATCTGAAGATGGCTGCCAGAGGCGGTGCTTAGGTAGAGGGCAGTCATTGGCTGTGGTCAGTATGACGCAGAGACCAGTGATTGGTTATTACTACGAAAGACAGATCAGAAACGAAACTGATACTGGTTTTTTCTTTACCGAGGATTCCCAGCCTGACGACGGGGAATATTCATGAGCATGTGAATCCATGCCAGACCCCATGCTGGAGAAAATGAGTTATCCAAGCAGCATTAAGTTGCAAGTAAAAGTTGGTGTGTTGCAGGCAGGTCTGATTTACATGTACCAAGGGGTCAAGTCAGGTATTTAACAGAGAAGTTAGATTAAATGAACAGCAATGAACTACTGGTAAAATCCAGTAGGGCAAGATCAGATTAATGTGCAGTAATAAGAGAGTGTACGGGGGCTGGCAAAGCCTTGCCTCATGGTAAAACCGGCTCTCCCAGGCATGCAAACAAACATGATAAACTGTGTGTACATGGATTTGGCCAACCTCATTAGAGATATGGGGTTAAGTCTTACTGTAAAGATACGAAATAAGTTGTATTGAGAACAAGACGGAAAACAGGGAGGTAAAGTGGTTGGAAAGTAAATGTTCTTCCACATCCAATCCAAAGAAGAATCTTGTGGATAACTTCAGTTGGTTTGAATTGTGACCAAACATTTGAGGAAAAGACTTGTACCATGTCACCAAGATAGACACTGTGGTTGGAAGAGACCTTTTGAGTTACCTTGACCTGAACTTTCCTAAAACAGAACTGTGCTCAAAGTGCTCCTGAATTGATCCAGGGGAAAGGAGTTCAACCCTAGTCACATGGAGTGCTTTTAAGATCCTCCAAGTTTGAATTCAGAAACGGATTTGTTGATTCTGTTAGCCATACCTTCCTTGTATAATTTTGTTGCATGTAATCGTGTGAGGGTCAGAGAAAGGAAAGGTAGGCATTTATCCAACCCTTTTTGCTTGAATAAATATCAAACTTTGAGAAAACCGTACCTTTGTGGCTGACTCGCATATCTGACCCCTTATAGTACTAATACTCCGAAGTTAAGCACACATTAAAAAAAAATTTTTAAAAAAAAGTAAATAAAGCCTGAGCCACACATGACCCCTCAAATTACTTGTGCGAAATAGCCCCCAGAAAAAGAAGGGTGGGTGAGAGGGCCTTCAGGTGTGTTCGGACAAAGGAGAGCCCCAAAGGTGGGGACCTTACCTTGTCAAGTTCACCGGACACCAGAGACCCAGAATGGGTTTCCAGCAAAGCCTGGTCAGACACATCATGGCACCCTAACGCGCCCTCACCCAGTGAGCTAAGTGGCCTCTTAGGTGAAATGGTTTGTGATGAGAGGCGAGGGAGGATAGCTCAGGGGCAACGTGCTCACCTTGAAAGCAAGACAACACGGCGCAACACAGGTGCGATCCCCGGGTCCGCGCTTAGAAACCTCTCGGTATTAAGCACATTATAAATAAACTATAATTTCATATCAAGGCAAGCAGTCTAATAATTTCTCTTTTGTGTCAAAGTTGCCATTGCCGTGACTTTGCAAATCAAAGAAACAAGTGGGTGAGTGGTTGTGAATGCGATGGAAAGGAAAGCAGATGTGGAAACCTGTGGTGTTGAATGCAGGTTGGAAGCACTGGTTACCTGCATGCCAGCTGTGTTTATGATGGGAATATACTGGGGTGGGTTAACCAGAAGGGTGGCCCCTGGGTTGAGAAGGCAGCAGTGGGGATGTTTAAGGCAAATAGACAGGGTAGGGCCAGTTTAGTACGTTAGACCTTGTGGGTGATCGGATGGGGAGTGAGTGGTGTAACATCAGAAGATTTTAGTAAGGAGTTAGTGAGGGATGGGTTAGGGGCTCATACTTCCTCCTATGCAGAGGAAAAGTCCTTCCTTTGTTTCAGAGGTTGTGGTCTGGTTTGGAGCATCATGGAGGAGGAACTGGCCAAATGGACGATGTACCCAGGTTGGTCGTCTGCAGCGGTACATGAAATGGTATGCATAGTAGCCCAATTTCTGGTTAAGAAAGGAATTGTTAGTTAGAACGCCTATTCATGTTAAGATTTTGATCAGGCAGCATCATTCGCCTTAAGGGGTGAAGGGGGAAAGGTAGTGAAATTATAGTTGCGTGGATACATAAGATTGTTGTTTTCCAAGCAGAAGGTACAGCAGATCAGTCTCCAACGTGGAGGGTTTTGCTTTGGTAGTCTATGCGCCCATTCCCTGTATGAGGCGAGGGACAAGCATTTGGTACTTCCTTGATGCGTTAATCTTGATCTGTTGCAGTTTATCCAATTAATTTAGTTAAGAGCCAAGTCATGAACTATTTTCTGAATGTCAAGTGGCACTCTTTGACGCATAGATGCTTCTGTATGGAGTAGAGCTTGGTAGACCGCAGGGAGAAAGAGGATCCTCCTAACTTCAATAGGATTAGGCAAGAAACTAGGACTATAGCTGTATTATAGGACCTTAAAATCCTGGGTGGTGTGTAATGCTGGGATTTCCTTCTGAAGAAAGCTGGGCTCTTTCCATGGTAAGCACAGTGGGCAATGCAGATGGTTTGAAAGGCTCTTCTTGGCTGGGAGTCAGTGGGGCAAAGTGCTGGGGTAATGTGTTTGAACCTTTTCACACTGAAGAGTAGTCTTGTTACTACAATTTGAACTCTGTAGTTTTTCCTCAAGTTATCCCGGGAGTCAGAAATGGAGACAGTTTGCATAGTCTATTCTTGTTAGCACTAGTGATATAGCCATGATCCAGAGACCAAGGATAAATAAAAAGGTATGATGTGGTGTAGAGTAAGGGTGGGTGAAACCACACAAAAAACAGGCAATGGTAACACCTGGTTCCAGTGTGAGGCTGCTCTCCATTGTGGTTCCTTACTGAGGAGAGTGGTACAGATAGAGGTAGTGTTTCAAGAAGTTGTACTGTTGTTCTATTTTGGTGGCCTTGAGCTTTAGTCTGTTTGCAGTCATCCATGCGTCCTGTGTGCAGGGCATGTTTTTAGATCTGGCAAGTTTGTTGAAAGGCTGCTAGAGTCTGTAGAATATTTGTGCGAGTCATCAGCATGCGTAAAGCTGATGAATTCCAACAGACAAATTAAGTGCAGTAGAGGTGTTATGGAACTGTTGAAAGGAAGAGGCAACAGAATGGTTCCTTGGGGTACTAAACAGGTCATGGCTGAAGGGTTTGATACGGTTTGTTTTTCCGGTGAAGGAGGTGATCCAGCATAGAGCTGCTCCTTTTGTTCCAGTGTGTCTCAGTCTGCTTAGAATAATCTCATGGCTGTTGGTGTAAACAGCTGCCGGAAAGTCCAGTAGGAGGAGTGCGCTTCCAGAATATTCATCCACATTAGTCTTTAGTCTGTCCCAAACAAAGTAACGATTAAGTACTTGTCTAAAGATGTGCTGTGCCTGGTGCAGGTTGTCTCAATGGAATCCCGGAGTTGACCATATACACATTTTTCGGATTAGCTGAGTGTTTGAGATCAGGCACGAGAATGCAGGGTCACTTGGATCCACTGTAAGCTTTTTGGAGTAATGGCCATATGCAAGACAACTTCAAAATTAGTGGGACACTCCCAGTAGTGATGGAGTCATTGGAAAAATAGGAAAACAGGAATCTGCTCGGGATATTTCAGAATGGCTTCATATAAATTACGGGTTTGTCAGAGGTTATGGGGCAGGGAATCTTCTAGAGATCAGGCTGGGTTGCAGGAGTCAATGGTAGCGAGTAGTCGTTTACAGAAAAGGCAGAATGAGTTTAGAGATGGGATGGTTGGTGCCACAAGCAATGTCTCCTTGGTAGAGTAAGAAGGTGTTCATCATCCAGGTGTTTAATCTGGCCCCATAGTTCCTGAATTGGAATTCTTTCATGATCTTAAACATTTCCCTTTTGCTTTGCAGAGCCTGTGTGTAGGAAATAGTGCTCTTTCCATTTCTGCCCTGTAGAAAAGTAGCCGTTGGATAGTAGGTAAATTTGACTGCGCGCAAGATTTCATTTTTCATGTGTTTTAGTTTGGGAGTTAACCATTTAGGAAGTTTGTTCTTCGTGAGTTATTAAACATTTTGTTGGTGCAATGCTCTCCTTGGCAAAGTTAATCCAGTTATGAATGAGGTGGAGTTTTCATTCCATAAAATCCCATCCAGTGTGTGAGCAGTTATTAAGGTGGGACCTGTGACGAATCTAGCAAAAACGTCACGGATTCTCTGGAGGGAGGCTTCTCTTACGTGGCCAAGAAAAGGCAGAATCTACCTGACTCTGACCCCTGGGGGTGGCTATCTGCAGGAGGACCACATAGGGGTGGACAAACTCCAGAGAGGAAGGAAAACACAGCACAATAACCCTTCAGATGTTATTCTTAATGACACCCATGTGACTTTACAACATGCCTGTATAGCTTCTTGTGACAGAAAGAATTTCCATTTTCTCCAACAACCTGATTTGTCCCCCCCCCCCCCCCTTTTTATTGTACTGGGACGAGGAAGAGTGGTGGAACAATGAGGATGACCAGAAGCGGTATGCACACGCTGCATTCTAATCTTTCGAAAGTGTTAACTAAAGCCGCAAAGTTTAAAAACACACACAGCTGAACAGAATAAGATTGAGAGGCAGAGACAGTACAGAACGCAGCCTGTGCCGACGCTGGTTGAAACGGCTAGCACACTGATGCTGATGAGAACGTGGTGCAGAGACCGGGCTAAGAGAAACAATGTTTTATTGCTATAGGCAGCTGCAGCTGCCAGAAGCGAAGTAAGATAAAGCGACAGCCAAACAGACACACCCCCAGTCAGCAAACAGAAGAAGCAAGGACGCGAGGAACGCCAGAGCTGTCCGGTAAGTCACGAGCGAGTGAGTGTGTTAGCAAAGCTCGAGAGTGTCACATCATTAACAGTGCGAGAAAGCACAATTAAATTAACTCCTAGAAATACGAAGAAGTGTTAAGAAAGGGTCAGTGACCATATTTTTATGAAAAGGGAGTTGATACCACTAAGAACTTTGCTGAGAAAGGGTCTGTGACCCAATACTGGAAAAGCATTATTTCTTGGATGAAAGTAAGAGCGAGTAGAGAATAGAAAATCCCTCATAGGATAGTGAATGAGAAGCAGCGAGTCTGGGACTCACACCAATGAATATAAAGCCCAGGAAGGAGACGAAACCAGGCGCTGTGCGAGTCTGGGGCCCAAGAAACCGAATTGTGATATCATGGCAGGAGCGTTAACCAGGAATAAGAATAGAAGTAAACTTGAAATTGCGCAACAATGAGAACGAATACAAAAATGGGAGACTCATACCCTTTTTAAGGATCAGTAATAAAGTCGCAATAACCTGGCAGGAGGGTAAAAAAACAGCCAAAAAGAAAAGGGAAGAACCATACCCCTTTAAGGTTAAATGAGATAGTGAGAGATACATTGAAGATTCAAGAGAACTGTGTGTTTAAAAAACTACTTCTGGAATAACCTTATACTGTATTGATATATTGGATGGTGAAAAAAACAGAAGGAACAAAGGGAAAGAGTTATTTTCCTTAAACCTGTGGAAGCATAATAAGGGGAGAGGCCTTTGAAACAGTGGAACATCATTTTTCACTTTTTCGCAAGTATCGAACAGACAGTCACACCACCAGAAGAAATCTAGGGGAAGGGTAGACAACTTTCCTGGTGGAACTTTATTCCTTTGTTTTTGACACCTTAAACCTTTATGTTTTGAACTCTGAAAGAAAGCAACAGGTACCAAGCTTACAGAAATCCCCTTTTTACACCTTAGATGGAGTTCAGTGTGTAAGCATCAGTTTAAGGTTTTGGACACAGGACCGAAGATGCTCTTTTGTTCATCAACCTGACACAAACATTCCTTAGTTTTGTTGAGGCAGGGAAACCCCTATTAGGATTAGGGATCGATAGATTGTCTCCCAACCCCCTTATTTTGTGATAAAAGCTAGTTTATAAATCAACACTTCCCATGTCACTGTGTCTAACTCTTGATCCCTTACAGACCCTTAATTTAACATGTAATGCATTAAGATTAGCGGCAAGGGATCTTATGGTGGGATTGTCCTTTCTCGAGCTAGATGTTGAAATCTCAAAGGGTTGTCAGATATTGCAGACCCATGGCTAGGTTAGCGTTCAGATGGTCCGTATATGTGGATGAAGTTCAGTGATTGTGAAGAAGAGATGGAGAAGACCAGGGTGAGCGATTCACAGCATTGAATGTTGTCGACTGAGGGCGTTGAGACTTCTAACAAGTCTGTGGACCAGCGATATCCCTCCCGCTCTACCGTTGGCCCAATTTGTATATTTGATCCCGCACCCTGTGGGGGAACTTTCATGGATATCTGGCAATTGATTAGAGAGACAGGTTTACATGATGAATAGAAGAAGATCCATTTGGTCTTCGGCAAGGAGGTTGAATAGGTCACAGGTGTGTTTGGGATTGAATGTGCATTTATCAAGAGCCGTCTGGTGCCCACCATTCCATGGAGATTTGTCGGTAAGCAGTGTGTCAGTGGGTCATCAGTTGTTAGTTTGACTTTCCAAGCCTCCAAGTAAAGGCCTTCAGATTTCGAAGAGGCAGCATCCTTGTGGCACGTTTATGGATGTTTTAAGCCGTCTTGTGACGAAGGGTGTAGCAGGCATTGGCTTTTGTGGGCTTATGGTGCATCAGTTGGTTGGTGGACTGGACCGCGGTGCAGTTGCTGGGTTAGAGTTGTGACCCGTTTTTCAGTTTACGGTTTGTATACAAGTTCTAGTGGTTTGATCAGAGTTGTTTAGCTCAAGTTGATGCTTCAGGCTCATGTTGATGCTTCAGGAGGTATCTGAATATTAAGGTAGCTGGAAGTCTTCGGAGATGTAAAGCAGGATTCCTCAAGCACCTCTGGTTGAATGGTCTGAAGATGATGCTGGGAAGGCTTCCATCACTTTTCTTCTCCTTTCTTCCATTCCGATTCTACTTTGCATGTTGTTGTAGGTCTTGGTGGACTACAGGATCTGAAGTTGTTGGGATGTAGGAGCAGGATGGGTTTAGGAGTAAAGAGGTGATACTATCCACCTTGTCTAATAAGTAGATGTGAGCTGGGATCAGCTAATTAGAGCACTTGGTATGATGTTTAGCAGCGAGATAAATATAGGTGGGTGAGGGGGGGCGGGGGGTGTTCATTGATCAGAAATGCTAGGGATCCAAAAAGGTTTGCAATCTGGACTGATCTAGCTATACAATACATTCATAGTAGCACAATGAATGGAAGAATTAATTATTCTAGCAATGCACATGACTCACTGGTGGGACAAACATTTACTATAGCAGATTCAGTATTAGTGCAATGAATGGATCAATTTATTAACCTACCTACACAATGGATTAATTGGTAGCACAACAAATTAATCTTGGCGTGCAAAGGGTTCCCTGGAAGTTTAGTGAACACATCTTAGTTATGCAGTGGATTTACTGTTAGCACAATGACTCGAAGGAGGAATTAAACACATGTACACCATAGAATAAAGATTGCCCAAGCGACCAGCGCAGAAGTCTTGATTCTATTAAAGACACAGAGGCAAGCATTATGCTTCAACTTCTTTACTTACTGCTAACCACAGCTTTTTAAAAGTTACATTCCTTTTTTTTTTTTAAAACAGTTTTAACTTGTGCAAATAAAGAAAAAAACAAACTCAAAACGTGGGCATACTACAGCCCCTATGAGGCTCTGCTGTCTGGTAGTCCCAAGCCTCCATCTCAATGTCCAATCCAGGTCCCCTTTCCACTACAAGTGTCGGTTGCACAGGGTCCCTTCCTCTTCTTTTTTAGTTGCCGTCATAACACTGAACCAAAAACTTAAAACCAAACTCAATGCCTCTGGATATCCAAAAAGGTCCTGTCTCCCTTTGTCCTCCACTGTCTCGTACTCAATCCTCTATCTGCATATCCTTCAGAGCTCTTTAACTGACACCATGTGTCCTACTCTGATTATTTTGCTCTTCTCCTATGCAAAAAGGTTTGTAATGTTAGGGAGGGGGAATATGTTCATCTCATAACCACTCACATTATTATTACAACATAAACAATATCACAATTCATATAATGGTCATGGTACACGTATTCCCTCTGGGCGGGATAATGCTCACCTCCGTGTCTGGGCAATCTTTATTCTATGACAAGAATGGAGGCGAGCATTCTGCTTGTTCAAAGCTTTCCACTACTGCAGACGCATTATCAGAGACTGGTTTAAAATAAAAAAAGTTCCAACACCGAGTCGCTTGACCAGTCCGCCGCCGTCATGATCTCTTGCAGTGGAACTCTAAATATTGTAATGTCTATACCTGCCAGCTCCATCATTTCTTTCACCCACCTAGCTATGGTGGCTGTAGTAATCACTTTATATGGTTTCCTACGCACTATAAGCAGTTGACTAACTCCTGCAGGCCTTATCGCTGCTGTTGTGGCTTCATAGCACTTTATACATTGCGCTACACACAATGTATCATTGTTCGGGAAGTATGGGTATAAGAACACTTTAGAATTGGTCTTTGTCCGCTGCCCTATATTAAAGGCTATAACCTCTGGGTAGAATACTTTCCTATTTACCTCCAGAGCCTTCACGGCTGAGACCCTTCTGCAGGACACTATACATAGTGTTGCTAACTTCCCCGAAAGTTGTTTATGCGACAGAAAAGCGTTTCTCGGCCACTGCGCGAACAGTCGCAGAATCTTGTGGACATCCCACAGCGAAGAATATCTCGGCATGGGAGGCTTGCTAACTCACACTTTTTAACAGCCTCTTCACGGCTGGGTGCTCCCCTACCGGAGCGCAGTCTACAAGCTTGTGCCCCGCGGATATCGCCGATCTATACATTCCTACTGTCCTGAAGGCTCTACCGGCGGAGAATAAACTGGCTAGAAAGTTCACTACCTGTACTACAGGTACTGAAATGGGATAAATACTCCTCCCCCTGCACCACAACTCCCCGGCCTGCCACGCAGAATTCTAGCTCTGGATCGTGGCTGGAGCCCACGATATATTTATAAATTCTGCAGCTTCCTCTGAAAGCCCTGGCGAGCACCATTTACGCCTGAAATTCTGCATGCTAACAGTGTTAATGTGTGGTCCTGTATCAGAGGGTGGGGGCTCCCGCTGGGTCAGACAGGAGATCTGGTCTGTGCGCAATCTTCTGGAGGGAAATCCGTAGAAAGTTCCATCAGAACTGGAAACCAGGCTTACAATCTCCATTCCAGCATCACTATAACTATCTCTGCTTTGTCCCTGCAGACCTTTGCTAGTACCCTCGCCAGCATCGTGAAGGGGGTAAGGCATAATGTGTCCGACTTACCCAATGATGAAGGAAAGCATCCGTACCCTGAGCCTCCGGGTCTAACTTCCAACTGAAGTATCTCGTCAGTTGCGTGTTCAATCATGAGGCAAAAGGGTCTATGGTCAGCGGACCCCATTTCTGCTTCAGTTTCTGGAAGATCGTCTTCTGAAGCTTCCAGTCGCTGTAATCTACCAAGTACCAGGAGTTCCAAGCCACCACTGTATTCAGGGCCTGTGGGAAGATACTCTGCTCTGACTGATATGCTCTTCTCTAGGCAACTGTGCCAGAAATCTTTCGCTAGTTCTGCCTTGGTAAAAGCTTTTACTGCTAAGGAGCCTGCGAGAAGCTCTTTCCCCCTGTCTTAATTTAGGTTTATCGCCCATTGAACCTGCCTTTGCAACCAACCCTGGTCTTCTGCCATGAAGTGGATATCGTCTAGGTAGACAATCATTTGAATACCCTGCTCTCGAAGCGCTGCTGCTACGGGCCCGATGAGCTTGGTGAATGCCCATGGTGCTGAAGTTAGACCGAATGGTAGCCTTTTGAACTGCCACACTTCGTCCCTCCAGATGGATCTCAGGAAATGGCGGCAGTGTAACGCTATCGGTACTGTCAGGTATGCATCCTTCAGATCCAGTGCGCCAGCCAATCCCCCTTTCTGAGCAGATCTAGCAGATGGATTCACTCCATCTTGAAATGCCTGTACAATAACCAGCTGTTCAGCTCTTTCAGAGTTATCACCGGACAAACTTTGTCCTTGCAATGCGTTTTTCTGTGCTAGGGCCTGAATCTCCGCGTATAGCAGCGCTTCCTCTGCTTGTGCCATCTGGATGCGCGGAGGGGGACGCTTCTGCTTTGGAGGCCCTAGGAACTCTAACACAAAACCTTGTATTGTCTGCAAGACCCATGCGTCTGAAGACAGACCGTGCCAGCTGTTCAAAGAATAAATCGTCCTGCCCCCACTGGAGGACAGCTCGCTGCGCGCTTGCTCACCTGTGCTATTGCTCTGGTGTCGATAATATCCATGGCCCCGAAGTCCTCGGGAGCCTCTTCCTCTGTTGGGGAAGAATGCGTCCTGCTGACGAGATTCCCAATACTGCGCTCTGGGACCTTGTGGCCTTCTGTTATTGAACCGGCCGACCGATCGGCCCCTATATCGGCCGGCCCTGGCAAAAATTCTCCCTGGAAACACCTTCCTGATGGACACATGGGCTTTTTCCAAGGCGGTAAATGTCCCGACAAATGTATTCATTTCCTTAATGAAGGTATCGCCGAAAAGGAGGCCTTGGGCACTCTCACCGGCTTCGTAAGAAACTAGGTCTCCCAGCTTACTATCTATTTTTAGGAGCATGGGTCGACGTTGTTCGGATATCGCACAGTTGGCGTTGCCCAACATGCACACTGCCCTCTGGGCCCATCCTGCCAGGATAACCGGGTCTACTGCTTCCCCGGTGCCTTTTGCCCTTTCTGCTAGGTCCATTACTTTCACGATGGGTCCAGTCAGGTCTAAAAGCTTGTCTTGGCATGTCTTCCATGCCCGGTCCATGCCCTTCGTGGCATCTTTTCCTGCCTTTGTTACGAAGGTTGGCATTTTGGGGTAGAGTTCAGGTGTATCGGCCACCTTCCCTGCTAGCTCCGGTCTCAGACATTCTGCTCCGAGTGGGAATCTGGTATCTTTCTCCAGGGGTTTTCTAATCTTGAGACATGTACAAAGCCACTCTTGTTGAAGGGATCCATTCTGTGGACCTTGGCTGTCTAATTGTGTCCGGTTCAAACAAGTCTTCGTCGTCTTGGGGGCTCTCCACACTGATGGTTTTTGGCTCGCAGGGGTTCTTCTGCAAGGCCACGCTCTCTTCTTTAATCAAGCTTTGCCCATCATCCTCTGGTTCCTCTTCCTGCTCTGACTGATCTGAGGATGATGTGGCTTCCCCTGTATTCTGCGCCCCTGGGTTAGAGGGTATGAGACTGGACAGTGCAGCTTTTGTTAAAAAGGCACTCTTAAGCCCGTTGAATGCATCAGCCGCCTCCTGGGGCTTTTTCATCTTTCCCATATCTGAGCCTGGGGAAGTAGAAGAGGGTTTCCTCTTCTGGGCCACTTTTCTCCCCTTTTCATCGTGTTCCAGAGGCTTGTGTGTGGAGGTCCCCTCACCTGGGTCATCGAGCGTGCCAGCCTTCTTGCTCAATATCTCTTCCAGGATTAACAACCTGTCTTGTAGAGGCTTGACTCCCTGAGCCACAGCTCGCACTAGAATCTCCTAACATATTTTTGAAACTATAGGAGAGGTCCATTTCATCTACTCCCACATACTCTCTCCTAGTTGCTGTTCTTTCCCACTCCCCTCACTCCAAGACTCTTGTCCCATGCTTTAGGCCATGGGGCTTGCTGTAGGCACTTGCCTCACTGAGGCTAGGATTTTTACCCAGTAGGCTGTAGCCCCTTCAGTCTGATTTATTTCTTTTCTCTTATTATTATTATTATTATTTTTTTCCTTTTGTACCTCAGTCTGCCTCCGATTTGTTTGGCAAACCGCTCAGAGAAAGAGCGCTCTTTGCGTGTTCTGGGAGCGAGAGACAAGGTGTTTATGATCCGACCGTTAATCCGCGATAAATGCACTACTGTGCGCATGCGCGTATTCTCCTCCGTGTGTGTGAGGAGAGTTGTGCTGTTCGTTGCTCACGCTGTCGTGGAATCTCCTCGAATGCTGAGGAAATACATTCGTAACATCGGCGACTGAACGGCCGTCGCCCCAATGCGAGTGCGATCACTCGCTGGCCCGGCTCGTCAGTCGCGCTGGTGATTAGTAATGCAATTTGAGCGTGTGCCAAGTGCGCGGCGCTCAAAATGAAAACACGTGTCGCTATGTAATGATATGAAATTGACAACTTTAATGTATACTGTGCACAATATCTTGACTCTAAAACTTATGCTCACGTTGTATAATACATAACTGTCACTATAGAGAATACAGTGAAAGACAATAAGGGTACTTATCTTTGTGGCTGCAGCAAAAAAGAAGAGAAGGGGTCCCTGTGCAACAGACACTTGTAACCGAAAGTGGACCCGGATTGGACATTGAGATGGAGACCGGGGACTACCAGGCAGCACACCCTCATGGGGGCTGTCGGATGCCCACGTTTTGAATTGGTTATGTTTTTGTTATTTGCACAAGTTAAAACTGTTTTTTTTTTTAAAAAAAGGAATGTAAGATTTAAAAAGCTGTGGTTAGCAGTAAGTAAAGAAGTTGATGCATAATGCTCACTTCCGGTCTTGTCATAAAATCAATCAAATGAAAGGAAAAATAAATGTAGCTAGGCAATGAATTCACTTGTAGCACAATGAATGGATGAATACATTTTTCTAATTGATTAATCGGCAGCACAACACATTAATCTAGCTAAGTCGTAATGAACCCATCTAGATATGCAAAGTAGCACAATGTATTAATCTAGCTCATTGTAATCTTTTACAGTGGGAAGCAGATTTGGCATTTGAAGCACCCATCTCGGAATGCAGTCCCATAATTGTATATACCTTCGACCTTTACAAATGCTGATGCTACTTGAAGACCTGGCTCTTCTACTAGGCCTTAAAATTGCTAGGCATTTGAGGTTGTCTGTTAAGTGCAGCTACCAGTTTTACAACCAGTGAATCACCTCTACCTTAAGAACTCTTTCCCTCCCCAGTCACTGAATGTGTACCCAGTTGTCCCCCTCCTGTGATCTTCTCCTACCCTTTCTGTCATTTGAACGTTCCTCCTCCTCCTCCAAGGGTGCCTGCCTGTGCTCTGCGATTTCCACCCCTTCCTCCCTGGACTTATCCGATCCCGATAGCAACAGCGGAGGTCCGTCGTAAGGATTCCGGGTGGAAGGCAGGCTCCGAAGGAACCATGAGGTAGCCGATAAATGACGGCCAGCGGGAGACAACAGAGCGGAGAAAGAACTGGAAAGGAGCCAGAGGAAAGGAAAACAAGAGGTCCCGGAAAACAGGAAGGCAAGAAGCGGCCCGAAGGGCGGCAGAGGAGAGAGAGGAAAAAGGAAGAAAACTAGCGCAACCGCAACCGAAAGAAAGCAGTCAGGGAGCTGACCAAGCAGGTTGCAACGCACTGTGTGCCGGGGGGGTGTGGCTGATAAGCGTCCCGGCTCGCAGAGAAAGAAACACTAGACTGTTACAGCGACGTTCGAAAACGTGGCGGAACTCTGCAATGGCAGCCCCCAAGCCGCACCCTGGACCATAATGTCCACGGGAGGCGGCGCATGACAACGGGAGCAGTTTCAAGTCCTATGCTTCTGCGGAAAGTTAGCAAACATCTCAGACTCCCTCAAAGGCGAGTGCACAGGCGGCGCAGTCAAAAGAGCCCTCAAGATGTATAAATATGTAACCAGAGCAGTTATAGGTCTCAGAACATGAGTACCAGAGAAACAGGCACCCTCAGTACCAAAACTGGAGACATCTCTGTGAGAGACCTTAGAATCACTGATTTGCTTCAATCATTAAGTCCAACTTACGGCTCCCTGCTGATCAACGAGAATGATCTGTGAAGAGGCATCAAAGGACACTCACTCAGTTCCCACCGAAGTAAAACTGTCAGAACCAGCACCCCAATCTAAACAATGACTTGCATCCACCAGGCACCTTGGTCTGGCCTTATCAGCAACTTGGGGTATGGCCAGAACCAACTAAGCTGGCAGAAGAATTACCCAAAAAGAACAGATCTCCAGGCTGGAGTGCATGCGAGAAATCGGTGAAAAAACACCAGCTTAGACCATGGCTGCTTCTCTGTCGTAAAGTCCTAACACTGTTGGGGCCAAACATCTGCATATTTCTCAAGCCAATTCTGAAGTGCACGGTGCACCAAAAGGTGCACTAAAGTCACAAAGGGTATGAGCCAGCTAACGTGGGTGACATGTACCGAAGCCCCTAAGGTGTGTAAGAAGGCGGATGGGCACACGAAAGAACAAATAAATAAAGAAATAGCAAACATTGTCCTGTCATTCCATGTAGACACAGGCCCAAACCCTGTACTCAGGACCCGGACATCATTCGACACTTAGCTCTGCCCCAGTCCCGCCCACACCACTGAATCCTCCCAACCCCCTCTTCAAGTGCGAAGGGTGAGCATGGGGTGGAGAGGAGTAAGAGGGAGGTGCGTGGTGAAGAGGAAGGTGTGGAGGGGCTGTTCCCCCAGTAAATGTCAATTTCCAGCACTGTTGCTTCCAAATTCTCTTGAAGATTCGATGAATACGACAAAACATTACAAATAAAAGTGAAATACAAGTAGTTAAAACTTGTACATTAGATTTTGACCAAACGTCTACATTGTACAGGCGTTCAAAATTAGGGGTTCATAATATGAGATGTATGCACTAATCTACTGGGAAGCGTTTATATATCTCCAAATAGAGAAATTTGTGGATGTGTGTGTGTCTGTTCGAAATGTTCAGCATACTTTCCAACATCCTACAAACCTGAAATGTCACATGTGGGTAGGTTCCATGGTGTCGACAATGTGAAAAGTATAAAATAAAGGTTTTAATTTTTCTTTTTTTAAGCTGTCTGCAATGCTTACCCCTGCCATATGGCTCTTGCGCCACAGTTCTACGTAAACTTAAGCAGTTCATTGTTCCTTAACTTACCACACTATCAGCATTCTAACTGATATGAGCGGCACTCACTTTTAAAGTCATGCGGGTGAAACAAAACAGTGCTTTTGTAATAATGCGCGTGACAGGAAATGGTGTCGGCAACGACGTCGTCACATATTGGCTAAATCTCTCATGATAATTACAGTAACATTTCCCAAGGAGGTTGATGTATGTATGCCATCTCAAGAGTACAAAGCTTACACGCTTCAACCATACACATACAGCACTTATGTTGAGCTAGCTGCTGCCTCAGCTGTAGACCGGGACACCAATAATGTTGCTGCACAATCTCAATGCTCCAACTCAAAGTAGCTGGAATAGACTGCGTTGTTTTTCGGCTAATGTAAAAAATCATGCAACATCATCATTTATATTCGTTCACCGAATGATCTTCAAATTAGGACTGAGTGGGAATTACTGTTCGTAACATGGGTACACATGCTAGTTGTGTATAAAATAGTGTCTTAAGTGACCAATGGTCATGGATGCATCAGAGTGTCCCAGAGAACGATGGTAGTTTCATGTTGCTCCTCGAAGTAATTAACTGTTATTTCACAGTGCTTCTAGCAAATGTAGACAGTTTACTCGTGCAAAGCTCTGCTGTCAGAGTGCATTAGGCCAAACATGGTTCGGTTGCTTAATCCTGCGTGTAAAAAGATTATGTACTTTACACCGGGCACCGACTGAGCGGCCCTCAGGGAATTCCCACGGCCAGCAGCAAGCACTGAATAATGAATTCCGCAAAGTAAGTTTATTCTGTTATTGGAACGAGGCTAAAACACTTCAAATGGTGGGGCAAGGACCACCTTCAGGGACACTGTGGGGTAGACGCAAAATTACTTGAATGCAGTAGAGTACATAGGGGCAGTGACATTACCCAAAACATGATCGAATTTAAAGATAAAATGCACATTTTGTTACTTACTTGATGATAATGCAGGCATGATGTGTGGCTTACTTTTTCAACTGCTAGCAGCATGCCCAGCTTCTTTGCACACAGGATTGTAAAAGAGGGGAGGAGGGCCCAGGGGAAAAAAATGTGGTGACGCCATCTATTTTTTGTGCTGGGAGGTAGAAGCGAAAACTCTGGTTTGAGCTTTTGAATGGGGGTAAATGTCTCGTTATTATAGCTGCAAATAAAAGAAAAAAAACATGCAAGCTACAAATCAGGCGACAGTCTACTGGTTGCATAAAAATGTCAATCAACTATCACCTTTAAACGACAATAACTAGTTCCTAGGTGGAATTGGAGTAAACTGATTTTATGGATACAGTAACAACCAGAAAGCATGCCATGCTTTCTAAGATTTGTGCCTTTTGGTTTTCTTAAATAAAATTATGCAGGTCAGTTTGCTATGAAGACACCCACCTTTCCTAAAAGCATAGTGCAATCATGTGCCTTTGCAGAACAAGTCTCTCGACATCCACAGCACCAGCCCCAGCCCTGTGGTGGCAACAGGGCAGTTCAAATGACAAGCACATTGCCGACAGCTACTGGAACACAAAGTTCCAGCAGGCAGTTGGCTTTTAATCTTCTGCACCTCAGATTCAAAACGCAATTGTGTACCCAATCAGCCTTGTAGCACATAAAAGTGTAAATATAAGCCATGACTGGTTATGGCATGGTGGCTACTAAAGTCACATAACTATACAGCCACAGCAATCCGATATACTAGTGTCAGCTTTGTGACAGTCCTTAGCTATGCCAGGGATGTGCATTGGTTGTCTGGCCTGGGTCTCCCCCACAACAGCAATGTGGTACAACTGTCTTTTGATCCTCCTGGAATTAGGGAAACACCTTCCTGCTAGGGCACAGGGACCCTTCCCCAAGATACCCCATGAGATTTGGGTCCAAAGGCAACACCGACATAACAAATACGCTCAGATCAGGGTGCTGAGCACTGGAGTCCTTTTGAAGTCCACGGGCATGGGGAGTGGTGGGGGTAGAGTAACCAGAGGACGGAAGTACATTGAGCGAGGGATTTCACCATCTTGGTTTCTGCTAGGGAGTTTTACAACTTCCTGCCGCCCTTCCCCCTCACCCCCCATTTCCTGCAAACGAAGCAGTTGGATATCAGACGGCAAAGAAAACTTGCCACAGCAGCCTGGATTAGACCCCTCACAGCAGGCTTGCTTGGGACCAATTTCATGTGACATTTCCTTTGTAAGGAGAGGAAACCCTCTCATTAGTGGATTGATTTTGGACTCACTGGAACTCTGTTGGGAATAGTGCATCCACGGAAAGGTCAGCTCTGCCCACCCCCCACAAACCATCTCTGTGGAACAGTGGGGGGTGAACGTGCTGCTGGACCAAAGACTTTCTAATGGCTGTACAACAGATCCAGGATCCTATTCACTGGAGCTGAATGCCCCCCTTTGTAGGTGCAATACACTTCTTGGACTGGACGTGCAGAACTAAGAACTCACCTTTCCAGTGGAAACACTGCATTGGGCCTGCCAGCAACCTAGAAGTCCAGAAGCAGCTGGAACATGATCACCTTGGACACAGGTGTTCGACTGCACTAAACAATACAAGCTACTACAGGATCTGCACTTCTTAAGGTGGCCACTCTTTTATAGACTCCGATTTTTGCGCACAGAGAGCAAAGTTGATTTGCCCAGGATCTCACAATTTTGGTAATGTGGCGAATCCGGGTTTCTGGTTTCCAGATTATGCAGCTACAACTTCCAACAGTTTGAAACAACTATCCCATAAATACAACTACATCCTATACAAATATGAATTGTGATGTCAAGTAAATTTACCAGGGCTTCTACCCAAATATGTATTGTGCAAGGAGTAGAAATGATAGGCAGAACTGACTGTTGAATCTGATGACTTGATACAACACATCTGATTCAGATGCGAAGACCCTATCCCGGAGGATCTCTTCTCCCAACAAACACTGTAGCCCATCATTTGGTTGTCTTTTCTGATAAACAACCAATTGTAAACCTGCCAATAAATAAGGACACAAAGAAGCACGGTTCAATTTTAGAGGAGTAATGACTACAATAGGTAATGGAGATCTTCTATAAATTGATCCAGTAAAATTGGTGGCTTAAAACATTGGAAATGCATCGTTTTTCTACAAAATTGAATATCAAAAACAAGGGAGGACACATGATGTGGATTAAGATTTAAGTTAACAAACCTAATGGAAAAATACATACTGTGACATTTCAGTAGAGATGAACCACTTAATTTTAAAAGAAAAATGAGATGCAGTACAGTCAGATTAAATGATTTGTGAAACCAGGGTTTTAACCCACTCTGGAATTTAGGCACTGAACCACATACCTTCCAGGCTCTAGGGTGGTCCAAATGCACTAAACTACTCCAGGAGTCCTGAAAAATTACGAAGGCCAGGACAAACCACACATTGTCTTTGTAAATAGAGTCAATGGACAAATAGTATAAACTAATTCATCTTTTGCATGGACAACAACCCTCACTATTTAATCAAACAGGTTACTACACAAACATGGTAACAGGAATATTTTATTTACACATAGACCTCAAGGAGGGTGGAACGCGGGGTCCGGCAACGCCAAGATCATTCAGCAGAATAAAGGGCAGAGCCTGAAAAAGGAGGAATGAAAGGCGCTGAAGCCTTTATCGAGACAGCGTGAACCCAACCCTGCAATAGTGGCACCAACCCAAAAATCTAAAGGCAACGGGAATAGCAGGAAATGGGCCAAAGGTCGGCACTAAACAGAGCATCACGAATACTGAGAGGTTTATCATACGCAGGCCAGTAATTATAACAGTAGTAACTACTGTATTCTCAGGAATGGTAAAAGCAGCAAAGAGTATAACGAAGGACAGGGGACTCCCAATACTCGTCCCAATCAGTGTGAAAGCAGCAAAGTCTATACAGAAGACAAAAGGGACTAATCACACTTGTCCCAGTGATTACAAAAGTAGCAAAGATACAGAAAAGAGTCAACCGACTGGTAATATGCATCTCAGTGGTTGGGAAGACAAAGACAATAGCAAAGACGAACAAAGAACCCACATGGTGGTTCCCATAAGTGGAAATGTTTGGAAGATAAAGTGGTGCAAGGGATCGGAGGCGGTTAGGCAAGAATTGATGTAGTAACACTGTGCGAGACTACACATTTGTCTACTTGGTATTAGGTAACCCACATTTTGGTATACGGCTGTACTACACAAGTTGGTAGCGTGACTGATCAGCCAGGCCTAGCTCAAGAAAGGTAAATGTGAGCTGTAGCAATGAAATCCACGAATACAAGTAGCCAGGTAACACTTATACTCAGGGTTTCAGTTATAAATAATTATTTAACATCAATTTTTAAATAAGCGTTCTTTAAAAAGGGCAAGATATGCAACAATCAAATGTACTTCTCTCCAGAACCAGCATACGTTTAGTGTATACTCCTTAGAAATGCTTTTCACACATTTCCTACACCCAGGGGGGGGCTTCATTCACAAGGACAGTATTGGCATTCATATATCACCAGTTATACTTTGCAGACTCTGTGGTTGCAAAAGGAAAAGTTAAAGGTAGGACAAAGGTTAAACAGGTTCTGATGGTATGTGAATATACTTAAATCTTCCAATGAAGTCTAGACAAAACCTTCCCCAGCAATAACAGTCTAAAACAAGTTACCAACTCTCAGGGACAGAGATATGAAAGTCAATGGACTAGAAGAGTCTGCAGGGAGCCAGGACAGCCAAAGTGAATTGGAGCACCATCTATGGAGCTGAGGCACTTTTTAGTTAATAAAAGTCTTGCACAAAGTTAGAGAGTTTTGTAGAAATCACTTAAAGGGTCACAAGCTGTTTTGTGAAAAGCAGAGTTCAACTCTAAGGTAAGTCAATGCAAGTCTCAACTGAGAAAAGCACAGCTCAAATACACTGAGGTAAGTACCCCAAGTCCAAACAGTACCTCTGGTTTGAAGAAGGGTGATGCAGCTGGATTCCGTCCTGTTGAAGCGATGCAAATCCTGGGTTCCTGAGCCTCAGTCGTGGGACAAGAGGGAGGACGTCTGAAGGACACCTGCGGCATCAAGGTCGCCGGCAGCTATGGGCTCTTTTTGGATCAGCGGCACTTCGCAGTTTCAGTGCACGGTAAACAGCACCACCGCAGATCTTGGATAGCAGTTTGGCTTCCTTCAATCCTTGGGTCCTGCACTCTGGCGAGGGTACTCTAGCTCTGGTTGTCCTGATTCTGGTGGGTTCTTCAGAGACTCCTGGAGCTTCTGGCCTGCACTCCAACTATGAATTTCACGACCCCTGGCACTCGGTTCTTGCAGCAGCGTAGGAGTACAGCCAATCAGGGAAGATTGTCCGGTGGCGTTCGTCTCGGGGTTAGTTGGTCCCAATAACCCAAGGGAAGAAGTCGTCCCTTCCGGAGCTTCTCTTGTCGATCAGAAAAAGGAGTTTCAGCACAGTGGCAGGGCTTCATCAGGCAATTCAAAGGTCCAAGACGATGCAGCAAGTTTTGTTCACGGTTTCGTCGGGTGTTCTTCCCAGTAGTCGACTCTGCCTCTAGTCCCAAAACCCTCACCTTTTATGCAGGTTTCTCCAATTCATGCACAGCCTACGCTATCACACAGCAGGTGGGCTGTCATGAAAGCACAGCCGGCCAATCAGGAATGGTTGCATTCAGCACTCCTAAAAGAAAAGGAAAGGGGAGTTTCGGGAACCTCCTTCACATCCTGCCCTTCCAGACAAACTGGAGCCAGGAGGTGGGTTTCAGGACTGAAGCCTGCCAAAAGGCAAAACGAACAAAGGTCTCAAACCTGGCTTGGCGCGCAGAGTAAAACCCCAAAAGACCTCACAAAAAGAAAATGCCAAAAAATGAAGACCGTGCCATTTTGAAAAAATGGTCACCCATGGGTGCTATAGTGCAGCTGAGGAGTCAGCCTGTGGTAGAAAGGCACCATGGTAGGAACATTAAACCACTGCCACCAGCCAAGTAGTGAGGGTAACAAAAAAATGAATGTTACATCTGTAGGTAGGATAAGGGGCTACTAGGTAACCCCGCCAGCAGCCCACATAAACTGGAGTGTGCAGGACCTACAAAGAGAAAGGGTAAGTAAAGTCCATTTCACTTCACTATTCTTGGGAACAGTAGTTCCCACAAGTAAACCTTATGAGAAATCTAAAGGATTTCTCTGTGACACTGCACTAAAGGTGTTGGGTGTCACCATACAAAAAGTAGATGCCTATAAAAACAAAGACACACAATACAAACCAGGTCAAAAACACATGAGTGAGCAAAAGGTCTCAATAACTCCAGTGTCAAGATAAAAAAGCCCTTGAATCCAGCAAAAGAGCAATGTGCAAGCTAGTGTTTCAACCCAGCCAGTCTTCATGCTTGGTGACGCCTCAAACCATTACGGACGTCAAGACTTGAAAGTCCTTGCGTCACTACACTTTTGCAAGGCGCTCCTTTGTTCTTTCCCGCTTTTCTCCACAGATGCTTGTCCCAGTTCCCGATCTGCTTTATCCTGGTAAACTCTTTCCTTATCCCATCTCGATTCCCTCCTGCTCTCATTCGCTCGTCTGCAGAGACACACTCGCTGGCAGTCCCTGGCAAAAACGCACTACTCGCATTTTGTTTTTCACCTCAAGTCCCACCCTTGCTTCCTGTTCCCTCGCTCTACACACTCCATGCACCTATCGCCCTTCATTCCGTTGCTAGATTTCATCTTGCTGGCTCTTCCCTACTTTACGCGCATTTCATCGCCTTTCACTTTTAAATGTATTGCATGCTCGCTGGCTACCATGCGCTCCTCGTGTTCATCGCCTTTAAAATTTTACTGGATTTCCTCCCTGGCTCTTCCATACTCTACGCGCACCTGTATATCCCTAGGAGGCATGCTTCCGTTGTCCATTCCTGTCCCTTTATCCCGTTTCCATAGACACTGTTCAGTTTCCTGCCAGTATTCCTGGATTTTTGGACAGGACCAAAACATGTCTCCCATGTCTGCTTCTACTTCCCCACATCTCGGGCAGCTCTTTGTTCCAGCCCTGGGGAATTGCAATATTCTCTGGGGTGTCATACGCCCTGTGAAGTGTGTAGCATCTGATCAATTTCAGCCTGCCTGGCGTTCGAGACTCTTAGGATATAACATTGCCTTGGCCCATTCCTCCTCTGTGATTTCCCTTCTCATCTCTACCTCCCATGGGGGGTTCCATGCTTACAAGAGTGCCTGGTATATTCGGGAGACCATATGTCTTCCCTCAGACACATCGTACATCAGTCCCAATATCCGGTTTTCGTTTTTTCAAGTCTGGGGAGTGGCCATATGTTTTTCAAGTATCGTGTTAGTCTGGTGTATGTTATGAATTGGCCTTTGTGAATCGCATGTGTTCTTACCAATTCCTGAAGCTCCTGGGGTTTTCCTGTGAGGCAGAGGTTGCCCACAGTTTACTCCTTTTTCTTCCCAGTATCTCCTACTATGTGTAGGATATTCTCAGCTGTCTCCATGTAGGGCTGCTAGTGGGATCTGAGGGGAGTAGGGCTCTTTGACGTTCAGTATCTTTTTGGCCATATCTGTCTGCCTAGCTGTAGGAGTGGAGGTGGGTCCGCTATTATGGATTCTCTACGCCATAGCACTTCTTTTAGGAGGTAGGGGCTATGACAGAGCTCATAAAGCCATGATCTATTGTTTCTGTGTCTGCTAGTCATTCAGCCACATGTTGGTGCTGTCCAGCTAAATAATAAAGTTTGAAGTGCGGCAGGCGTATACCGCCGTCTGTAGTCTCTGCACAGGAGCTCCATTGCTACTCTCCTGCCGCTTCCCCATATAAAACTACTCGGTATCAAGTTTACCTATTTAAAGAAGGCTCTTGGTATGAGGTACGGGACATTTATAAAAATGATACAATAAGCGGGCGCTATCATTTTCACAAGGGAAATTCTGCCCATCACTGAGGGGCAGTTTCTCCCAGAATTGAATTGAGGCCTCTAGTCCCTTTTTCGCTTTTATTGTGTTTTTACACGGGTGTCTGATAATATGATGTACATTGATACCCTGGTAGCAGAAGGTGTGGACCTTCCATTGGAGTCCTAGGCAGGGGAGCTGATCATCTTCGACCCATATTGAACCTGCTAGGGGGAAGATGCAGGATTTCTCCTTGCTAATCAAAATTTCTGATAGCGTTGCAAAGTTTCCCAGTACTCCTAGATATGTCTTGAGATTATCTTTCAGGTGTTTTATGTATAGCAACAGGTCTTCTGCATAAAGGGATATTACATGCAGAGACCCATCTACCTGAAGCCCAGTGTCATGGTCTTCCTCATATATATTGCTAACGGTGCTAGCACCAGGATGTATAATAGAGGCGACAGGGAACAGTCCTCTGCATCGGAAATGGATCTCAGATGTACTTCCCTGTGCATACTCTCACTGATGGGTTGGAATAGAACATACATATCCATCTCATAAAATGACCTTCCCATGCAGTAGTGTTCTAAAGATGCAAACAGCCACTCACATCGACTGAATCAAATGCTTTGATAGCATCAAGTACTACTGCCGCACAGCCCTCTGGCCAGTTGCATGTTCTAATAAGGTTACTCACCATAGAGACCACTTTACTCCTAGTCCACAGGCCCCTTTCCTCCATACTTATGGGACATTCCTCCATCCTGTCTGAAGGGACTGGAGCACTTTTGTAAAAAGCATCACTTGTCCTTCCTCTCTTTTTACACTGGGTACCGCAACCCCGCCCTCTTTAGCTCCACATCGCCCATCAGTCCTGTTCTATCGCCTTTAAGCAATAACAGAGGAACCTTATTAGAGGTGACAGCGGGCGGGTGTATGGAGGAAGGGGAACTATGGTAGGAGTAAGGTGGTCACTAAGGTGAGTAACCTTATTATACTTCTACGTCCCGTCCCCTTTCCTCCATACTTATGGGAGCTTCCCAAGCACTCCTCACAGGAAAAAGGGTTTTCAGCAGAGCCTGGCCAAACTGGGCATCAGATCTGGAGCTGAGGTCCAAACAGTAATGTTTACAAAAGGCTGACGGCGAGGCCCAAGTAGCCGATTTCACGATGGTCTGCCAGGTGACATACTTTTGAAAGGCAACAGCAGCTGCCTTGCCCCGTACCAGATCTGCATGAATCCCTTTAGGAGGCTGGAGACCCTGAACAGTGCAAGACTAATACAGGCAGCAATCCATCTGGAGATAGTTGCTTTGGAGGCCTGCTTACTGTGCGGATTACCAAAGGTCACCAATAGTTGAGAAGAACTCCTAAATTCAGATGTTCTGTCCAGATAGAATTTAAGAGCTCTTCTAACATCCAGGCAATGCAAAACCCTCAGCTTCCGAAGCCGGGTTTGAAAAGAAGACAGGCAGGGAGATTGATTGATTTAGATGGAAATCAGAAACCAACTTTGGTAGGAAAGAAAGATTTGTTTATCCTTGTGGAAAACCAAGAAGTGATGCTCCACCGACAAAGCTTGGAGCTCACTCACACGCCTTGCCGAAGTAACGGCGACCAAGAAAGGCACCTTCCACGAAAAGTGCTTAAGATCTACCGTAGCCATTGGTTCGAAAGGCTTATGGCACAAGGCTGTAAGGCCCATGTTCAGATCCCACGTCGGATGCGGTTTGCGAACAAGACGGTAAAGCCGCATTAGACCCGCAAAATGCCTTTTAACCACTGGATTTGACAGTGAAAAGGAGCACTGGTCCGTGGATAGGTAGGTGGCCACAGCCGAAAGATGAATGCCCGACTCTGCTAGATGAGAGGGAACAAGTTACTTACCTGTAACTGTTGTTCTCCAGCATGGGTCTGGCATGGATTCACATGCTCATGAATATTCCCCGTCGTCAGGCCCGGAATCCTCGGTATAGCAAAAAAAAAAATCAGTATCAGTTTCGTTTATGATCTGTCTTTCTTAGTAGTAACCAATCACTGGTCTCTGGGTCATACTGCCCCCAGCCAATAACTGCCCTCTCCCTAAGCCCCGCCTCTGGCAGCCATCCTCAGATTTGGTAGCACGTAAAGTGGCAGTATGACCAAGTGAAGAGCCGCAGAGGGGTAGGCGGGAGGGTTCGCATGTGAATCCATGCCAGACCCACGCTGGAGAACAACAGTTACAGGTAAGTAACTTGTTCCTTCTCCAGCATGGGGTCTGGCATGGATTCACATGCTCATGAATAAGAGAATACATAGCAGTACACACATGCACAACCAGGGGAGGTGGCAACAGGCTCAACATTAAGCAATACAACAACTCAACATTAAGCAACTCTTACCTCCTCACCAGGCTCACCTTAGGTGAACAGGTTGTGCAGCACTGCTTGGCCGACCCTGGACTCCTCCCTGGAGTCCCGATCGACGCAGTACAATCTTGTGAAGGTGTTCGTCGACCTCCACGTCGCAGCCCTGCAGATGTCCAGCAGGGACACACCAGACAGGAACGCCGTGGTAGCAGCGATCGCTCTGGTCGAATGGGCTCTCGGACGGCCGGGCAGCGGTCGGTTTGCCAAACGGTGACAGTGCATGATGCAGCCGGAGAGCCATCTGGAAATGGAAGTCTTCGAGAAAGCCTTCCCTTGATTCACAGTCCCAAAGTTCACAAACAGCTGTGACGTCTTCCGAAAACTCTTTGTGCGGTCCATGTAGAACTTCAGCACTCTAGCTACATCCAGCGAGTGCAAAGCCCTCGCGGCCGGCGACGAAGACGGGAAGAAAACTGGCAACACCAAGGGCTCGTTGAGGTGGAAGTCCGACGGCACCTTGGGCATAAAGGAGGGGTGTGTCCTCAGCACCACCCTCATGTCATGAAAAGTCAAGTATGGAGGCTTGCAAGATAGGGCCTGGATCACTCCCACTCGTCGTGCGGAGGTGATGGTCACGAGGAAAGCTGTCTTCCATGACAAGAACTTCAAAGGCGCCGAATGCATAGGCTCGAATGGGGCCCCCATGAGCCTGGTCAGCACCACATTAAGCTCCCACGTCGGGGCAGGGACCTTCACCCGCGGGAATGATCGGAATAGTCCCTTCATGAATTCTTTCACCAAGCGATGAGACCACAAGGACGCCCGTCCCGTAGCCCTGGTATATCGGGAGATTGCAGCCAGATGTATTTTGATGGCGGTGTGAGCCAGTCCAGCTTTGGCCAGCGACAGTAGGTACGGCAGTACTTGAGGGGCCGTAATCCGCAGAGGGTTAACCTTCTGTGCACGGCACCAGACAGAGAACCTCTTCCATTTATGTGCGTAGCACTTGAGAGTTGAGGACGCCCTGGCCTTTGCGAGAACCTCTCTGCAGTCGGCCGGGATGTCGCACCCTCCAAACTCTAGTGCTGCAGGAGCCAGGCCTGCAAGTTCAGCGACTCTGGGTTGTGGTGAAGAATGGCGCCTCCTTCTCTGGAGAGAAGGTCTGCGTCCGTCGGCAGCTTGACCGGTGGGGACGTTGACAAGTCCAGAAGGTCCGGGAACCAGATCGGTCTCGGCCACGCGGTGCGACGAGGACCGTCCTGCACCGGGACCTCTTGAGCTGGTTGATGAGCCGGAGCAGCAACGGCAGCGGAGGGAACGCATAAAGAAATAGGCCGTCCCAGGGGAACGAGAAAGCATTGCCCATGCTCCTCGGCTGGGGGAACCTGCTGGCGAACCTCCGGCACTTGGAATTCGTCGCCGTCGCGAAGAGATCGATTTGGGGTTCGCCCCATCGTCGGAAGAGTCGATCCACTTGATCCTGGCATAGTTCCCACTCGTGGCACGAGCGCAGCTCCCTGCTGAGTGAGTCGGCGATCATTTTTTTTATTCCTGCCAGATGAAGAGGCACCAGAAACATCCCCTGGGCGACGGCCCAATGCCACAGATCCTGGGCTTCCTTGGATAGGGCAGGGGACCTGGTTCCGCCTTGCTTCCGGATGTAGAACATCGTGGTGGTGTTATCGGTGAAGATTCTCACCACCTTGCCCTTGAGGGACGGAAGAAAGGACCCGAGGGCCCAGAACACTGCGCGGAGCTCCAAGATGTTGATGTGGAGAGACTTCTCCTCCGGAGCCAAAGGCCTCTTGTGTGAATCTCTCCGGAGTGCGCTCCCCAACCTTCCAGGGAGGCGTCCGTCATCACCGTCACCTGGTGAGCTGGGGTCTGAAAGTCCGTACCCACCGACAGATGGGAGCGGGTACCCCACCACCGGATCGCCTGACGGAACGTCTCGTTGAGAGGGATCCTGTCCTCAAAGCTGCCCATTGACTGGACCGAGTGGATGTCGAGGAACTCCTGTAAGGGGCGCATCCGAAGCCTGCAAAGGCGCACTAGGTAAATGCAGGAGGACATCATCCCGAGGAGGGATTTGATAGATCTTACCCTGGCCATGTCCGTGGCCAGCAGACGCTGCACCTTTCCCAGAATGGTCCTGGTCCTTTCCTCCGACGGCGAGGCCAGCCGCGCCACTGTGTCGAGCTTGGCTCCCAGAAACAGGGCGACTTGCTACAGAACCAGGTGGGATTTTGGAAAGTTGATGGAGAATCCCAGGTAAGCGTGCAGCTGGACGGTCTTCGCAGTGTGCTCCACGGTGAGCTCGCTGGTCCTTGCCCGGATGAGCCAGTCGTCCAGGTAGGGGTAGACGTGGATCCCCTGTAGGCGCAGCCTCGCCGCCACCGGTGCGAGGCACTAGGTGAACATCCTGGGTGCCGAATTCAATCCGAATGGGAGGGCTTTGAACTGGTAGTGCCGCCCTTGGACCACGAACCTGAGGAACTTTCGGTGTCTTTTTAGAATGGGGATGTGGAAGTACGCATCCGCCAAGTCCAACGACGACAGGAAATCTCCCTCCTCCAGCTGTCCCAGCACGTGCTGGAGGGTGACCATACGGAACTTCTGTGCCTTGATGTACTTGTTCAGTCATCGTAGGTCCAGGATGAGGTGCCATCCTCCTGTCTTCTTTTTTACGAGGAAGTACCTTGAATAAGCTCTGAAGCCTCTTTGGGACGTGCTCGATGTCACCCTTCTTGAGCATCGCCCTTACTTCCAACAGTAGTTGAGGGACGTGATTTTCCTTCCTGGGCACGGGTGGAACGTGAGGGCACTTCTTCTGAAACTCGAGGGCGTGCCCTTGGGCCAGGGCGTCCAGCACCAAACGATCGGTGGAGATGGACTCCCACACGCTGACGACACACTCCTGAAATGCAAGATACTTGCTAGGGTTTCTCTTAGATAGGTCATCGAAAAAAGAAACCAAGAAGAAACAGTGTGAAACCAGATACCAGTGTGAGAGAGAGTGTGTTAGAGAGAGAGAGACCAGCCCTCCCCTCCTCCTCAGTGGCACACGAAACCAGTTAACCCAAACACTAGAATGAACAATTGCATTCCTGTGCCACCATTGCTGTTTTGCGGCGGACCCAGACATTTAGCAGAAATGGGCAGTCGCATAAGCGGTTACTTAACAATGCGTGGCCTTGTTTTTTGGCACAAAAAGCGACCAAAATAAGGGTTGGCACTAGGAAGTGGTAAAACCCATGCAGCATTGCGTTTGGAATTGCCAGGGTACATACGGACCTACAAATTTAAAATATGGGCGGATAGAGGACTTCACAAGATGGAGGAAATGATGTTCGGTCATGAAGCTAAGATGCCCAGGCGAGAGGGGAGGCCTGCGACTCTGCCAGGTAGAAGAATGCAAGGCGTAGACAGTTGCCACTCTGATAAGAGGCCTGTAAACAAGGTCATAGATAAAAGGTTCTTCATTAATACATCGACCTGTTCTGTATGAAAGGGGCCTGGAATTCTAGCTCCGGGGTTCATTTGGTCAGACACGGCGGCTCTGTTGCTTCATTTTCTTGACTAGCATTGAAGAATAAACTGACGACCTGTTGCTAGCCGAATTTTTATTTTGGCTTTTGATTCCACACCATATGTTTTTATTTTATGTTACGCTATAATTGTACGTCTATTTGGTGGTCAATAACTTATGCTGCCAAAAAGATGCATATCAATTTTAATTTGCAACACTATTGGGTTACTCGCCTATACAGAGTGCATTGCCTGTAGGCTTACCTCCTTGCGAAATGTTGTGCTATAGAGTAAGGTTTGCTTTTCAAGACTGGTTACAATACTTTCAAAATTCTGCCATTTTACACTTCAGAGGGCGTTCTTGTAATGCTGCGATAGAGCAGGGGGGTTTTACCAAGTAGCATAGTTAGCATTTGTCCTCAGTTGTTTTTTACACTTATGTTTATTTACTGGTGATTCATAAAGCGCCTATACCATACAGCAAGGTAACAAAACAATTTACTCGGGACAATCCACATTTGACCAATTAGAGCATAATATATTAATCATCACGATTGGGTTTCTCGCCTAAGCTTCCGAGCACTACCGCGTTTCACACGAAAAGGAGTGGGATGATGTGTACGCCAAATCACTCACCTTCGGGAAAATCGGACCATCATGAAAATAAAAGTTACCAAATAAATCTACTGCACGGGCGATTATCTATTACGTCTACAAACACCCCTATCACCCTAAGCTGTCACTAAACGACACGCAAGCTGGTAAAATGGCCTAATGTGTTAACCAGTTACAAGGTAAAATCACCACCGCCCTTGAGTCTGGCAAGTATGACAGCTCAAGTGGGAACAACCGGATTTCTTTAGAGCATTTTCAAATAGCACTTTCCACACTCCGGTAAAATCGCTCGGGGTATTGAGCCACGGGGCTAAGGTGGTTGGATGCAGCTGTGGCTCGGGTTTGAAATTAAGGCAGAGCCATCTCGCCCCATCAGAGTTCACGGTTTGCTAAATTGAGAACCATTATTAGCATCAACTGAAGCGCTTAGACGCTAGAAAACGCGGCACGGAGCACTGTGTAGAACCGTGATGTTACGAAGGTTGACTGATGAGGGAAGACGCCCTCTCCCACACCAAACCGAGTCAACGTGTGTAATTCGTTGCTATGATGGTTTCCCCGACACACTAAGCTTCAATCCACGAACGTTGAAAGGGAACCCATAATTACCCTCCGAGAACAAGTCTGCATCGATGTGTGTGTGTGACAGCGTCAGCGCTCACGTTAATCGGGTACTGGCTTTTTAATTAACATCACTTAGCAAGACGGCCTAAAGTTGGAGTAAAACAAGTAGTTGCATGGTAAGCGATCTCAGATTTTAAAAAATGCAGGCCTAGTTAATGCGATCGGAACGGCATACGACAAACCGGGACACAACCATTTACCGCCCAGTAAATGCAAATTAGCACAACCAAAACACACAAAATCACGGTACTGCTACACCACTCTACAATTCCCCTTACCCTAATTCTCACAGGATGAAACTAATGCCTCTACCCCCTCCTGGTGATGGCCAGCTATCTCCCCTTTAAACCTACCTGACCAGAGTGCGCGCCCCTCTCCTCCGAATGCTCATTCCCGCACTTAAAAGGCGCAAAATGACCTGGAAGAGTCGTCGCTGGCCCGGTAACCTCATGGGGAACGACGGAAGCCCTCTACGGTGTCGGGAATCCGAGCCCTAACCTTTCATCACCTGCCTCGCTTTCTCGCATCGCTGGGAGAGCGAAGTGAGAACAAACTACGCACGCCCATTGTAATGAGCAAGGGCGGGAATGAGAGCGCACCACCTGTACGGGATAAGGAGGAGGAAAAAAAAAAATTTCTTCAGCATCGGCTCACCCATATTGTTCCTGCCCTCCGGCCGCCGCCTGTGCACACCGATGAACCCGAGAAGTGCAGTGATGAAGCCTACTGCGCGCCACCTACAATGGGGTAGCCTATTCAGATGGCGGCTGCCCCAATCCTATCAGATGGGACCTGTACTGCTGCTCTCTGGGTTAAGGAATCGAAAACTTTGGTGAGGGGTGAAGCAACTTGCCCAGCCATGGTTAGGTCGTGGTGCACAATTTCAAGTTGAAGCTACTGGTAGCTACATATAAATGTCACTCGCCCACTTTTGAAAAGGATGGGAGTTGCACATGCACACAAACAATGGTTTACAATTCTATATCAAGACAGGCTTTATATTCTGCATAACAACCTTTACTACTTGACACCACAGCAACAAAGAGAAAACGCTAGATCGCCAAATAAATTGGCTTGATCTTCAAAAAAGTGAGCGTCAGTACAGTATTTTAACAAAACTACCGGGAAACCGCCCAAACCAAGATGGTGGATAGGTCATGCCCTGCCACCAACCAATGGGCAGGGATCCTCCCCATACAAGTCCTTTCCTCTAACAACATATCCTCTTTCTTTGCTATTGACACCACAAGCTAAATCACTCCCTTCAGTTGTGTACTTGGTTGATAGTCAGTGTAGCTACAATTATTTTGTAACCTTGCGTTTGGCCTTGTCTCTACTTTAATGCAACATGTTTTCTCCATTAGTCCTTGGGTCTCTGCTTCCATAGTCACAAGCAGAGTTTTCCTTAACTAGTAATCAAGTGTGTGTCCCTTGCCGGCCTAGGTGCTGCCTTTCACCTCAGACCAGTCAATTATTTTTTCTCCTTGTATGCAATCACTATGTTAACCCAGCTCCGGGTGTGAATTTTTTTTTTCCGCTAGCGTCTATGACGCGACGCAGGCCTACAGCTCACTCTCTCCTTCGGGAAGCTCTCGCGGCTTGGGCATGCTGCCCGTGTAACACATGCTTGGCTGCCAGGCATAACTGCAAGGTCTATCTCGTTCGTTGCACTATTCAACCTACCCTGGCCAGTGGGGAAAGCAACTGTTGGCACAATGCCTGTGGCGTGTGTGTATGTATGTTAAAACAGCGTTACTGTGCCTCAGTGTTTTACAGCCGTTATGTTGTATCTAACTGCCTTTTCTTTTCAGAACACAGTTTTTTCATTTAAAGTCACTCATCCTGTATGCAGTGTGTTCTCTTGGTTTTTTCTTTTCCTGTTCTTTCCCATTTTTCCCAGGGGGGGCTGACAGCCCTACTTCAGCTGATGCTAGTATCCAAGCTAGGCCTTCTAAGAAAAGTGAGAGGTTGGTTGAAGATGGTACTTACAGAGGGTCTGGGGAGGTATCGGTTTCTGCCCCGCCTTCAGTGAAACAGGTAATTCAGTATACTATGGACTCTGCCCATCACAACCTTAATTACACTCTGGCCTCAGCTTTTGATAGATTCTGATTTTCACCCTCATTCTGATGCAGGACCTTTGGTTGCAGTGCATGCCCCTCAAAAGTGTTGTGCAAAGTCCAAGCATTTAGAAGTACAACTCAGTGCTCAGTCTAGCTCCCCAAGTCAGGGGCACTCTGCTAGAAGGGGTCGCGTAAGTTGGTTTAGGAGGGTCCCTCTCAGTCACAGTCTTGTCACTCATGGCAGAAGTCAGGGCCAGCTATTTGCGTTCCTTCTGTTCCCATATCTTCAGAGGATAGTTCTGAGGATTCAGATCCCACCCCCCAAAAGGCATAAGAAGAAAGGGGGTCCTGTAGATTTATCCCAAGGGGCTCTGGGTTCGTTGTTACGAGACAGAGGGGTGCCTTTCTTCGATCCTTCCCTCATTCAACATCCCAGTCAGCAGAGTGGCACCAGCCTGATGCTATCTCTGCCTTTTTTAATCATTGGGTTAGACGACCCTTACCCAATTAGGATAGGAACAAGCTATGTTCTCAGTGTCCTCGGCCAGTCATCCCAGACAAGGTGCCCCTTACCCCCAATATCGACCAGCCCATAGTCTCATTACTATCTCAAAAAGGGAAGGACCCTTAGGGGGGTTGATAAGGACTGGAGGAGCTGCCAAGATAAGCTATTGCATGTCTTGGGGCCCTTGACACAGATTTTTGACTTGGTGGAGGATTCTGCACATTCTAATTCTCCTGTCGATGCTCAGGCTCTCCAGGGCTGGGTGCAGAGGGCAGTCTGCCTGCTCAGCAATACGACCACCACCATTTCCAAGGAGCAGTGCAAAGCTCTCCTTATGCGCCTAGATTCCAAATGAGCAAATATGGCAAAGGGGAAGGAAGGCCCAAGGCAATCTGTTCAGTGAAAGGTTCATTAACCCGTCTGCTTATGTACATACCTTCACAGCCTTAGATAAAGCACAAGTTATCAGATAGGTTTTCGCCCCTAAGATTTTTGACAAGGCTGGAAGAGGTAGAGCCCGCTCCTCTGGCAGCTTCCCCCAGGGCTCTACCCGTCCCAGGCAAAATGCATCCAGAAGTGCACACCATTCCTCCTCGACTCAGGGAGCCCAAACTGCGTACTACCCTCAAAGAGGTCTGGTTCCACTGGAGAGGATGTGCCGGCAGGGGTGCTGGTAGAGCAAGGACAGCTCCAGGTAATGCCACAAGTTTTAAATGTTTCTTCCCACAAAAAATTTAGGGGGCAGGTTGGCCAGGTTTTTTCCTCAGTGGGAGGCGCTCACTTAAGATCCTTGGGTGTTACACACTGTAAGAGGTTTTCAAATAGAGTTATATTCCCCTCCTTGCCAGCTCACATTCCCTCTTCCGCTAGTGTTCAGCAAGCCCAAGAAAAAAGTGGTAGATGCAACGGTTTGAGATCTCATTTTCAAGGGTGCAGTGGTCCCACCCACCTTCAAGGCCTCACAATTCCTAAGCACAATTTTCCTAGTAAAAAAAAAGCGAGACAAGTTTCGACCAGCCAGCGATACATTTTGGAGCCCTCAACTTTTAGTGGCTTATCAACATTTCAAAATGGAGGTAATTCACCTCTTCAGGGACACTCTTCTCCCTGCGGATTGGATAGTGAAAATCAACCTCAGGATGCGTACTTGGTAGTCCCAGTCTGCCCCCCCCCCCCACCACCAGGAGTTTCTCCAGTGCCAATGGAGCTCTCACACTTGGCAGTTTGCCTCCCTCCCGTATGGCCTCTCATCAGCCCCATGGTGCTTCACCAAGCTAATTAAGCCCAGTGATGGCTCATCTCAGGTCAAAAGGGATACAACTAATCATTTATCTGGACAACATGCTCCTTCTAGCACAGAGTTTTAAGATTTCTCTGAATTCAACAGTCTCTCTTTTACCAGCGTTAGGCTTTGTCAAAAATGCAAAGCAGTACATTTTACAGCCTACACAATGTATCCATATTCTGGGCTTCAGTAAAGATTCCAGGCAGTGCATCCTTCTACTTCCAAAGAGCAGACTCAAATACAGAATCAGATTAGTTATCCTCCCCAGGAAGGGGAAAGGACTTCCTCAGGCAGCCAGCCAGGTTAGTGGGGATGCTGTCGGACTCCATTCAAGACAACTTTCCAGCGCCCCTTCATTTCAGGGCCTTGCAACACCTCAAGGGCAAGCGTCTGCACAAAAGTCCATCTTACTCACAGCTAGGGGTTGTCTCCCGAAGCCGGGTTAGAACTCCTTTGGTGGCTCAAACACAGACGCCTGGAATGGCAGGGTGATTTTTGGGCCCTCTCAGGATGTTATTCTGGCGTCGGATGCCAGCAGGGCAGGCTGGGGTGCCAGGGTAGGGCAGGTATCCACTGGAGAAAAGTGATCAGGTCAAGAAAAATCTCTACATATTAACTGTCTGGAACAGTTAGCAGACTCCTTTGCAGTCAAAAGTCTTCTCAAAAATCAGTAGAATTGCTGTGTCCTTCGGATTGGACAGTGTGTCAGCAGTTGGTTATATATACCATATGGGGGCGAAACTTGCTCCAAAGTCTTGGCGGATCTAGCGAGGGAATTCTGGCATTTTTGCCTGGACAGGAACATTCTATTGAAAGCAGAGTATCTCCCAGGGTCCAGCAATGCAGTGCCAGACAGGAATTCCAGTCGCTCCCGTCCTGAAGATGTCTGGATGTTGGACAAAGCTTTTTTTCTCCAAGATCCTCGCTCTCTGGGGTTCAATTCATGTAGATCCCTTTGCTTCAAGGCTCAACTGTCAGGTGCCCCGTTTTTACAGTTCCCAAAGCGATGTCACTGACGCTTTCCTACAGTATTGGTTGGTTCCCCTGTCTTCTGCCTTTCCCCCGTTCGCTATGATAGCGAGGGTCCTGGTACAAGTGCGCAGGCAAGCCACTAATAGTGACCCCCTTTTGGACCTCTCAGGTGCGGTTTCCAGCCCTCTTCGAGCTAGCAGTCGAAGTTCTTTGGCTTCTTCATCGTTATCCTCTGGTGACAACTTACCCGGCAGGTCTCCCGCACGAGCTGGTCCTTCGGGGGCATCTCTCCCTTATGGCTTGGAAGATTTCAGCTCTTTCTGGTGCTTCCCAGGACTTTCACAAGACTCTCTCTGTATCATCAAGGACTCTTGGGCGGCCTTCACCAGATCGGGTTACTCCTCAGCATGGAGCCGGTGGGTGGGCTTGTGCATGGCTCTGCCCCTCCAGTAGAGGTAGTTAATGTTTTGGTGCAGTTGTTTAAAGAGGGTAAGGCCTACAGATTAACAGCTTCAGGTGAGCTATTTCTCCAGGGCAAGTGTTAGTAAAGGGGGAGCCGGTGGGTAGGCACTTCGTGGTGCGTAAAGCTCTTAAGTCTATTCACATCAAAGTCCCTCCTAAAGCCAGGTATTCGGACTTGTGGGATGTCAATTTAGTCTTGGCCTCGTAATAATGAGTTAACACTGCAGAAACTTTTCTCCAAGGTAGCCATGTTATTGTCTTGTCTCCATCAAACAGGTATCGGATATCAGGGCATTGGATGTGGATAATAAAATGGTTTTCCCCTCAAGGGGTGACCTTCTTTATCTCTAAAAGAACAAAGTTTATGATTTCTTCAGTATCATACCTTGCTTTTCCAGAGGATCACAAACTGTGTAGTGCAATGTTTAAAATATTTTGAACAAAAGACTGTGGGGCCTAGGGCCCCGGGGGCCTCTCAGCTGCTCATTTCTTACAGTAGACCCCATAAGTCTGTGTCCCAGGCCAGTCTAGCCAGATGGGTAAGGTGGGTCATGAAAGAAGCAGGTATTGACATTTCCTCTTTCGGCGCCCATTCAATAAGGGGTGCCATGGCTTCTAAGCCCGCCTTCCTAGGGGGAAGTTTGGAACGCATTCTAAAAGCATCAGATTGGTCTAGAGAATACATGTTCAAGACCTTTCATCATAAACATATTGAGCATGTAGTCATCAATGTAATGCAAGGGCTTTAAACTTGCATAACATGAAGCCTCCTGTCTTGACACCAAATTATTCATCCCCCTCTCTATCGTGAGAGAGGGTTTATCTTCTATTAAAGATAAGGCGACGAGTATTATCCCGCCCACCCAACCTCTTCTGTTCTGTTTTATTGCAGCTTTGGTGTGAGGTCTGTCTGGTTCAAGGAAGTTCCAGGAATGTTCAAAAGGGCGATGGTGCAAGCAAGTACCGGATCTGGTTGTGGATCGTCCTTTGTGCTACAATGTTTGGTCCTCCGGGATGGCTTTTGTCATAGAGCAGTGACAGAAGAGGATATGTTGTTAGAGGAAAGGACTTATATGGGGGAGGATGCCTACCCAATGGCTGGTGGCAAGGCATGACCTATCCTCCATCTTGATTTGGGCGGTTTCCTTGAAGTTTTGTTAAAATGCTAGCTGTGTTTTTTGAAAATGAAGCAAACTTATTTGGTAGAAATGTTTTTTCTCTTTGCTGCTGTGATGTCAAGTAGTAAAGATGATTATGCATAATACTCACCTTGTCTTCAACAGAATCGAAATCCCCGCTCACGATAGTGAGGGGGATTAATCATTGTAGTCCAAAAACCCACCACGATGGTTTTATTTCACAATCCGGTGGCAAAATAAAGCATTGGTTCCAATCCCGGCTCCCTCACATCAGTAAAATTATGTGATCTTGACAAATGTGCCATAGTTTACAGTTCAGAACAAAATATTTTTGCCAAGTATGAATGCCACACTTTGGAGACCTCCCACCCCCCTTCCACCTGTTTCATTCCACTTAAAGTACAGCGCAGGCATTAAACAAAAATGTGTTGTGTACTATAAGAAATAACTTTTAATTATTTACACTTTGTTTTGTCTAGGGTTTTGCAACAGTGTTTTGGCCTTGTATTGCACCATTCTTGTGCATTTCTTTCGTTTAACGAGAATTATGCACAAGTCTCCTCCGGAAGATGTAAACTGCTAAAATGCAACAACACTGGGCATTTTCCGAGTTGAACATTGCTTATGACTTTCACGTTATCTTACCCTATCATTAGTTGGAGGTGGCTAAGGTTTGGTTAGGGGGAAGGACCGTGCAGGTAACAATAGTGGCACTGAATTAAAAACAAAAATACTGGTCCCTTTTAATAAGTTAATAGCTACCAGTGTGTCTCTACATCCACGTTATTACTCTCAACCATTTCACTCGCCTTCTTTCTCCTCCTCTTACTTAGCCTTTCAACAGCCACATTTGCCTTACCACTTTCGGTTTGTGCCTGTCTGACCCGCAACAAATGTGTGTTCTTTGAAGAGCACATGCACGCAACCTTTTTTTTTTTAAATTTCGTTTTAATTTAGTAAAAGCCTGTTTGGTGCTTGGGATACGAGTCACTGATAACACTGGGCTGCTTCAGGCATCTTGGATTGTGTTTCTTTTGTCCCCGACTGGCTCTGTATTCTATAGGCCTACTAGTACTAATCACTGGCGTAATGGGGCCCGCACTCACTGTGGTGCGGGAGTCCCCCACCACATGTTATGGGAGGGGGGGCCCCCATGGACTAAATATTTATTTTTTAAATTATTTTTTTTTAGTCCCTTTGCCTTCATAAAGAAATGTATTTATAAAGGCAGAGTGACTACAAAAAGAAACGTATTTCTTTTTGAAATCCGGGGGCTCCCCCAGCCCATGGCATGGAAGCCTCTAGGCTGGAGGCCTCCATGTAATGGGGTGGGGTAGCTCCATGACTTCAAAAAGAAATAGTTTTTTTGAAAGTCACTGTGCCTTCATAAAGATATTATGGTTCGGTCCTTAACGGAAATAATGTATTTATGAAGTCGGAGTGACTTCAAAAGAAATCCATATCTTTAAGTAATAGGGCTCCCTCAACCCCATGACACGTACGTGTGTATTAGTGTATGGGGAAAGGGTGCAACATTAAATGCCTGGGTGTGTGTGTACTGGGAAAAGGTGCGCACTTAAATGTATGGGTGGCTGAATGTGTATGTGCGTGTGTGGTGAATGGTGTGTGTGCTTGTATTCAGGGTGCAACAAAACCTAAATTTCAGGGGAGGGGAGGGTTGTTAACCCTTCAAATGTTGGGAGAGGTGTTAACTTTACAGGCGGTGGGGGAGGGGCAAACCTATTTGGATGGGGCATTCTAACTATTCTAGTGCAGATTCAATGTTACAAGCAGGTAACTCTCTCCTTTAAGTCTGAAAGCACCCACGTATGGGCTGCTGCGAGGATAAGCGGTCTCCTGTCCCCTCTACCCTGCCAATGACTTCCCTGGCATGCAAGTACTAAACCCACATCAAGATTTAAAATTGCCTACATAATTATGCATTTGAATGTAGGTACTAACAGTGAAATGCCTGGCTTAGTTACCTGTAATTGTCATTACTCCTAGTCCCACTCTTCCTCATCCCAGTACTTACCTATGAGGCAAGGAGCCTCATACACAAGCACTGGGAAAATGAAAAATGATGTGGAGGTAATTCTGTGCCGAGAAGGTGATTTTGGGGGTTGGGGTAGGGGTGGGACAGGGATTGTGCGCTAAATTTTAATGGTCATCCATGTCCAGGCTAAGCAGGTATGATATGCGGGTATTAGTGGCTAGAGACACATTTTGGTGCAGCCAGTCTAGTCATTTCTTAGTTTGGCTTGACTTTTTTCTAATTTAGCAGAGCTGCTTTATCAGAAATGCCAAGTGTCGTTACCTGGCTAGACTGGCATATGGGTGCAGCCAGTCTAGCCATTTCTTACTGCCACATTGTATATTTTTCTGGGCATCTGTGATAAATAACCATGATAAGTGTTATTGCTTCGACTGGCATTTTGATGCAACCAGTCTCGGTAGGTCTAAATGTGGCCTGCCATGCTTTACTCTAATAATGTATTACCCCTTTAGACTGGTCTACATTGTGCAGCCAGTTGGACATGTTTTCACTGTGGCATGGCATTTTTAATAGCAAAGCATTATATTAAAGCATTAATGTTCCTGTGCACTGTTGTCGAATTAATTTTTCTCAGAAAGTGTGCTGTATACTACATTAAAACACATTTATATATATTTGCACTAGTGCAGTGTGCGGAGTACCCCTGCAGCAGCAGCGCGTTTGTGCGTATTGCGCAAGTGTGGTAATATAGGCCGCCCAGAGTGCGGCACGACCCTTGGTTTGTTGCAGTGTTGGAGGAGGTCCCCTTAACAAGGTATACAGGGGGCCCCCGAATTTTGTGTTACGCCACTGCTACTAATCTTTTACTTGAGGCAGGGATTAGCATGTATGGTTGTTGAGGGAGAAGCTATCGGGCAGCATGCACAGAGTTCAGAACTCCAAGTGTGGTGTTAATGGGCAGGCTGAGAAAATAATGGAATGGCGGGGGCTATAATGGAGATTGAGCTTCCAGTAACATGGAAGGTCTGAACAAATTAGGCAGAAGGGTCGATGCGAAGGATGAGCGAGTGGAAAGTTGGAAGAGGAATTATTGATGGGAGGTGGAAGGGCAAAGGAGCGCAGGATCAGGAAGGACCAATATGCATTACATAACAGTTTGCATAGATGCCAACTTTCAGTCAGTCACCCATGCACCTTGTCACATAAACAGACGCATTTACACACACTATCTACACTAACCAACACACGCCGCAGCACATGCCTGGTTAGGTTATCTGTCTTTTATGCTGCCATTATCACCACCACAGTGATCTTAACGCATCAAGCTATGCCTATGCAGAGAGCAAATTAATACTCAGGCCAGGGGTGGCACCAAAACTGTGGTATGTAGGGTGAACAGGAAACGGGACCCAGTAGAGTGGGAAAAGTCTGGGAAATTAGGAACATGGAGGAGAATTAACTCGGAACATGTAGGGGGATGAAAAGGTAAGGGTGGAGTGATCGTGGGGATGAATGTATAATAACGTGTTTTGACCAGGAGAATTTGTAATAAAAAAGGACCATAGCTTATTGACCAGGATGACTTTCACAAGGTAAGTGTGTGGTAGCTGTATTTCGTTTGTAATGTCAATGTAATGTTTCAAAATAATAGTCTTTTGCTTTAAAAAATTGAAAAAACAAAAAGTTGCCTTTATTAAGTTGTGAAATCATGATTTTTGCTTACTTTATTGGAAAATGAAGCAGAAATTATTTGAAAATGTAAGCATCCTTTCAACGTTGTGTCCATTTGTTCTGAAGTGGATCCCTTTTGATTCCTCAATACAGTGCAACTATGTTCTGAATTTATTTCTGCACAGCCATTTGAATATTTGTTTACATTTTCAATCGCTTGTTTAACATCACAATTGCCAAATGATTATTTTATCCAAATTTGATTTTCTACTGAAAACCAATTTTCAAATGTGTATTTTATAGTAAAATACATGGACGTTTTCTAGATTAGCCACCATTCAAATTGGTCTATGTATGGCTGTTTGTGCACATATGTAAAGTAAAGTGGACATTTTATATATTAAATGAAAATATTGCCGAGACCAAAGAGCAGGTCATTTCGTGTTCATTATGTGATGTGAATAAACTTAGTTCTCTTGAGCGGACTTCCTCAGATAGTGAGTTAGTCAATTTATTATTTTAAATAAAACAAAAATTCTGATTAAAAAAGTATGGGTGGTGGGATTGTTGTAGTGGGAGGCATATTTTAAATATGCCATTACCCCCCGCAATAAATGAACATGAATAAAATAAATGTTACATTTAATAGACATTCAGACCTCCAGTCACTGGTTCCATACAAACCTATTTAAGAGACACTATGTTTGGGTATGTTTACAAAAGGACATTAGGATACAGCTAGAAGGCATTTAAGCAACTTCAGGTCCCAAAATGTGCACCCCGCAATAGCTTTTGGCTAGTGATAATGGACTCTTGGCTAGGAAGAAATGGTATGCAGAGAACTAAAGGGGCAAGTGACTTTTATGCCTGGCTATTGGCTTGCAAGTTCATTTTTTGTTTTGTTTAACACTGTTACCAGTTGATATTGAACCAAAAATAATTGAAACGTTTTCTTATGTGGAATTTAAGATCTGCGGCAAACCTTGTAATAGCTTTGTAATCCACAGAGGTAGTTCCTGGTGCTCAATGGTTGATGTCAGACACCTAGGAGCAGCTTTTAGCTCCAGCTCATCAAAACATATTTCTATCCATTAAGTTGTGATGAAAATCTGTAATTGTAATAATGGCACTTTTTGCATAGGGTTTGAGGCTCCCCTTTCCGCAGATAAACCCTAAATAAAAAAGGGATAACCAACAATAACTGGTGTTGGCTACTAAATAAATGTGTCATACTAACATCATATTCCATGGTCTGTCTTATACTAAATGCTGTTTCACACTAATCGCCATAGAATTGCAAATGGATACCTAATAACTGCATCAAACGTTAGCTTGATCTGCCACTATACATACACTCGGACAAGATGGGTGGGGGTGGTGGTTTTCCATGCCAGTAATACGGCATGGTAACCGGATGTGATGCACTTGTGGCGACACTGGAGAAAATGGGCCCTGCTCAAAGCTCTCACCAGGGTGCGTTTTTCCAAGATGCTCATCATCGTTCGGAGGGGAGTTGAGGGGGGGGGGGAAGGAGCAGGGGGTTGGGCGGTTGTACTAACATGTTAAGGGGGTTGGAGCCTAGGGGGGGGCAGGGGGTTGGGCGGTTGTACTAACATGTTAAGGGGGTTGGAGCCTATGGATTAACCATTTTCCTGTGTTCCACTGAGGGTTTGTGAACAATAGAAGCTTTGGGCAGATTATGTTCGTGGGAGTGGGAATCTTCAATTTTCTAACAAGAAAAAACAAAGACGTAAACCAAATATGCTGCATATTTGAGCGCAAACAGAGAACTTGCACCTCATCCCAGAACACAATAGAGGCATCAAGGCCACTCTTCTGTGAAACCAAAACAGCACCATAAAGTATGTCTGGAACTCACCCAAATTGGATTCACGGCAGAAGCAGTTTGGTTTGCAAGATTTATTTTATATGTTCCCAACACCCACACCTTCAGAAGAAAAAACACAGAACTATGGTTGGTGATTTTTTCAGTGGAGAAATTCCGTTCCCTGCTTATGCAGTGCCCTGTGAGCTACGCAGTGTTTTGAAGTGTATTATTTTCTTTACTGGTAACCAATGTAGAATTCTTATGGTTGTATGATAGGCTCTCTCCTGTTTATTCTTAGCAGAAGTTTTGCTGCTGTGTTTTGTATGTGTTGTTATTTCTTGGTGATGTACTCCTGCATTTCTAGGTACAGGCTGTTTGCGCAATATATTCTTGGCAGTATTAATGAGATTATGGCAAGGGTTCGGTGTGGGTAGCTTAGGTACTGAAGGAAGCACCCGACTGAGCAGAACTGGTAAAAGCATTTTCACACAATTCAGTACATATGTGATTCTACTGAGGCCACTGTCTAGGAGTATTTTAAGTTTTTTTTTTTATTACAGTTGATGCTTCCGGTCTTATTACTGTTTCCAGCAGCTAAATTCTGGAATGACCTCCCCCCCCCTCCCTGAGGGCAGAAACATCCTACTGGGTCTTCTGCAAAGCGCTCAAAACTCAGCTCTTAACCCTTAACTAACTCCCCCTGCACCCCTCTCCCATTTGCCATAAAACGTATCCTGCTAGATTGCTTTAATGTATGATAATATGTATGATAATTCCACTTGGTTACTATGTACCTGTGCTACCCTGTTATTGCAGGACTAAAACATGACTGAGTTGCACCTGTAACCGCACCTCAATGCCTCCAGGTTGTTTGAGCGCTATACAAATTAAATAGAGTGACATCTGGTTGACTGTCATTGCGTACGTAGTGTGAGCATTTCAGTTTTTTTTGGGGGGGGTTGGGAGGGAGTTCAGTTTCGGGTTGTTGTTGGTCATCCATTGTTTTAGCTTGTTAAGGCACTTATTGGATGAGTCATAGGAATGTGTTCGTAGTCCTTTTGAAAATGAGTTGTTTTCTGTAGTCGTAGCATGTTAATGTTTTTTGATCAGTTTCATAAGCGGGTTCCTGTATATATTGATGAGTGGTGGTGAAAGGCTTGATCCTTGAGAGAAACCACAGTTGGTCGTTGTAGTTATTGAGGCAAGTAGATTGTTTCAGTTCTGTCTGTGAGGAAGGATATGAACCACTGGAGTGCGGAGTTGTGAATTCTAGATTCCTGTAGTCTTTCGATTAAGATTGTGTGGCTAATAGTGTTGAAAAGTGCCGTTATGTCCAGTAGAATAAGAGTTGATTGTATGTTGTCTACATTCATCTTAAGGTCATCCTATATGGAAACTAGTGCTGATTTGGTTCCTCTCATTGGTCTGAATCTTACCTGGGATTACATGTGCTGTAGTATTTATTTGTATACATGGCTCTAGTATTTTGGCTGGGTAGGGTATGTTGGATATGGGCCTGTAGTTAGCTGGATAGTCTGCTTTTTTCACTTAATTCTTTATAAGTGGTTTGATGTTGGCAACTTAAGGCATTTGATACAATCCATGTTTCCAGTGAAAAATTAATAAAATGTTTGGAAATAGAGGCCTGGGTTTCTTTGGCGAGTAGGGTTTTGTATATGCCTGGTGGTTAAGGGCCACTGGGTGATCCAGCCCGTTGCTCTCCATTATTAGCTTGTTGAATATTTCTTCTAAAATTGGCCTCAAGTGATTTAGTCTAGTTGGGGGCCTCTGGTTTCCTAGAACTGGAAGGTTGTTACATTGATGATCGGTTGGGTTTTCATTTATTTTGCTTCTGAGATGGACAACAATATTGTCAGCTTTTGGGATGGTATGAGTTTAGTATTACACGGTCGTTTTGTAAAAAATGTTGATGATTTTGTACATTTCTTTCTGTGGGTTTGTCACTGATTGGATTCTTTTGGCGTAGTGGGTTTTCTTGGCTTTCAGTATGGTTGCTTTATAAAGGTGGATCTATATTGTTGGTACTTCATTTTGTCCAGTTTCTATCGCCAGGTATGAGACCCTTAATCAATAACAGAGGAACCTTATGAGAGGGGACGGCGGGCAGGCGTATGGAGGAAAGGGGACTATGGACTACGAGTAAGGTAGTCACTACGGTGAGTAACTTTATTATACTCCTACATCCCGTCCCCTTTCCTCTATACTTATGGGAGATTCCCAAGCGCTCCTCCAGGAATTACGGGTGGATGGAAACTCCTTACTGAAAAAGGTTTTTAAGCACAGATTGGCCTAACTGAGCATCAGCTCTGGAGCTCAGGTCTAGACAGTAATGCCTACAAAAAGCTGATGGGGAGGCCCACATAGCCCCTTTCGCGAAGGTCTCCCCTGGAACATACTTTTGGAAAGCAATGGCAGCCGCCTTGCCCCGCACAAGATGAGCATGAATCCCTTTTGGAGGTGAAGACCTTGAACAGTGTGGGCCTCTGCAATACAGACAGCAATCCATCTGGAGATGGTCGGCTTAGCTTGCGGATTACCGAAGGTCACCAAAAGATGAGAAGAGTTCCTAAACTCAGATGTTCTGTCCAGATAGAACTTAAGAGCTCTTCTAACATCCAGGCAATGCAAAACCCTTTCAGCCTATGAGGCTGGGTTTGGGAAGAAGACAGGCAAGGAGATTGACCGATTCAGATGAAAATCAGAGACCACTTTTGGAAGGAAGGAAGGATTTGTCCTCAGGACAATCTTATCCTTATGAAAAACCAGGAAGGGATGCTCCACCGATAAGGTCTGGAGCTCATTCACACGCCTTGCCGAAGTCACAGCCACCAAGGAGGACATTTTCCACAAAAGGTACTTAAGGTAGACTGTAACCATAGGCTCAAAAGGCTTATGGCACAAGGCCGTAAGGACCACGTTTAGATCCCACGTTGGATGCGGTTTTGCGAATAGGAGGGTAAAGGTGCATGAGGCCCGCAAAGTGTCTTTTAATGACTGGATCTGACAGCAAAAAAGAGCACTCATCCGTGGACAGATAAGCGGCAATAGCAGACAGGTTCTGCAGGACAAGACATGAATGCCAGACTCTGCCAGATGCGAGACAAAAAGACAGAACCACGTCGATCGTAGCCTCCCTGGGGTCCAGCTGCCTTGCTAAACACCAGTGGCAGAACCGCAGCCATTTACATTTATACTGAGATCTTGTCGAGGGTTTCCAAGCCGCCTGAAATAATGCGCATGTTATCTGCGGACAAATTGAGGCGCTCCAAGGATCTGAACTCAGGCACCAGGCCGCCAAGTTGAACGATTGTGGGCAGGGGTGCCACAACTGCCGATCGCTCTGGTGAAGCAGGTTGGGGACCAACGGAAGCCTGATCGGCGCACACACCGATAGATGCTGAAGCTCGGAAAACCAAAACCTGTCTGCCCACCATGGTGCTATGAACAGAAGAGAACAATTTACTGTGCTCCTCAGCTTGCAAAGCGACCAATGAATCGGAGGCAGAAAAGCGTAGGCCCTCATGTTGTGCCAGGGAATCTTGAGAGCATCCCCCAGAGAGGAGGCTCACAGCCAGTTTTTGGAGGCATAGAGGGGAAGCTTCCTGTTTGTCGACGTCGCAAAGAGGTTCACATCCGGAGTGCTCCAACAATGGAAAATCTGTGAGGACCTCAGTGTTCAGTTCCCACTCATAGCTGACCATTGATAGTCTGCTGAGGGCATCTGCAGTAACATTCAGCTGGCCCGGGATGTGTACTGCCACCAGCCAGATACCATGCTGAACAGCCCATTCCCAAATCTGAATGGCAAGATCCACAAGAGGAGGAGACTTGGTACCCCCCCTGCTTGTTGATATAAAACATGGACACTACATTGTCAGTGAGGACTCGGACCACTTTGTTGACAATGACAGGCTTGAATGCTTTCAGCGCCAAGAATATCGCTAGGAGCTCCAGGTGATTTATATGAAGCGGTCTGTCCTACGGCGACCAGAGATTGGACACCTAAAGAAGATCTCACCCCAACACAGAAGGGAGGAGTCCGTCGTGACCGCTAATAGCGGGCAGGGGTCTTGAAAAGCAGCGTCCACTGACAGATTGCTGAGAGAAGACCACCACAGGAGGTCTGTCCTCATGAAGGATGGAACCAAAATCATTTGAGTCTGGGTCCACTGCTTGGCGCCAAGAGCTCCGAAGAGCCATCTGCGTCCTCCTCACCTTGAGACAAGCAAGAGGAAAGGCCAGTGCACACACGAGGCCATGAGGCCCAGAAGCCTCTGGAACCACCAGGATGACAAGCTCTCCGACAGCATAAACACTTGACACGTGGACAACAGATCCGCCATTCTGTCCCCGGTCAGGTATACTCTGCAGTCGATCGTGTTCCAACGAAAACCCAGGAAAATCAAGTCCTCAGAGATCGTCATGGGGGATTTCCACCAGTTCACTGACAGCCCGAGGTGGAAGAGGAGCTGGAGGAGAGACTGAAGGTTGTTCGAGGCTGACAGCGGACAAGGACTGCGCAGCAGCCAATCGTCCAAATACAGATACACATGGATACCCTGTAGCCGAAGATGAGCTGTGATGACCGACATCATCTTCGCAAAGACACGCAGTGCCGAGCTGAGCCCAAACGGGAGCATACGAAACTGGAAATGCTCCTCCCCCATGGAAAACCATAGGTATTTCCGATGTGGACTCCAAATAAGGATATGCATATAAGCATCCTGAAGGTCCACCACGCTGAGCCAATCGCCCTTCTGCAAAGAGGACTTTATCTTACAGGGCATGATCATCTTGAATTTCTCTTGGGGAAGAGAAAGATTGAACTGGGAAAGGTCTAGGATGGTGCGCAGGCCAGCCTGGTTGGATTTTGGCATCGTAATCTGACGGGAGTAGAAGCCCTCCCCTCGCGCCCCTAGGGGAATGAGTTCCACCGCCCTGAGATCCAGAAGCTTCTGGACCTCTGCTCTGAGGTAGGGCATCCCCGACTGCTGGAAGGGAGGGTTGGAGGGGAGGTGGAAGGGGCAAGAGGAAGCCCGCCCGAGCAACTGACAAGATCCACCGGTCCTCGGTGATGGTCAGCCATGCCTCCCAGTGAGACTCAATGTGCCCTCCCACCGGGGTCTCGTGTGAGCACAGAAACTCATTTAGCTGGTTTCTCTGTGGAGGGACCAGCAGATCCTGAGGAGGAGGCCGAGGATCGAGAGAAAAACCAGCCTCATTGCTGACGCCGACATGAGTTTCCCGTTGCAGTATCGACTCTTCAAGTCTTCCGATCCAGAATGCCGCGAAAAGCAGAGGAAGGCCGAGGCTGCAAAGACGTCCTCTGCACCCTAAAAGGTGGTTTCACCAAAACTGACAGGGACTTGGCGGTCTGAATGCTGTCCTTGGTCAGTTTGACATCTGTCGACGAATGAAAAAGCTCTTTGCCATCAAAAGGCAGGTCCAGAACTTTATCCTGCACCTCTTAGGAAAACATTGTGGCATGAAGCCAGGCCTGACAAGAGGAGTCCACGCCAAGCATGAGGCCCCGGGCTGAGGTGTCAACATGATGCGCCGCAGCCTCAAGCATATCTTGCGCCAGGACCCTGGCATCTGACAAACCCGCTTTAAAATAGGCTAGTTTATCCGCAGGGATGAATTCCTCAAACTCAGAGACCTTTCCACATTTTCATATTTGCCCCCGCTAACACAAGCTCCGCGTTCGCTTGACGCAACTGCAGGGCTGAATTAGCAAAGATCTTCCTCCCCAAAGAGTCAAGAAGCTTGTCCTCTTTGGCCAGAACCTGAGCTGCCGTGGTAGATGCTGCTGAAGCCGGTCTGGATTGGAACGTGGCAGCAGCCACCACCGTGGAGGAAGGGGGCGGACAAGACGCTAAGGCTACCTTTTCCAAAGAATGAAGCCTATAACGAGCATCCATTTTTTAACGAACAGTAAAGTGTGGTTTCTCCCAGACCTTACGGCCAGAAGAACAAGCCGGTACGCTCCAGAGGAGACAAGGTGAATGCCCCAGTAAACCGCTCCCAGCACCAAAAGCCGATGGTGTAGGTGTAAGGGAGGAATCCAAAATGGCTGCCATAGTCTTGGCAGGAACGGCCACCATTTTGTCAGCTCCCGAGGAGAACTGCGACATGTGGGAGTGAGGCAGGGGTCTCCACAGGTGGGTCAGGGGTCTTTATTTTGGCCTGGACACAAGGAACCTTGGCAGACCCGGTACTGTGTGGCCAAGGATGTTTCTGAGACATGCCATCAACCCAATCAGTCTCCAATGGAGGGACCTCGGCCACGCGGGTAACGGAGGAATTACGGTCAGAGACCTCACTCTGTGCCCCCTCGACAGAACCGGTGTCACCGTCCGAGCAGGAACAATGAGGAGTACACCTCACTGACAAGACCTTTACAGGCCTCTCGGAACAGTCGGTCACCTTAGCCTCAAACAGGGGAATCTCAGACCAGAGTCCGGTAACAGCCCCCTCACGAGGGGCCTCGAACCTTAGTTCGGTACAGAAAGCCTCAACCGAGGCCTCAGGATGTACCCCAGTGTCTGTATGGGAAGCTCCAGACAAGGAGACCTAAAAGCAAGCTTCGGTACCCACCGCCTCAGTAGAACTGGGCCCACAAACAGGCCCCAGAAAGGGGCCTCAGATTGTAATCCGGTGTCGATAGACCCTTACGGAGACCCTTGCAGAACACTCCAGTACACTTTTTAGGCCTAGAAGGCACCTCAAGGGAAACGCCGGTAACAGAGCTCTTGAAGCTCCTCCCTGACCGTGAAGACCCCGGGAAGGAGTCCCCCGGCCGGGGTGCCCTCAAATTTAAAGAAGTTACTGGGGCTTCTCTTCTTCTCGTCGAGGAAGCTCTGAAAATGCAGAGGAGGGGAGCGCTGAAACACCTCCACCCACGGCTCAGACGACCCTGAAGAGCCTGGACCGAAAGGGAATCGCCGTAGAAGCACGAGTCCCACCTGTGGTCTGGATCCAAACACTCTAAACAAAGAGGCTGGGGATCCACCCTACCGAAATGTCGCTCACACGAAGAACAATTTGGAAAATCTAAACGGAACGGCATAGACAGACTACTATGTGACCGCTAAGCCGGAGCAGGAGAGAAGGATACTGGAAGGAAAAAATCTCTCAAAGATGCAAGTGCATCCAGTCCCGATCATGCAGAGAAAAGGACTGCTGGGCAGAGCTAAGGATGGTGGGGGTTACGGCTGCATGCGGTACCCCGCGTAAAAAGAGGAAAGACACATTTTTGAAAAATGTGATTCTTTTTACAAAGTACTCCGGTCCCTTCCCACAGGACGGAGGAATGTCCCATAAGTATGGAGGAAAGGTGACGGGACGTAGGAGTATGTATGTTTGGTCACTGAGTTGTTTGAAGTGGAGTAAGAGTGATTTGCAGTCTTCAATGGCCTGGTTTTGGAAGTGATGTGGTTTTTGTAGGCCACAGCTAGGTCTCCTGCTAGTTTGTTTTCTGAGTTTACTTGTAGATTTTGAAGTTGTTTGGAATAGTTTCATGGGCTCCTCCTTTGTAGTCACTTTGTAGTCATCCAATAGCCATGTTTCTGTGAGGAAAGGGGCATCTGCGACAACTTCACTTAGATGATGATTGGAGAGGTCAATTTTGTGCTTTGTGTGAGAAACCTGAAGGTGTCTCAGCCGCTAGTCCCCGGGGATCTCTCATCCAGACAGCCAGGACAGAGCCATCACTATTGGATCCACTTCCTGGCTGTGGGAGAATCACCTGGATGAGGGGTCTTCGAAGAGTGGAAATGGGACACCGAATGGTGAGACGCAGTATCCCCTTCCCTTTCCCTGTAACACCTTATTTCCATCCTACCAGGTAGGATACTTAGAAACTGAACTCCCCACCCCCTTTCCAAACACTAAGACTTTCTCACCGACAGCTCACTGTGAGAAAAAACATTATCATCCAAGCCGTATACCTGACATGTCCTAACACAAAGGCCAGGCAGAATCGGGCAATTTCTGATAAATACAAACACCTGATTTCCATCACACTTCCCCCATATGGATAAAAGGCAGAGCACTAAAGCACTCTGAGCAAGGCAAAAACTACAAGGAAGCAGCAGTTCCGAGATGGCAGTTTAACACGAGGAGAAAGGCGGCAAGACCAGAAAGGGTTGCAAGCAAACCCTCTCTAAGAAGAAACATAAGTCCGGGATTAAAGCTGCAGAAGGCTGCGCTGTGTGTCAAATGTTCCTGGGGCTCTCCTGCATCGATAGCCAAAGCAGGGAGGAGTGAGTAATTGCCACTGTGGTACTGTCCTTGACTCCAGCAACAAAGCCGCTCCAGTAAAGTCAGCACAGCCAGTGAGTGTGGAGACCGATAACAGACCAGTCTGCGTTAGAACCAAGGTTGCAGGCAGCAACATTGTATGAAGAAATATGCAAACAACAGAGTGTAAGGCGTATGTGATGAGCGATGCAAATATAATTGAATATCCAAGGAGTGATTGAACTTTTGAAACCAAGGTAGATGCCATATACAGGGTGGTACGGCACCACGTGGGTGCTCATTCGAAGGACTCCGTTAGGCATTGAACTGAGGGTGTAAAAATTGTGAACTGCGAAATCTAAGTGGTCCTGGAATGGGTCAAGCCAAACCCTGTGCACATTCGAAAGTCTTTGATTTCTATATGAAGTGTAATTGGTCTGAGCCCGGCTGGGGGAGACTAATTGTAAAAAGGGGATCTGCGCCCGACTCGGGGGGGATCCAGGGTAAACCGCGAGTCACCCAAGAAAAGCTTGTGGTACAAAAGTGATCTGAGCCCAGACGAGGGGGATTCAGGGTGAGAATGAATCACTGTATGTGAATACGTGGAAAAGAACTTTTGGTTTGTTTGATACATTAGGCCCGCTGAAGCAAGAGACTTTTTGAGACTTGGGCATAAAAGGCCCTGATGCTTGTAAAGGAACTGTGTCCTCATGCCGAAGAAGCCTCAGCGTGTGCTATGCTTGCGTGAACCACCTGGTCCCGTGCTGAAAACGTGGGGAAGGGAGGCCAACGGTATGGACATCTTGACTTATTGTGTGAAGACTTTTCTTTTTCATGAACATTACCCCACGCTATTTGTAACTTAGCGGTAACGATTGGCAATAGTATTTTTTTTTTTTGTATTTTTTTTTTTTTTTTAAGTATAGGCCCCTTTATTTGGACAAGACTCCACTAGGACTGCATTATTATTATTTTGATGGTCGTAGCTTGCTTTCATCTTAGATTTAGATATTATCACACCCTTGATAAAGTTCAATAAACACCCTTGAACTGTGGTCACTTGTGCCTGTCTTACTTTGATACCATGCCTTCCTTACATTTGCCGTTGAAAGTAAGTTAATTAGGCTGCAGTGTATTGTGTTATTAGATTGCTAATACTTGTTTGGCCAAAAGGAGGATTGAGTGTGTTGTGCCCATTGCTTGTTTTATTTCTTGGAGACTGGTTTTCTGTGATTAGATGTACTGATGAAGGAGGTGTTCTTTGCAGTAGGCAGGTTCGATTTAGGTTATCTGCCCAGGGTCTCTTATCTTGTTGTCCCGGTGTCAGTTATCCTATAGGTGGAGAAGTATCGTGTATGTAGGCTGTCTTGGATCTCATTTTCGCAATAGGGAGATGGTGGGGTTCTACAGTGTAATGAGAAAGTTGTTTTGCTTTAGCAATACTTTTATGTTTAATTCCTTTCGTTCTCAGTTTGCGCTCACTGTATGTCTGTCTTGTATTGCGGCATCATTGATTTTTGGAATCCACGTGCTTATTTTGTTTTCTGCTCATCCCTTTGGTTGTTTGTTGGTAGAGGGCTGATTTTGTTGGGGTGAATAGGTCTTTTTCTAAGCATTTTTCCTTTATTTGCGGATATCTTATGGTGCAGTTAAACAATATGTGCATTGTTAGCCTGGAGCGTCTATGTAGATATGGATGACTTTAAATAGGTGAGCCTAGTGTGCACTAGGTATGCAAGTGCGGTAGGTAGTCTGGCTATGTGTGTACATGGTATAATAAAATGGCCTATATGTTCCAGTTAGAGGATCGGGTATCTTAAATTGCTTAGCTATCTGCTAGGTGGGCAAAGATATTATAATGGGGGATGTGGGTCTGTGTGTATGTATACACACACACACACGCGCACACGCACACTCTGATGCTTGTATCTGCTTAGATTCACATGCTGTGCATAGGCCGACATCTAGTGGAAGCTGCAGAGTATTAGTTTGTTTTTTCGAAAATGGGCGTCGACACAGGGCGTGCCAGTAATACTATCCCTAGTGTGACGTCCACTGTACCAAAGATCCCTCATGCGTCTAGGATCCTCAGATTGTATTTTTTGTGACATGAGGTAGCATGATGAGTAGCGCGAGTACAGATAATCCAAGCAGATAGATAGAAAGGTAAGACTACAAGCAACCATGCGCCTTCTCTCAGAGGGGAGGAAGGGTGGGTCGCATGTGAATCTAAGCAGATACAAACATCAGAAATGTGATTACGGTGAGTAATGTATCCCTTCTGAGGCTTGTGGAATCTGCTTAGATCACATGCTGTGCATAGATTAGCGAGCAGTACCTGAAGAAGGAGGTGGGATGTGAGAAGGGTCATGAGCAAATAAGTGTCTTAGAACCGCTTGTCCCACTTGTGTATCTGCCTTGGAATGGGTATCAATGCAGTAATGCTGAGTAAAAGTGTGAATAGAGCTCCAAGTAGCTGCTTTGCAAATGGTGTCAAGGGGTACATTTGCAATGAAAGCCAGAGTGGCCCCAATGCCTCTAGTAGAGTGGGCTCTTGGCGTGAAAGACAGAGTTCTTTCAGAGAGTGAGTAACACAGCTGGATACAGTTAATAATCCACTTCGAGATGGCACCTTTAGAGATGCGATCCCCCTCTCTGCCTGTAGCTACGGAGACAAACAGTTGATCTGTTTTCCTTAGCGGTCTGGTTTTATTTACATATTAGAGGACCGCCCTACGCACATCTAGAGTGTGTAGTTTCACCTCGGCCGAGCTTTGAGGGTCCTGGAAGAAAGCCGAAAGCTCGATGGACTGGTTTACGTGGAATTTAGATATAAACTTAGGTGTGAACCTAGGGTGTGTGCGTAAAACCAGTATGTCTTTATGGACAGTAAAGAAGGGATCCTGCACTGACAGAGCCTGAATTTCACTGACCCTTCTTATAGAAGTAATAGCTACTAAGAAGGCTGTTTTATAAGTCAGGTGTTTGAGACTGCTTTTATGCATGGGCTCGAAAGGGGGGCCCATGAGCTTAGATAACACCACATTAAGGTCCCACCCTGGTGGTGGGTTTGAAATAGGAGGGTGAAGTCTCTTTACTCCTTCCATGAAGGCTTTAACTACTGGTACTCCACCACGAGACCTTGTTATGGGAAGTGGTGTATGTCGACAGGGCTGCCAGGTGTACTTTCAGTGAGTTAAAAACCAATCCTGCATCTAGCAGGTGGAGCATGTATGTAACAATAGTGGAAGGAGTGAAATCAACTGGGTTGATTTGTCTACTCTGGCACCAGATAACGAATCTCTTCCACTTGTCAAAGTAACAGTGCCTTGTGTTTGGTTTTCTAGATTCCTTTAGGATGTCCATACACCTCTGTGGTAAATTGAGATGTCCAAACTCTGTGACCTCAGGAGCCATGCTGCCAGGTTCATTGAGTTGGGTTGCTGATGCACTGTTTGACCTTGGTGCTGGGACAGTAGGTTGTACCAGGCTGGAAGTTTGATGGGCTCGCACACCGCCATCCTGCGTAGGTGTGGGAACCACGGTTGTCTTGCCCACATGGGTGCAACTAGGACGAGCGTCATCGACTCTGTTCATCTTGTTGACCACCTTCCTGATGAGGAGTTGGTGGAAAAGCGTACGCAAACATCCCTAATCAGTTAATCCACAGGGCGTTCCCCTGGATGCAAATCCTGGGCACTGTCTGTTTTCGCTTGTGGCGAATAAGTCTATAATGGGGAATCCCCACTGAGAGAAGATATCTTCTACGACTTCTCTGTGTAGAATCCATTCGTGTTCCTCTGGGAGGGAGTCTCTGCTCAGAGCATCCGCTAGGGAATTGAGCTCCCCTGGAACATGTTGTGATGACAGGAAGATGTTCCGTCTGAGTGCCCATCTCCAGATTTTCTGGGCAAGCTTGGACAGATTTGGCGAACGAGTCCCTCCTTGCTTGTTCAGGTAGAACATGGCTGTTGTGCTGTCCGTCCGGATTTGCACTGACAGGTTTAGTAGGTGGGACTCGAACGCTTGAAGCGCTCTGAATACTGCCAGAAGCTCTAGCAGGTTGATGGGGTTCTTGGCCACTGAGGGAGACCAGAGACCCTGAGCTGTGTGGTGGAGATGGTGAGCTCCCCACCCCGTCAGACATGCATCAGTAGTGACTACTGCCTGTACCTCGGGATCGTAAAAGGGTTTTCCCTGTGCAAGATTCTCTCTTGTCCACCAGTGAAGGCTTTGTACTAGTGTTGGCGAAACGACCACTAGATCGTCCCACTGACCACTTGCCTGAGACCACTGTTTCGCCAACCATTCTTGCATGGGACGCATGCGCAGGCGCACGTGGGGGACCAGGTAAATACATGACGCCATCATGCCCAGCAAACGCATAGCTTTGCGTACCGTTATTTGGTGACCGGACTGATATTGCGGAATTTGCAGTAGTATATTCCGAATTCTTTCCTCTGAAGGAAATGTCAACCCCTCTTGAGTATCTAGGATTGCTCCTAGGAAAAGTTTGGAGGTGCTTGGCACCAGGCTTGACTTTTTCCTCGTTGATTGAGAAGCCTAATTCGTGGAGGAGGTCGATAGTCCTTTGAATGTTTGTCCTGCAAATTACTGGGGTTTCCCCCGTTATGAGCCAGTCGTCCAGATAAGGGTACACCAGGATTGCCTCCCTGCGTAGGTGTGCAGCCGCCACAGCCAGTACCTTGGTGAATACCCTTGGTGCCGAAGCTATCCCGAAGGGCAGTACCTTGAACTGGTAGTGCCGACTGTCCACCTTGAAGCGCAAGTACCTTCTGTGCGCTGGTAACATGGAAATATGAAAATAGGCATCTTTCATATTCAAGGTTGTCATGTAATCCCCCTTTTTTAGGAGGGGGATTACCTCTTGTAGCGTAGTCATACAAAACTTTTGGGGCTTGACATACTTGTTGGCAGGCCGTAAATCTAATACTGGGCGCATTGTCAAATCTTTTTTTGGCACAAGGAAGTAAGTTGAATAAATACCCTTGTTTACCTGGTGTCCCGGGACGAGTTCTATCGCGTCCTTTGCTAGCAGATTGGCGATCTCCTCGAGGAGAATCTTCTGATGTTCTAAAGAGAGTACTCTTTGTCGTGGAGGAAGGTTCCGGGGATGCTGCAGTAGTTCTATACAGTACCCTGCGGATACTGTTGACAGCACCCATCTGTCTGATGTGATCCCTTCCCAAGCCTGGGTGAAGTTGGAAATGCGTCCCCCTACTGGGGTTGCGTGAGAAGGGACCCTGAACTGAGAGTCACTGCTTTGGTGGAGGCGTGCTGCCTCCTTTACTGGGGCTGCCTCTGCCTTTACCACGTCCTCTCCTATTACCCCTGCCGTAACCCTGGGTAGACTGTTGGCTGTTGTTGTTCCACTGTGTACTCTGCCCCTGGGAATAGTTTGATCCTCTCTGGGAATCTTGGCCGCGTGGGCGACGAAAATTACTATTCCCTCTCTGGTTAGGGGGTTTATTGGTTAACTGACCAAGGGACTTGAGTGTCTCGTATTCGTCCTTCGCATTCTTCAGCGTGTCCTCGACCGCCTTACCAAACAACAGATCGGCTTCCACCTGTTTGTCCAACAATGATGCCTGGGTTTCTGCCTTAAAACCAGACTGCCGTAACCACGCATGTCTCTTGATAACAGTACCTTCTGCTATCAATCTGCCTGCGTTGTCCGCGGCGTCAAAAGTTGCTTTTAAAATGCAACCAGACACGGCTCTGCCCTCTGCGGAAATTCGTGCTAACTGGCCCTTTAAGGGTTCTGGTGCAGAGGCTATGAGTGCCGTGACTTCTTCCCACTGATGGCAGTTGTAGCTGGCCAACAGGGTGGTGGAGTTTGCAATCCTTGCCTGATAGGCGGATGTTGAGGCTACTTTCCTGCCGAAACCATATTGTTTTTTGCTCTCCTTGTCTGGAGGAGCTTCGGACGATGACAAGGGTGTTCCAGCCCTCTTACGAGTGTTAGTGACAACTAGGGAGTCTGGCTTCAGATGTCCTCTTATATAGAGAGGGTCAGACTGGGCTGCCCTGAAAAGTTTTTCAACTCTGGGATTGACTGCTCTGGTGAGGTTCGGGTTCACCAGGGACAGGTCTATTCTTCGCTGAATAGACTTAAGGATAGGGATGGTCTGGGCAACAGGCCTCCTTTCTCCCACTAACTCCTCGGAAAAGTCCCTCTCTTTCTGGACACAGTGGGTGTCAATATGGAAATGTTCTGCTGCTCGTGCGAGAACCTCGTTCAGGAGGGGTTGGTTATCGACAGGGGAGTCGGTAACCGGGGCTTCCTTCTCTACCGGGGAATCTACTCTGTAGGTTTCAGGGTCTTCCTCTTCCTCTTCTTGGTCCTCATCATCCCCATAGTAGCCCGTCCCAGTTTGCTCTTCTACCATGCCAAAATCTTGGTCCTCACCAAAGGAAGTCTCTCCTTGATACAGTGAGTATGGCCGTGAGTATGGTTGTACCTCGAAGGGGTCTGTAGACCTCATCGGTGTCTCAAACCGGGGCTTCTTACTGGGGGGGGGCGGTGGGATCATTAGAGCCTGAGGGTGTAGCCCCTTGTGGATTATATGAAAGGAAATGGTCTGGATTTTTATCGTAAAAGTCTGCCAAAGAAGACATCCTTGACATGACCCCATCTATGACATCACTCGACCATTTTTTGGAACTGGGAATGACTCTTTCAGAAAGTCTAGGAGATTTATCTTGTAGATTTGCTGGTTTTAGAAATATCAGCAGACCTGGTCTTGTCTGTCTGTTTAGGAGGAGTGGAGAGTATCACAGGTGTGGAAGAGTGCAGAGGCTGCTTCTTCTGCTGTTTTCCCCCCTCCCCGGGAGTGGAAAAGTGTTTTCCCTGTCCCTTTGTGGCTCCGGAGGTTTTCGACGCCTGGCGTCGAGGATCGGGGGTAGAGTCCCTGTCCTTCGAACGTGGGGCCTCGCTGATCTTGTCTGCAGGCTCCGACTCCTGGAGAGCGGCCTGGGGTGGAAGTCGTCTTCGTCCTCCGACGATCGAACTTCTGTTAGCCTAGGGAGCGAGGCACTCTTGGCAAGAGTGGATGATTGCCAGAAGTCATGTAGCGATCTCGATCGAGTACGCCCAGAGGACACCGATTCGGACCGTTCTGTTTGTGCCTCTTTCCGAGAACTCGACGTCGTCGAGTCTCGGTTGGACTTTGTGTGTTTTGTGTGTGTGGTGTGTGAAGCGCTTGTGTCGCCGGGTGTCTTCCCCATAGCCGCCCTGTCGGACGACCTTCCGAGGTCGGGGACCTGCGCTCGGCTGTCTTTCGACGCCGTAATGCCCTCGCCGTCTGAAAGCACGGCGTCGCTGCCATCGCTGAAGGCGCCCTCCGCTGCCATGGCCGCCTGCCTGGCGTGGTGGGCCCAACGCTTCGTCGAACGGTCCTCAAGTGTCTTAGGTTTAAACCTACTACACGCTCTGCAGTTCGCTTCGGGGTGGTCCCTCAGCAAGCAGAGATTGCACGTGGCGTGCCTGTCGACCCAAGGGTATTTGCGATTGCACTTGGGGCAGAATTGAAAAGGGGTACCCTCCATATGCACCTTGAGGCAGCGGGCTGGTAAGTGTAAGAAATGTATAAGGTGTACCTATATACCAAGAGTGTAGAGTATGTCCAACCCCCCACTCTCCCTACTTGCAGGGCCGAGGCCAGAGGCCTTCCGAGGCCCAGTCCGTCATGCAGCAGCCGACGGTCGATTTCTTCTCCAAGCCGGCGTCGAGTGTCGAAGTTAGAAGTTGGGATGGGGAAAGGGTGTAAATTAATCAATATTTTAGCAAAAGTATGGCTATGGCCAGGGGACTCCGCATAATGCTTCCGACCAGTATGGCGGAAAAAAACAATCTGAGGATCCTAGACGCGTGAGGGATCTTGGGTACAGTGGACGCCCATTTTCGAGTTTCGAAAAACAAACTGTAATACTCCGCAGCTTCCACTAGATGTCGGCCTATGCACAGCATGTGATCTAAGCAGATTCCACAAGCCTCAGAAATATATATAGTCTGCAGACGGGTATGATAGCTTGCTCAGCTATGTGTTCAGACAGATTAAAATGAGGTGGTCTAGCTAGGTGTTCAGACCGTTATGATTTGATCGTTATGATTTGATTATCCCAGGTAAGTGGTAGGTAGCCAGATAAGTTGTAGTGAAATAGCCTGGGTGTGTGCTAGTTGTACAGACTGGTATGGTAAGCAGTTTAGCAGAGTGCTAGGTATGTAGACAGATTAAAAGGATTCTAGTTGTGTGCTAGGTATGCAGATTAATTTCTGATAGAACGGTCCAGCTGTGTGGTAGGTACGCTGGCAGATTGTAGTAGGGTAGCCTGTTTTTTGTGTGAGGTATGTACACAGCTGAAGGGTTTTATCCCCACTAGGAGCTAGCTATGCAGACAGGTTATAAATTTAACTATTTGCTATGAGCTGGTTATGCAGAAAGGTTATAGTATAATATGCTTGCTAGGTGTGCTGAGGTAATAATCAGGTCAGCTATCGGTTGGGTATGCAGATTGTTTGCATAATATAAGCATCTCGGCTGTGTGCTATGTTTGCAGACAGGTTATTGGATAAATAGCCTACCTATGTGCTAGGTAGGCAGAAAGAGTGATTTGTACTGCCCAGCTATGACTTCTAATTTTCGCGGACATGGCACAGTGATATAAAATGATGTGCCCAGGATCACGTACCAAGGAGTGAGCGGAATTTGAGACCAATTTTCAACGTAGGCACTTGACGATATATTTCCCCAGCCGTTGGTAGAAATGTGTCTTGGCTTTCCAGGATACCCTTTTTTATGGCGGAAAAGGACCCAAATCAAAATTAAGCAACCCAACAAATATGTATATCCTTACAGAACTTACAGCAATGGCTTACCCCTTTATTTTACCTCATCTTGAAAAGATGGCAAGTACCATAATGCAAGGCAAAAAAAAAAGTCTTCTGGATTCGCAAACGTAATTTAAAGACACGCGAAACATGGTAATCACCTGGGCCTAGTAACTGTGTGACACAGACATCATGTTACTTATATATGAAGTGGAGTAATATGAAGTTCCATATAAAAGTAAACCCTTTTGTGGTAGTTGTCAAACTAGCACACATGAAAATAAGCAATATAGTTTCAAAAGTTGATAGATTTTAATGTTCTTCGAATAGCACAGTTTGGGGTAGCTAACTGGAGTATTGTGTAGGTTTTCATTAAAAACACATGCACCCATCCTAGTTCTTATCACAAAGCTGGGTGAGACAAACAGTTTAACCCCACGAAACGTCACTAATAAAAATGCTCTGCAGATAAAGGATCGTGGGGTTGTGTAGCAGTCCTCAGAACCCCTGGGGAGGGTAATTCTCTAACCATCCCGTATTTTGTGAGACTGTCTCGAATTGATAGGTTGTGCCCTGCACACATCCTTCTCCATGACAGGGGAAAGTCCCAGCTCTCACAAGGGTCTGTGATGTGAGCAATTAGACATCGATGGGTGTGAGGGAGACTATTAGCAGGTACTGCTGTCCTTTTAAGAAATGCAAATGGTGCGCGATAAGAAAATGGAAGGATAAATAATGCTGCATGTTATGTGAAGTGATGACTCAGTTTGAAAACCCAAAAGGAGCTTTGTTTAGGCTCACATTACTTTGAATAATGCTACTGTGATATTATGCAGTAAGCTGGAAACGAAGCTAAAGCCATGCTCTTTTTACTATCTATTTATATAATGTCCCTTCCTATTGTGTATCAAAGACTGATGATGCTCTTTGCAATGCCCTTTTTTAAGCCACTTCTGTTGATGTGAATACATATGCAAATTAGGAGGTTTGTATGTCTTAACACACAGGGCCTGGACAGATCTCCAACAGGTCAGTGTTACGTTGATGGTTGTGAATGACCATGTATGGAACCGCACTCACTGTAGGCTGCTTGTGATGCTAGAAGTGTCAAACTATTTTGTAAAGTTGGCCACCCTAGGGGAGTTTGAGTCATTCACAGGTCCTCACTAGGATTAGGGTTTGGAAGTAGCCAGAACCTATCCAGGGGATGCACAGGCCCTCCAAACTCCAAGACCAGCTAGTATGCAAGGAGCAGTTGTGGCCTGCAGGGCCCCCACCAGTGCGAGGTTGTGGGTGCCTGCAGGTGCCTCGCCCAGGCCCCATTAATGTTAAAGGATATTTGTACCGTGCACTATCACCACCGGAGCGGTCCCCTGGCAGGCCACCTAACCACCTTGTTTAGCGGAAAAGCACTACCATCAAGCACACCCTCCTCCCCCCCCCTCCCCCAAAGCCATGGTGCTCTTTGGCCACAACCATATTCCACTATTGTCGCACATTCTTCTGCTGTAGAGGGGAGGGATAGACGGTCACCAAGGGCACTACCAAAGCTAATTTCCCAAACATTGTACTCTAGCTACAATCACCAGTGAAACAAACATCAGTGTAATGTATAGCTTTGACCTTTGTACAATGAAACATTTGTTCGATATTATGATCCCTGATGGGTCTTCACAGTACCTCAAATGAGGCAGTATATGTAGGTATACCTCCTCCACCACCACCAAGCAGCATATGTCAGAGTCCATCCATTAACCCTCCCCTAGTGCACCTCATCAGGAAATACAGCTTGGCCACAATTAAGCAATTCATGTAATGACTGGCAGTAGTCAGGATAGGTCAGCCACCAACATGTAGTAATGACCCCTGCTATGCATCATAATTATGTCACCACTAGTTAGTAAATGGAGTACATTGGGCAGTACATTTACTGAGGACATCCACTAGTAAGTGTAGATATGAAATCTGTAGGCAGTATCGGAACGGCCACATTAGGGAGTAGATCTATGACACCGCCCCACCATTAGACCGTATATGCATGTCATAGAGCATTACTAATATAACAGACATTGTGTAAGATTGCCTGACCAAATTGGGTATCGGCTACAGAGTTATCCATGCAGAGGTATTTGCAAAAAGAGGAGTTGTTCGTGTATCTGCCTGGTGATGATGTTACCATGAAGTGTAACGCTGATATGCCACTGAAGCGGCCTTTGCCCTTTCCTCATCAACATGAAGGCCCTATTTTGTATCGAATAGCACTCAACATGCCCAACAGTACCCAATTAGCAACAGTAGCTTTGCAAGCTATCTTTCCCTGAGAGTCACAAACAGTCCAAGGAGCAGAAAGATGTAGTCCTGTTCAGATAGAAAATGTGCACACAACCCTCCAGCTCACAGATCAACAAAAGCATACTGTACAGACTAAGTGGTTAACACTGCACTGGATGCACCAGTGGCAAACCCTACTCCAATTACTCATACTGAGACCAGGTTGTCGGTTTTATAGCTTCGATGTTATCTGCCGATAGACAAGATGGCCTAGTTTAAGTAGTATAAGATCAGGCACCTAAGCTCAGGGACTGAGGAGAGACACAGAAAAGCGGTTTAGATTTCTCGCAGCGGATGAAAAGGCAGAAGGGGATTGGGAGGAGACGTTTCCTTCTTTCAATGCGTACTGGGGGAAATCTATCAGACTCTCTATTACACCTCTCTTGGAGGCCTTGGAAATCTACAAGAGCGGGAACAAAACCCAGTTCTCTTGGGGGTCAGGGGTGCGGGGGGTCCTTGCAATGTTTCAGATGGAGATTTTGTAGGCACGAGTAGAGAATTGGTCATATTTAATGCTCAATTATCGACACTCGAGTTGGACAACGCTGATCCGGTTTAAGGGCAAATCCAAAATATATACTGCACCTCTTGTATACATGTTGGCACGTATCCAAGCCTGGTGCCCAATATTCATGGCCTGTGCCTTTCCTCCGGTTCATTTGTGTAACGGTTGATTCAAGAGTATTCTGCACTTCAAGGCGGGACTCTCACCGCTCTCCCTCAGATTTATCATGTTGGTCACCCAGGAAAAACGGCTTGAAATTAGCCTGATCCTTCCATAGCTTTTGACTTGCAGCGGCCAGAAGAGCAGCTAAGTGGGCCTGGCTAAAATAAAGCTGAATTTTGGTAAACTTTTCCACCGAGGGCTACCAGGATTTAGTCCTACTTGCTCAGAGATCAAGAGGTTGGAGCTGAGACAGAGTGTTTTCTTTTGTTTTTTCCAATTGTCTTGGGGAGACAAATGAGGCTTTCAAACCTTCTTTGTTTAAGCAAAGACATCTCCTTGGAGGGTAAGCAAAAAGTATTCTGTTCCCTGGGTAGAAAGGACTTCGCCGTACCCATGGTTGCGACTGAAGTGTTTATATGAGCAGGTTAGCCAAGAACACCTAGAAAACCAATCATCCTCCAATCAAATACTCTGACAGACAACGGAATTCCTTCCCAGGTCTCATCCATTCCCTGTATCTCCCATCGGGGTAATCTGTATCCCACTGGAAGCCAGGTGGTCCACTGGAACATGAGTCTATGGAGCCGTGGCCACAGGAGGAAGAGGCTGCACAATTGGAGATGCCTGTGGGTTTGTCAGAACAGGTTCTCCCAAGATCAAGGAGCTGAATACAAGATTAGAGAGCCCTGAGTTTATAGAACTAGAGAACAAGGAGGGGCCTTACATCCTTACGAAGACCTCCAAAATAAGTATTCATTAGGTGCGAATGCATAAGTCTTTGAAATTTGGTGCGCTCGTCTGTGGATGGTTGCGTGCATAATGGAGGGGTGCTGAACTACTCTATGAATCCACTTTTGGCAGCTGCCAGGATTGGGGTTTCATCCAGGAAGGAGGAGGAGAAGGAGAAGATCAAAATGGGCAGAACCAACATTCTGCTAGGGGGGGGTCCCTGTCAAAGGAAGTGCTTGAGAGCGATGATCAAGGTATTTCTTCCCTAAAGTGACAACCATCTGAATGGTGCATAAATCCTCACGCTCTTGGATGCATTCTGCCATTTTAGAAATAGGAGGCATACAAAAACGTGCAAGTCTTTGGCCCTGGTCGAAGCTTTGATTGTTTAGACAAAGCAGCCCTGCCTTTTGGTGGTCAGGGGATCTCAGAGGGCCTGGTAGAAGTATGGATAGCCCCTACTTGTGATTGGTTTAGGTCTAAAAACAGGTCTGCCTTAGCCTCAAACAAGTAACCCTCAATTAATGCTGTACCTTCATGCCTGGTCCCAGAATTACAGATTAACAAGGGGGGGCCTGGGAGTCCCTCTGCCAGACATTAGTCCTGGTTACGAGAGACTTACCCAGACTCTGGGTAAGTCTCTCGTAACCAGGACTAATGTCTGGCAGAGGGACTCCCAGGACCCCCCTTGTTAATTTGCATATTTACGTAACTTTGGGTCTCACCCTAAGGTACTAGGGGAATCCAGACGTGGACCCCTTGCTCACTATTCTTAGAGAGGCACAGATCCACCCTACTGATGAGGTCCAACCAGACCGAAACACGTGTCTGGGGTTTCTGTTGGTACTCTTGTTCAGAGGAGAATTGCCTAGCATTTCGGTGCTGGACTGCCCCAGGGCAGGACAAAGTGATATGTTTGGGATATTTCTTCTCTGTGAAAGAAAGTGAGCTAAAGACTCTGGGTAAGTCTCTCCTAACCAGGACTAATGTCTGGCAGAGGGACTCCCAGGACCCCCCTTGTTAATTTGCATATTTACGTAACTTTGGGTCTCACCCTAAGGTACTAGGGGAATCCAGACGTGGACCCCTTGCTCACTATTCTTAGAGAGGCACAGATCCACCCTACTGATGAGGTCCAACCAGACCGAAACACGTGTCTGGGGTTTCTGTTGGTACTCTTGTTCAGAGGAGAATTGCCTAGCATTTCGGTGCTGGACTGCCCCAGGGCAGGACAAAGACTGATATGTTTGGGATATTTCTTCTTTGTGAAAGATAGTGAGCTAAAGACTCTGGGTAAGTCTCTCGTAACCAGGACTAAATGTCTGGCAGAGGGACTCCCAGGACCCCCCTTGTTAATTTGGTCCCAGAATTAGACTCTGAAAGAGGACCCTCGGGATTGCCCACTTTGTGGGAACTTCAGCGTTCCCCCTGGAATTTAAGTCGGGATTCACAGGGTTGCATCCGATAGTAGCCCTGTGACTAAGGTCGTTGAAGTTGCCCCAGGCTATTACAGCAAGCTGGGGAAACTGTGAGTGGACTGGTAGTAGGAGTACTCTGTAATTAACTCATACGGTCCCTCACAATGCCTCACTGGAAGTTATCTGCAGCCCGGCATGCCCTGAAAGAAATGACACACACCTTTCTATGTATCCTTGTTGCAATTAAATAACAAGGTTGAGGTGTTGTGCTAGGGTAAAAAGCAGCCCCCCAGAGCTGAAGCTACCTCGGAAGTGTGCGCACCGAAAGGAATTCACAGTAGAAGCAGCTGTCCAGTGTTGTTCCTGGCCCAAACATTATTGGCAATAGTAGTGAGTGTCAGCTGATAAAAAATGACCCTTGCAGCTAGAGCATGAAGAAAATCTGTGTCGACTTGGAGTACGTGGGAAGAACACCAACGTCGAGGATATGTATAATGCACAACCAGAATATAAAATGAAAACGGTGGGGGCGACGGTCACGTAGCAGGAAAGCGCCAAGAGTCTGCAAATGTCCAGTGTTTTTGGTTAAAAGAAAGGAACACTTTGTGCTGGACAAAAAAGGGTCCTGGTCCTATATGACACGTGACATCTGAGGAAAGGAAAGACATAGGAGTCATTTATATTCAATGGAGCATACTGTCAAAGCTTTGTCTGCCACTGGCCTGGTTCGCTTCGGCAACTTGGTTTCAGCTACCCATGCCATTTAATGTGGCATTTATTGATTTTACTACTCCACCTTTATTACAGCACGCAATATCTACAAGCTTACTGGTGCTCACGCAGGCTCTGTGTCGATTAAGCCCTGTATTCTAAGAGCTCCGTGGAGCCACCTGCAAGAGAAGAGAATAATAAACACACATCTACTCAATGGTTGAGGATCTTGTCTTTAGCGGCCACCTGGGGCAGCTAGGCCAGCCAAGCTGCTGATATCAGATCCTCTGTTAAAGGCGTTTGCAGGCAATGTGCGAGGAAGGCTGTTAAGCTGTACTCCATAAATATCCAAGTGTGCAAAAGATAAAATATAAAAACTGGCAAAGAGAGCACCCAGGAAATGAGAGCACAATGTGGAGTGTTTTTTATATTGTTTTGGTTTAAAAAAAATAAACCTTTACAATTCATTACAAAAAAACATTTACCAATATTTCATATACATACCCGAGATACACATTTCTTGTATAAAAATCTAAAATACTAAATTACTTTAAAGTCTAAAATCTAAAAATGTTCTTATTGCTTAAGAGTATCACAGATTTACAACAAAAAGGAAAAAAAGGAGAAGGATTGCAATGCAACAATCATGGAAATTGATTTGCCCCCCAACAATCTTATCCATAATGGGTCCACCTCTATCCAAGCCAAATTAGTCGCACATTTTCGAAAGATATCTATACAGTGTATCATTAGTTCAGGAAATTTTAACAGTAGGAGCTTTAAATCTTCTACTGACAAGTTTTTACAAAATCTGCAGTAGGCCAATTCCTTCAGATAATGGCAATGAATATCATTTAATTCATTCCTAAAACGTTAAAACAAAAACCGCATAAAATTATTTCTGAAAGCCACACTAGGAAATCTAACACATGATTGAGCGACCTAAGCTCTTGTGTATGCTGTTCTGCTGCGAGAATAAAATATATTCTCCCACCATTTCTCTTGTGTTTGTTCAATCACTCCACACCACCGCCCATTTTCGAGTCTAAAACCAGGGTTTTCAGTGTAAGATCCAAAGCTGTCAATTGTTCTATACAATAAGCTACAAGCTCATTGCAATGTGCACTAGCCACATATAGTTTCTACCTATATAAAAATACATAGTCACATGTGGAGCATAATATTTTCCACTAAAAAGACAATTGCTTCCACTTCGTAATGATTGGAGCCCTAGCTCATGACGTATAGCTACAATTGGTACACATTTTGGCAAGAAATACGGAACCTTCTTCCAAATTAATGATTCACAGTAATCCAATTAATTTACAAGACAAATTGGTAGTACCGCCAAATAGAGTATTTTTGGAACTACTTTTCCATGATAAAACTGTATGGCTGGGGCAAGGGAGAATTTTCCGTATTTCTTGTTAAGCTCCTCATCGATCTGTGCCGATACCAAGAAATATCTCTTTCAAATGAACTCCCTGAAAAGGGTATTTTTGGATTGCCGACCATAGGAGAACCCAAATACATCATACTGCTTGTAGTTTCTAAACGCACCTTATCAATAAACCACGTAAATCTTATCCTTTCAACATAACTTTTGTTTTTGATGGGTCATCTTTAGTTTGTTTTCATTAATCTTTTCAAAAGCATTTAACAATCGTAGTCTGATTGGGGTTCTTTCAACAAAACAAAATAATTGTTGCCAACACGATAACTTAATTGCCCCCAAACTCGGAAGGATAAAAGCAGCTTTCTGCAGGACATCTCCTACATCAGTGTTGTGTCCCCTTGACCTTATATGGGCTAATTAGCTGATGCACTGATCTGTTGTAAAAACGGGACACTTCTCCTGAATGAAATTAGTTTCTACACCTTATTTAGGATGGTGGTGGGGGGTCCATGCCTACGGGTTGTGGTGTGGTATGAGGGGTGGGGGTCTTGGAGTGAGAAGGGGAACCCCCGCCCCATGTTGCTCATAGGGTATGATCCTGCCAAACCCTATATTTGGGAGCTCGGGATGGTAGTCAAATCCTGTTCTTAGCAGGTTGCCTAACGTACACTGCCTTTTCAGCAGACCTGGGGAGGGGTTGGTAAGCAGTGTTCGCCCCTCTGAGGTGTAGATAATGGGAAATTGCAAAGTTAAACAACCTGGGCTACAAATACCTTAGTCAATGGAATCATCGGAGGATGGGGCAGTGACCACATTTTCTTTATATCTTTAAACTTTTATCAGCACTAGCCCTACCCACATGGTCACAGAGCTCTTTACAAAGTTCAAAGGGGGGTGGGGGTGAACATTTTTCAGGATACAATGATCAAGATACCTTAAGGACGGGGAGGAGGTCTGGGTGTATTTGGTTGGGTAAGAGATACGTTTTGATGATATTGCAGAAGGTGATGGAAGAAGCGATGGGGGGTGGGCACTGTGACTGGTTTCAAACAAGGATGCTCCATTATTCTATTTAGTTTAAATCCAAATGTGAGGAATTGTGCAGCCCTTTTACATTCTTGCTTTCCCTTTTGGAACAGAGAAACGCAACTTGGTGCATTTATTGAGTGCATACATATTTATTAATGCTGAACTGTCTGTTTTAGATAAGGCCGATGCATGATGCATTTCTTCACAAATTAGGCATAATCCGCTTGCATCTGCAGTAGACACCACTACAGGTACAGGCAAAATACAGAATATCGAAAGTACCTGGAATATTACTGTAAAATGAATGTATATTTTTTCTGGGATCGTTGGACACTATAAACTTGGGGTGGTATCCATTTGCGTATTTAAGGAGCAACTGCCATGGCAACGGTGCAAAGAGGCTAAAATACTTTGAATACATTACCTTACATTGCCCCTATTAAGTTTGATTAAAAATTAGACGAAATATTTGCCCCCATGATTATGGCATATACGGGGAAGTATGCCCCCATGATTATGGCATATAAGGGAAATGAAGAACAGTAGCAACCTACGTCCTCTATTTAGTGTAACAATTCAAAAGGATTTCTGAATGCTATTTAGGGATTTTTTTTTTTGAAGATCGCGAGGGTCAGATTTGTCAACCCTGGTGGATTTAATGAGTTGGGCACAGGTTATTTGTTCACTGAAGAATTATTTGATGCACGATTATCAATATTTCTGTCATAAAATACTTCATGCTAGTTGGGTACATTTATATTTAGCCACCCAGGCATTTGTGAGAATCAACATACTTTTTAATCTTGATGCACTGAACATCCCAGCGTCTGACAGGACTAGAAAATGAGCCATCTTAGATGATGACATTTGCCAGACAAAGTTATTACAAACTGACAATTAATGTGATTTAAGGCTTTCCTTGGGGAATAAAATGAGTAGGTATGTAGCATTCAATATTTTCTAGAATTATGGTACAGGGAATCGTACAAAAATGTGCATGCCCTGTAGAAAGTAAATGCTGAAATTAAAATGTATCCTTGGCAGAACCGCATCAAATGTGTGACGCAAAGATTTCAAAGGTAGCACACGGCATCACGCTAGTGGGTACGGGTTGGTGGTCCATTTCAACTTTGCCCATTCAGTGTGCTTTTTCCGGAGGTGGTCGGAGGAAGGGGAGAGGCAGCGGAAGGCCAGAGACTGCCTGCATCAACAGGACCGTGGCTCTGGTCCAGACTATGGGGAGGAATGTTGGCCAGGCTATTCATCACCACAGCCGCCCCACCCAGGCTGGTATAAAACCAGCAGATGTAAAATTAGCACAACAAAATGAAAAGAAGGACGTATGCAGACTGACACGGCTAGGAACAGCGTACGGAAGTGGGAAAGGTGCAAAGAGATGGATGCAGGGAGAATTAACAGGGAAAGACAGAAAGCATGCAGTATAAGGTTCCGGGAAAGGGGGAGCGGGAGGGAAAATGGGAATACACAGTGAGAGAACAAGATTGAGAGAAAGGGGGCAATGAGAGGGAGCTAGTAAAATGGAAGACTAGGCATGGACAGTGTTGGGAGAAAGGAGGCGAGGGAGAGAACAATAATGAACACGTGAATGACAAAGAGGTGGTAATATTGATAGAGACAGGAGTTTGGGAGAGCTAGAGAAAAGGATGGGAAAAGAGAACAAACGGGGTGTGCAGAATAACGAGCTAAAGTGAGACAAAGAAGAGGACCAGCAAACAGAGCAACTCATTAAAGCAGCAGAGACACAGAAAGCGGTAGCAGGAGTAAGAAGGCAAGAAAAACCCAGGGATCCAGGTAAAAAGAAAGATAGGAATAAAGAGCCACATCAAGGCAGTAAAAGAAGAGTGATAAACAGTAGCAAAGAAAGGAAGAAAGTTAAAGGCAGAAAGACAGACAAGGCAAAGATGGGACAAACATGCAGCAGCGAGATTGTGATACACGAGAGCTGGAAGACTTACATAGTCAATTTTCTATTAAATGTTATTTGTATGCATTGGACCACCACATGCTATGGGGTCCCCTGCATGCACGTTTAAGTTTAAACATTCACAAGGCTGAGGGGAGAAGCAAAGCGCAAGGCCAACAGAACTCGTGTTTACGCTTTTATTTTTCTTTCATCTGGTGGTAAAGTAAACGCTGCTTGCAAATGACACTTTACTGACTGTGAATCCACCTGGTATTTAGCTGGTGCAAAGTTATGGCGGATTTCATTTTAAAATCTATTCGTTTTTCGCCTATATGACAATTTCATGGTGAAGTAAAACGAATCACACTGGAAAGATGAGGATGAATGCACGGCCGAGACCCCATCTCTGATCCGCCGCCCTCCTCCCTCTTCACATTGCAGGACAATGGGACAGAGTAGAAAATTGGGGTATAAAAGCCTTATGTCTCGCTTTTACGCTTCCATTTTTACTCCGCCACATGGAAAATGAGGGGGATAGAAGCAAGTGGAGAGGAAGGTTATTGCACATCGCCAGATGCCTCGCTTTCAGTTGCACAGTGCTGGGTGCAAGAACACGTGGTTGTCTGAACGTGCCAATATGTTCCTGTGGGGGGCATGTTTGTAACTCCTTCAGAGCGCAGCATGCGCATTTTGTCAACTCCCAAGCTCGGAGGTCTGATAGATGCATGGCTGGGACAGTAGGGATGAGTTCTCAGGAAGGTAACTGAGGTGCGGGGGATTCTGTTGGGCAGTAGAGCAGTTTGCGGGCTAATTAAGCGTTGAACAGAGCAAGTTAGGAGAAAGGGCGGCGAGGACAGGTCTTGCGGGAAAGAAGGCCTAAAACGGAACCCTCCCCTCCCGCCCTCTGGGTCTGGTTAGGACACACCAAGTGCCTGCGCACTAGCACCCAGAGCAAAGTCGGCACCTGAAGCTGAAAGGAGCAAGATTGGAAGTTTGTGTATTCCCGGTACAGGCAAAATACAGAATATCGCCAAATAGCGCATGCAGAGTCCTCTAAAACCATTTTCAAATGATTAACACCTAGCCCACTATTCTGAAGGACATCAAGGACAAATGGCAAGCACGGAAACCGGGTTGCCTGTGCTGGCATTGTTTAGCATCAGAATGTTCTTCACAACAGTGGAAACGGTCTGGTTTCCTTTTGTTGTGCTTGTAGCATAGTTGTTTGAAAGTGCATATAAAAGGAAAGTGGGTGGGAGCGTGCAAGTTAAGGGAGCCACTCACTGCCTTGTACATTGTACACAGAACCATGCCCCTCACCCCATGCATAGGGAGGGTTGTAATGATTTGCTGAATGTTGTCCTGATGGCCATCGACGAATGCGGATGCAAGTGTGCGACTGACAGCTCAGGAGAGCGTTAATGAGTGCTGGAGTGTGAATGTTGTGAACGTGCTGAGCTGGAATGCATGAAGATGGCCAGTGTACTGTAAGTAAGTTAAATAAAGCTTACCTGTACTGGTGTAGCCAAGAGGCTCACCACTGGTCTGTGGTGTCTGGACTGTCGCATAACCACCTTTGGCTACTGCAAGGGTCCAGTTCTACAACCCTTGGATTGTGAATTCTGAGCCGCTCTGCTATCTTTTGTTCCAGAAATGCTCGGGGGGGGGGCTGTGTTTTCCCCATGTGTGGTGACAAACCTTTCAGACCTAAAGGGTTACATGGCTCCTCTACCAAGTAAGCCAGAAAAAAGCAATGTACTGCAGGTGTGAAAATTAATTTCTCAATATCAGCATTAAAAATGCCATTTCGTCTAACTGCAACAATAAAAGGCTGACTGGATTTTTCCAGAGTCTTCAATCTCTCCATAGAAGAGCACTGACCTCTTCTGAAATGTGAACACATTATTGACATTAAGCAATCATCTAGAATACCCAGACGTTTCCTGAGGTAAGCCTAAAAGTGAAGGGTCTCCGGTTGAAGATGCAGGACTCAGTCTGGATTTGGCATGAAGATTTACAGTTGGAGAAAAGACATCTTGTTTGGCTGAGAACCAAACCAGACCAGCACAACTCTATGCAAGCACAAACCTTGTGGAGCAGTGGGGCTACTATATGGTAGGCTTTCCAGGGGGCTGCACAACAAGGTGTAATGCGTTTCCGTGTGTCAGAAGATCTGCAGCGACTTTCGGGCATGCTAAGGAATGGGAACTCTTGTTCTGGACCCTCCAGGTCCTTGCTAGGATAATGTATCATTTCAGTGTCAGGAAACGTTTGTAGGAGGCCGCTGTGTTCCAATCGTGTGCAATCTTGAGAATTTTAGTAAAGGTGATCCTGAACATAGAAGAGAACATTCTATTAATGCCTTTCCTGTTGAACAATTACTTTTTCTCCTAGAGGTGGACCGTGTCAATTTCCGACGGTGAAGTTGTCAGAGGGGCTCTTGCCTGCAGCTTCTGATCCGTTAGGTACAGAGGTAGAAGGGGGTCTATGCATTGGCCATCTACAGTCTTAACAATCTTGTTGCTGAGGAAGTTCCAAGTGTGCAACAAGATAGGTGCTTGCACTCCTGCTAATACACATCATTTGTGCCATCCCACCGCTTATGCTTTCTGTAACTGATGTTTTCTCATTAACATTGTATTACTTAAGCAATAATACCCCCGGCAGCTGGCTTCAGCAATCTGTCAAGGTCCAGTGTACAAGATATACAGGCATGAGCAAAGTGAGGCCTTTAACGCAGGCCCCGGCGCAGTTACTGGCTAATGTAGCCCACTGTGGCAGATATTATTGCCATTGGCACCAGAAGGGTAAGCGCTGAGGTGCTGACAGTGAGAAAAGGCAGGAGGGGGGGGGGGGGGAAACACCCATACAGTGTGATGAATCCTACAAACTCCTCATTAAATCTCTGCCTAAAGTCTCCTCCCAGATGGCCAGTGAAAGGCAAATACTTTCTGATCCAGACCCTGGGGGTGGAGGAGGGGGGGTCAATCTGGTCTGCGGGAGGATCACCTGGGAGGAGAAAAGGCTCAGGGGAATGAGAGGACTCTGTGGGATGAGACACAGTATTTTTCTTCCTTTAAGGATGATGTCTCAATAAGCCATTGTATACTTTGGCATTGAGGTTACTTACAACCATATTTTCTCCCCGCAAAAAGGAAAGCACATAAATAGGGGTGAAAATAATCACAAACTCCTAGGCCCTGTGAAAAATAAAAATCCTTCCAAAATCCTGCAGACTTGTAAAACTAGAGACCTCCCCAACACCCAAAGGCACAGTGAAAGGCAATCTGTAAATAATAACTGCTTCAAAGAATTGCCTTCCACTTTTCAATCAAGCCCGGTGACTAATCCTTGTGATGTTCCTTTAAAGAATATTTAAAAGAAAACATTTGGGTTAAAAAGTAAAAAAAAAAAAAAAAAAAAAAGAATTCAAACGAATACCAACTTTGTCATTAGGGACTTCAAGCCCCATATCTCCCTAAATACTGGGACGAAGAGGAGAGCTCAAGAGGTACAATGTTGCAGGAGTGTTCAGCTTGTTAATGCAGAAGACCCACACCTGAGGGAGACAGAGATGCTTAAAAGGCCCCTTCAGGAGCGGGCCATAGAAAAGAGCAGAGGGAGCAAGAAGCAGTGTGGTTTGTGCCGGCAGAAGCTGGAGGAAAGAGAAGACGCTGGGACCACTGTTCGGCAGATATCAGCTGCCGGTCCCTAGAGGGTCTGTGCCTCCCGAAATCTGAAAGTGTCTGGGGGGCAATGTATGAAGCAAACCAAGCAAGGGCTTTTTTGATTTTGATAAAGTAATTAAAATGATAATGGTAATTCAGTCTCTGAAAAGGAAATCGACAAATCAGATTCCCTGGTCAAATTCCATGCCAGAGGATAGTGTGCACTTCTGCCCTGCTGCATCAGTATCCTGATCGCAGCACCTGCTGTACCAGTGGCACAGAGCAGGATCAGAGGTCACAGGTGTCCTCTTGGAAGCTGCAGAGACATCCAAGTCTGTGCAGCGCAAGGGCTGCATTTAAAATATGTACTCCTGTACCAAAAACCGTATTATTATGGGTCTACCTCCTGGTGGCAGAATCACCTTTCAACATAAGCCATACCAGACTAAGGATATGGTATTCTCATCATTATTACAGCCACACCAATTTAATTTCGCACTTGTGTCAGCCCTGTAGGCCCAGTTCAGCTGTGGAAGGGTTATGTGTATTCCGGTAGACAGGCCAAACTTTGCTGTACCAGCAGGAATGTAGCCTGGTAGGATTGTTTATTTGCTCCTTTGTTGGGGTAGGTAACACACTTCTCCCAGGGTCAGCCACTCCACAGCACGCTGGCCTGGAAACAGGAATCAATGGGCACACCCATTCATGAAGAGCCAGGCCTCACACCAGGGTGCTGCATTGCCAAAGGCCTTTGTTTCTACTGTGCAGTAAAGGGGGCGGGTTTAGTGCAGTCATGGAGAAAACGGTACAGTTTGGGAAGAATTCTAACATGTTGTTTGTCTCCGCCGCTCTCCCTTTCCTGCCCCCCCCCTTCCTGTAGCACAAAGCGCTTTGCGTGGGATGTCAGAAGGGAAAGGTCCAGGCATTTCAAGAGCAGGGATTGGACCCTTACAGCGGGCTAGCTTTAGTCCAATCACCTTTTGCCCATAAAAGAAGGGGTCTCCCACCACTTCTTGGAATCATGTTGGGAATCATCTTGAAGCAACATTGGCTCCTCACTTGAGAAGATATCACTGGAACCTGCTGATAGAGCAGTCCTTTCTAAAGTCCTTCAGTCGTGAGGTGAAGGCAGGTGTTCCAAGGCAGAGACCATCTCTGTCCCATAATCATCCCCAGCTAATATTGGGGAAGATCTGCTGCTGGAACAGGACCTGCCTCACCGACATCCACAGCGCTACCCAGGACCCCACCTTGTTGGAGGACCCCTGCAGTTGTGTGCCAGCCTCCCCCATGTTTGGGAGCATGAGAAAAGGACTCATCTTGTCATTGAGCCCCTGGGGTAGGACTCGCAGCACCCTGAGAGGCAAAACAGCAGGGATCATGGTGTTTGCCATTGAACTGCTTGGAGCGTGTTTCAAGAACTGTTCTGCACATTTGAACCAACAGGACCCTCCGTTGTTGCCTTTTGTTCTCGCCTGATCTTCACCCAGCACCAAGAAGTGTGGTTCAGTGCTGCTGACCCACCAAGAGCTGCAAAGAAGGTACAATTGATGTATAACTGCCCCCTTGGTCCATTTCTGGGCTCAGAGACTGATTAAGGTCACTTTGGACCCTTTTTGCTTACAGGTACATATCTTTTTTCAAGAACATGGTTGCTTTTACTTGCCTTTTACCCCAGATTTATTACCCAGAGTGCTGCATCTACTATCTTTGCTTATTCGGTGTTCTTTCCTTAGTGGTGGGTTTTGTGTAGTGTTTTTCTACTTGGTTATAATTGTACATAGTGTGTTTAATTAAACTGTATATAGAACCATGATCGGATAATCCTTCATTTTGGACTGTAATACTTCACTGTTTGGGTTGCTACTGAATCACATTCACACGCCTCTTAAGAGTATAGCCTTCCCTTGGCCCACGTTACCACAAAAGGCAAAGGAGGTATATCTCTTGACTGTACCCGTTTTAAATTTATGATTTGTTGGCTCTTGGTTTGTAGAAGTGTGAGGGCTGAGTGGGCGTTTTAGCCTTTACTCATCCTTGTAACCTTGTAATCCTGCGGGGTAGAAGGCAATTTATCTGTGATGCCAAGGAGAAATAATCTAGAGAGAAGGTCAGAATGGTCAACAGTATCAAAGGCAGTAGAGAAGAATAGATGAAAGGTTTGCATGCCAAGAGGAAGAGATGACGTTGCTCACATTGAGGAGAGCGGTCTTGGTAGAAGCAGAGGTCGGAAGCCAGATTGAAGAGGGTCTAGCAGGTTGTAGCAAGGAACTTAGTGAGTCGATTGAATATTACTCACTGTCCAATGGTGAAAGAGGCACGACAGTTGGGGTCTAGATAAGGTTTCGTAAGGAGAGGGATGACAGCAGCTGTCTTATATAATGAGGGGAAGTGGCATCGTCAACAGAGGACTTGAAGAGGAAAGTAAGATGTGGAGCAACACTGGGGGTGCTCTGTTTCACCAAGTGCAGGGTCAGTGGGGGTGCAAGAAGGGTTATCCTTGAGTGGGGAGGTAATTTCATGAGGGTTGGTGGGGACAACAATAGACATAGTAGCAGGAGAGGAGGGTTTGAGTGTGTAGTAATGAGAGATACACGGCAGAGTGGATAAATTACTTGTTTATTAGATCAACCTGTAGCCAGCATTGCTCCAGCTCCCAAAGAAACTCCCAGTAACTGTCCTTTAGAACTCCCCAACGTAGGTAAACAAACATGGAACATGGAGAGTGGAATTCTACCTTGGTAGAATTCCACACAAGCATAATATAAGCTATTTACAACACTCCTGCCCCCCCTTGCACATTCAAACAAAACATAACACACCAGATCCTTGCACATTCAAACAATCATATCACACTAGCCCTGGAGCAAGAAGGATAGAAAGGAGAGGAAGGAGAAGAAAAGGAAGCAAATCAGCATGCAATAGCACCGAGAACAAACTCATTGTATTTAGAGGGAAACCTCCTCTCCCTAGCCGGGTTAGTCTTTCGCATCCCAGAGCCGGAGTCACACACACACACTAGGGGCCAGTATGGTTGCACCCCTGCCAACAGAGGTTGCAGCGAAATCCACTGCACTCGTGATTGTAAATTCTGCACCCTCTATATTCACACCTTCTGCACTTACACTTTCCGTAATACCAACACCACCACGATCAATTGTAGCGGAAGGTAGTAAGTCATGACAGCCACGGTCAGAACGTGCACCAATGCCATCACCAACTAACGTGCCACTTGTACGAGGAATCTTCCTCACCAACTAACGTGCCACTTGTATCCGAGGAATCTTCCTCCCCCAGAACACCACCACCCCTTCTCACGACAACAATCCGTCTCAAGCTCCATCTGGAACCATCGTCCAGCTTCACGTAACCACGTCCTGTCTTGGTCACCACACACGGCTGCATGTATTTACTCAAACCCTTGGCTACAAAGCTCGGGTTCCTCACAACAACCTGATCCCCCAACTTTTACCTGCAATGGTTTCTTGAGTCTTAATTGCCCCTGCCAAAAAGACGCCCGTTTACGACGCACCCTATCCAAAACCTCTCCCATGTCTACTTGCGACGGACCACCACCACCACCACCACCGAGAGCAGGAACCCTCAATTTGGAGCCAGGCTTCCTGCCCCTCATTAGCTCGAATGGGGACACACCCATAAAAGCTGAAGGTGTCAGTCTGTAAACCTCAAGTGCCTCAGAAACTACGCTGCACCATGGCAACCCGTTGGCGAGGGCTAATTGTATGGCCCCCTTCACAAAGCGGTTCATGCGCTCAACTAACCCGTTGGCCGCCGGATTATACAGGGACACCCTATGGTGACGAATTCCCAAATTGGTGAAAAACTCCTGCATAGCACTTGACACAAACTGAGAGCCATTATCCATGACCACACCGGCAGGAACGCCCTCCCTATCAAACACAGTTGATAGGAACTCTACCACCTTCTCAGTCGTTGCGGAGGACAGCGCAGTGGCCTCCACCCACCTGGAGGTATAGTCTACCACCACCACAATGAATCTCAAACCGCAACCCAAAGAGTCCATGGGCCCCATTATATCCACAGCCACCTTGGACCACACATCTTTGGGCACCTCCACAGGATGGATGGGTTGGGTAGCAGTCACCTTGCTCTTATCGCTGGCCGAACACGCTGCACAGTCCTTAACGACCCTTTCAACATCATCATCCATTCTGGGCCACCAGTACACTTCCCCGAGTCTCCTTTCAGTCAATTACCTCCCCAAGTGTCCTTCATGAGCTAAGTCTACAAGCCTGCCCTTGAGTGACTATGGCGGGATTAATCTTAAACCCCTGGCAATACCCCAAGGACCCTCGGACAATTCTGGCCAGACATGACCAAACAACTTTGGCAGCTCCTCATCACGAACTCCAGTTCTAAGGGCAGACCTGATACTAATCAATACCGGATCCCGACTACACTCCTCGCTCCATACTTGTTCACAAACGGCAGGCGTGACGCCAGCTATCAAGGTGCAATCTTCGCCGGTCAATTCCTGGGCACGATCAACATCCCCCTGATGCGGAAAACGGGATAGACAGTCAGTGGCGGCGTTCCTCAGACCAGGCACATACTCAACCTTAAAATTAAACTCTCCCATATCAGCCATCCATCGCATGACCCTGGACGAAGCCTGGGATAGCCCCTTGGTTGTTAAAACATGTACCAATGGCTTGTGATCGGTGCGCAGAGTATACTAAAGACCCCCAAGACAGGTTCTAAAATGTCTCGAGGCCCAGACAGCAGCCAGCTCTCGATCACAGCATATCTACCCTCTGCCTCCTTAAGTACTCTGGATACAAACGCAATGGGACGAAATGTGCCACCTTCCCACTGTTCCAACACTACCCCAACACCGTACTCACTGGCGTCCACAGTCAAGACAGTTTTCCTTGACAGACAAAACAACGCCAAGGAGGGAGCCTGATATACGTCCACCTTCAAGTTCTCAAACTCACTCTGACACTGATCAGACCAATTGAAATGTGCATCCTTTCTGAGTAAAGCCCTCATGGCAACCGTTTTGTCAGAAAATACTGGCACAAATCTACTATAATACTCAGCAAGACCCATAAAGGATCTCAGCTGCTCCTTATTGGCTGGAGGAGGCGCGTCACGCAAAACCTTCACCAAATCCTCTTTAGGATGAACACATGGGCATCCAAGGTATGTCCGAGGTAAGTTACACTTCCCACTCCCACCTTGCACTTGATCATCTTAACTGCGAGACCACTCCTTTCTAACACACCCATCACCTGCAAAACTCTTTCATCATGTTCTTTGCGAGACCTTCCCCTGACCAAAATATCATCTTGGAAGTATTCAACACCACGGACACCAGTAAAGAGCTTCTGCATGACTCGCTGAAAGACGGCAGAGGCGGAAGCCAAACCGAAAGGCATCCGGCAAAAACGGAATGCCCCAAAGGGGGTGAAGAAAGAGGTGAGAGGGCATGACTCCATGTGTAGGTCTATCTGATGAGAGGTCAAAAGGTAGAGAAACAGGAGGCTCCCCCCACCAAGGAGAGCATCTCACTGATGTTCGGCAAGGAATGCCTGTCGATCCAGATGTTACAATTTAAGTCTCTGAGGTCGACACACATCCTTATGCCCCCATCCGATTTGCATGCCAGGACCACAGGCGCCAACAACTCCGAACACTCCACTTCCCCAATCACCCCTGCTTCCATGAGCTTGTCGAGTTCTGCCTTAAGTGAGTCACAGGCGGCAATGGGATCGCGTCAAACTTTGTGTACAACAGGAATGGCACCCCTTTTCAAAACTATCTTGTGTGAAAAACCCTGCAACTTGCCTAATTTGGATGTAAAAACAGTGGGAAACCTGCTTTGAAGCATCTCTGCCGTCAAGAGCGTGGCCAATTCCTTATCGTTCCCACTCCCACCACTCACACTTAAAACTGGAACAGCTTTCCCAGGGCGAACTTCTTCTTCCAGGGCAGCCTGCTCGTCCCAACCTACAATTGGATCACCCTTATGCGCCACAAAGAGTTTCCCTTTGGTTCTCCGCCCTAGAAATTCTATGTCAACCCGATCAAAACCTAGCACCCGGATAGGAACACGCCCGTAGGTGCAAGGGTTGATATCAGAAGGATACAAGTCAGACACTTTCTTCTGAAATTTGGCACAATACAGTCCTGGAGATATCATTGTATAGGGGGATCCTGTATCAACCATCAAGTCCATAGGCACACCATTTATGCACAGAGTTGCCCATGCGCTCTTTCTTGCCGAACCCACACTCAACAACAAACCCTCCTTGACACATACGTCAGTTGCTAGAGAAGAACCTACATAACTAATCACTGTCACCTCTTCGTCCCCATCACCCGAATCCACCTTTCTCAGTTTCCTTAATAGGAGCAGTGCTCCTGCACATACGGGCCTAATGCCCCCTCCCCTTACACTTCCTGCAAACTACAGTGGCAGCTGGGCACTCCCTCGACCCTGGCAAATGCACACGCCAAGCACACCTCCTACAAACATCTCTTGAATTGAAAGTCCCTTTGGAGTCTTTGTCTCTAGTTCTGGTGTCTTCACTCCTGCAAGCTTGTACCATATGTACAATCACAGTCTTCTGACATTTCCTTCACACTTTTCCTAGACTCCTCCATGGCACGAGCAATTTCGATCACTTTCTCCAGCGGTGGATCTTTCTCAGTCCACCACCTTTCCCTGACCCTACTATCACTTGTCTTCATCATAATTTGATCACGGATATATTCCTCCACCACACCCGTGAATTTATACGTGGCTATGAGCGTACGCAGGGCAGTCACATAGGAATCGATGCCTTCACCAGGGCCTTGCGCCCTTGAGAAAAAATGATCTCTCCAGAACCACGTTGGCTCTCTTGCCAAACGCCCCTCCAATTTGTTAAGAGCAGTTTCGTATGCGAGCACAGCCCCTTGCGCAGTATCGCCACCTTCACCATTATCGGGAGGGGAAGCCCGTACACTGGGCCCCGGCAAATGTCTAAAGACTCTAAGGCCCTCTGTGCCAAGACAATTTAGCAAAGCTGTCTCCTTGTCATCATCAGATAATCTGGTGCCTCCTGATGCTCTTAGGTAAACTTTGAAAGTGTCCACCCACAGTTCCCAGGCAATGGGTGGCTCCCCGGGGTTGGGCAGGAAGGCGGGAGGAGGGCGAGCATTGCTATGCTGCATATTTGGAGAACACTGTGCACAAGGTTAAAAGAATTTCTGGCACTGTACACTTAGGTGCAAGGGGTCTCTTTGCGAACCTGAAGAGCAACACTTGGGCACAGCCTTTATGTCCTTCGGAAACTGAAGAATAAGCACTTAGGATGAATGTTATGTGCTCCCAGCACCTACTGAGAGACAGTTGAAACGGCTGCAAATTTATCTTCAACTTTCACGGATTAATATCGTCCAGTGCACAGTCAGAACGTAGAAATTCCCTTGGGACCAACAAGGTTAACACCTGCTCTACGACTGGTGCAGGGGCCGTCTTCTGGAGATTCGGCTGTCTCGCACGCTGATTGGAGACCGGAGGCTGCGACCGGCCCCGCCCCTTCTCTTTACTTAAGGGACGATCGCGCTTTGCTTGATGCAGGGGCAGTCCTTCCCAAGAGCCTGGCTATACTTGCACTCCGATTGGAGATCAGGGATAGGACCCCGCCCCTTCCTATGACTCGCGGGCGAGCGGGGAGATTCTCGCTGCAGCTTCCTCACCTGCGCTCCATGGTTCAGGGCACACCAGCACGGTGCCGCGCTCGACCCAAGCAGGGGAGCACAGCTTGCTGGGGTGATGGATGCATCGTTCGCCGAGTAGGGCAGGTCTCCCAACGGCAGCGCTGTGGGCGGCAGGGCTCCAAAACGAAACTCACGCCGGAGAGTAGAAGGAGACCACGCTTCTAGGCAGCCTACCGCTCCGGAGGCTCAGGACATCGAGGCAGGACAGCCGACAAAGAATCGCTGGGCAGCAACAACCGGCGAGGGTCAGGCACGTGGGTAGACAGGTTGATTACTCGTCACCAGTGTAGTAATGAGAGATACACGGCGGAGTGGATCAATTACTTGTTTATTAGATCAACCTGTAGCCAGCGTTGATCCAGCTCCCACAGAAACTCCCAGTAACTGTCCTTTAGAACTCCCCAACGTAGGTAAACAAACTTGGAACATGGAGTGTGGAATTCTACTTTGGTAGAATTCCACACCAGCATAATATAAGCTATTTACAACAGAGTGTTGGAGAAAAGTGAGCATGATGGGAGAAACTTTAATTAGCAAGAGTATTGTGAATGGTAGACATTTTCGATGCGACCTAGAGGGCAACATCATTTGCAGAATGAGTAGAGGCGATGAAAGAAATGAGAATTTTGGAGGCACCTCAGTTGGAAGGATTGTGAGAGAGATCATGTTTGGCAGCGTCAAGAGTAGGGGAATAGTTTTGAAGAGCAATGAGATAGAGTTGCCGATCAAAGAGGGTCTTGACCTTTTCTGCATTGTTTTCAGGTTGCAGATAAGGTGTGTAATCCAGGGTCATGGAGCGGAGGATTTATGAGTGAGTGAGTGTAGTAAGAGGAAAAGGGAGCATAGAGAGCAGTGTTAAAGTTTGTAACGGGTTGGTCAGTGGATGGAAAGGTGACTTCAGCGTAAAAGGAGAGAGTGTGGTGTAGCTCAGAGGTAGTCTGGGAGTTTGGAGTAGGGAAACATGCGTTTAGTAATAGTAGTAGTAGTTTGGGAGAGCGCGGAAGTGGCAATTGAGGCAAAGACGAAAGAGTGATCAGAGGGATAAGACTTGGTGGAGATATTAGAGGCGTAGAGCTGAGAGGAGAATAAGGTCAAAGGATTTTCCATTTGAAAGGGCGGACAGAGAGTGGACTTTCTTTGAAGAAAAAGTGACTGGTGTGCCTTGAACTCATCTGCAAAATGAAATTGGAATGAAGCAATTTGTTTTTCCATGTAGCATTATTATATTGGGTTAAATGATGATTACATTCTTAATATTAGTTATTTGAGTCATACAAAAAGCTCGATGTGCCGAACTAATGTGCTGCAATGTATTACAGTCGACCGAGAACCAGAACATTTTATGGCCAGTATAGATTCCCAAGGGGTCTCACTATCAATTGTATGGCTAAAAAGACTACAAAGCTTTTAACAGCAATACATCTTTTTCATTTTTTATTAAAGATTACGCTTTTTTTCTTCCATTTGAAAACACTATTCTTTTCCAACAAAGAAGTGGGTATGTCCTTTATTCTTCTGGTTACACCTCCTCCTGTTTTTGGGACTGCAATGTTTGTTCTTCCTCTGAAACCGCTTTTTATATTAATGTGGACCGATGAGCCTGGAGTCTTCCTCTGCAAATTCAGTGGGTTAGTGTGATGTTTGGCAATTTAAACAATTTCGTAAACAAGTTTTCTCTGATGGGTGTAGAAACAAGATGACCCCAAGGGGTCTCACTATCAATTGTATGGCTAAAAAGACTACAAAGCTTTTAACAGCAATACATCTTTTTCATTTTTTATTAAAGATGACGCTTTTTTTCTTCCATTTGAAAACACTATTCTTTTCCAACAAAGAAGTGGGTATGTCCTTTATTCTTCTGGTTACACCTCCTCCTGTTTTTGGGACTGCAATGTTTGTTCTTCCTCTGAAACCGCTTTTTATATTAATGTGGACCGATGAGCCTGGAGTCTTCCTCTGCAAATTCAGTGGGTTAGTGTGATGTTTGGCAATTTAAACAATTTCGTAAACAAGTTTTCTCTGATGGGTGTAGAAACAAGATGACAGAACAACAAACACTAATGGAGAAATTTAGAGCAGAGTTAATATCCTACTAATGGCATCAGACGTGTCTTTTGTTACTACAGCCTGCAGGTACATCCTTTCCTAGATTTTGAATTCTGAAACGTGCTTAATCGTCCTTGTTCCTTACTCAGGGCTATGCACACCTGCCACTCTTTCCTCCCATATGCAAGGGACAACATTTTTCTTTCCCATATCATCTTCTTGCCCTTCAAGAGCCTTGGCCGGTCCCTAATGCTTTGTGTGCACGTGCCAGTCTCTGTTCTGTGCGTCGAGTTGTCTCTGCGGCTTGGTGCCCCCAAATTGGAATTTAGCTCTCCAGAGCACTCGTTGCTCTGCAGTACACTGTGTGCTAAAATAATTCTTTCACCCTGTGTCTCCTGGTCATAACCTAGCCATACACATGCAATTGGCAGAGTCTCACTCAAAACGTTCCCTTATTAGAGTCTCATGCTCCCTGTAGCCTGCCCATGATTAGGCCCAATACACCCCATTTGTCATCAGCCATCCATGTACAACAGTGAATCACTGACCCCTTAATTTACCGTGGTCAGATTGACCTTTTCCTCCACTCTCCTCAGTCCCAGTCAGTCTACGCCATTAACATTCTCTAGCCCTTGCTGATGCCCTGGTCAATCTACAGCACTTGACCCAGATAACTCCAGAAATACTCCAAATCTCAGCAACGGTACAAGGGTTTGAATATTCAGGGCCTTCTCTTAATCTCGTCTGAAAAGCACCAATTTTGCCTAACTAAAGCGTCCCTACTCCCCAGTGTAGTGTATATCGGAGAGTCCACCCTACTCTCCAAGTTCTTACTGGCGCTAGAAGTGAGGAACTAAAGGCAAAAAGGTCTTCTCTGCCTAAACTCCCTCAGGTGCTTCCTACACTGTCCCAACACAATCCAGTGGTTGGTAATCGAAAAGGGTTATTAGATTGTACTTTCTAGACGCTCTGCCAAATTTGGGTTCCTTTCTGTCACACCTATCCCTCCTTCTCATTTCCTGATATTCTCACACTACTCTCCTTCCAACTCCACTGCTCCTACTTGTGTCTGCCTCCTCCATCCCTCTGATACCACCTCGCATTCACCCTTTGATGTTACTACCTTCTCCCTGATACTACTGTTCCCTCCTCCATGCTGCTACTCCTCTGTGCACACTAGTGGTACTCCACCGTTTACTCAAAAACCCTCAGATCACTCGCACGATTGCTTCACATTCACTACCTACACTTATTCTTTCATGGACACTCATAATGCAGTACCAATAGCACTAGACCAATCTTCACAAATCTCTTCCACAATCCACTCCACAGCCCTTCCTGGCCACCTCCTGTGACCTCACCCGAGCAAACCACAAATTGCTTGCCCTATACCCCCTGCCTAGTCACAGATTGGTTGTTAGACTTTGGGCAATATGGTATGTCTTCCCTGCTCGACAGGGATCAGAGTTACAGAATGTTTCAAAATGGAGGTTAAACCTCGACCCTTTTCTCCATGCAAGGCCACCATGTTGTAGGTATTGCGGCCTGGGCTGCAAGGCGTTTGTTCGTGTTACTGGGACCAAGGTACATTTCCCCTTAAGTATAGTCTGTTGGAGTGGCAGCCACTCAGTTTCAAGTTTCTAGCAGTTTAGGGGGCTTGTCTTGCCCTCTTCCTCTGGTGTCCCAATGCTGGCATTGGTGCACAGCTTCAGAGATCTCCACGTAGGAGCACTAGCTCCTGTATTGGATGCTTCCCTTCCCACCGTGCTGCTTGCATAGGTTTGCTAAGGAGAAAACCGGGTCAGTCTTGCTATCAGATGGTTCTTTTTTCCACCCAATTGGTTAGAAGTCTCTGTGTGGGGGTGATGCTGGTTCTTTGCCTCATGAGTGTTCGCCTTCCAGTTGTATTCGTTTTCTGAAATGAGAAAACTCTGCCAGCATTTGGGGGTCCTAGGCATCCAGTGGTGCAGTTTAGTACTGCACAGGAACAAACCGGCCCATGGGGGTGGAGGGGGCAGTAATTGGTGACCACCTAACTGCAAATGTCCACCATTAAGTTAAGACTGACACTGGATTTCTCCCTGGAAGGCCTCCCGTTCCAGGCCGAGAGGGGTTCCCATCCTCTCTAGACAAGGTCACAGTGGTAACCTTGTGACGCACTCCATCTGGATTGGCCAACCAACAAAATTCCACATGCACTTGTCAATCACAAGAGATTCTGATACATGGCCTATCTGTAACACTTCATGCTGTAGCCTACCTGTGCATTACTCAATAACTAGCCCTCACTCTGACTTTGTTCTCAAATGTTCGATTTGTATGGGCCAATCTACAACACTTCCCATGCCCTTGTCAATCTGTAGCGGGATTACTGCCCTGATTAATGTCTAGCTCTCCCCTTGCCCCGATCCATCTCCCCCTCCTTGTGACCTGGACACTATCTAACCATTACCATGTCCTATTCCGTTCTTTATTGCGTCACCAGTTACCTCTCCTAGGAGAATTAATTCCCTGCTTTGTTTTATTCTTCGACATAGCAGCCAGGTTCGAAATGCCACTCAATTCAAGCACACACAGATGCAGACAACATTGTTCCCTCACTGCCTGTTGCTACTATAACAATCAACTAGGAAGCCTAGGAGGTGGCCGAACAATAAACATCCAGAGACAGGATTTGAGGAACAAAAGCATCAAAGTGCCTCCGCTGTGTTCAGGGCGCTTGTTTTTTTTTCCTGCTTAAATGTTATGAGGAGGTTAAGGAAAAGGAAATTATGTTCACCTCCTGTCTGTAAATTGAAGAGCGGCAGTTTAGAACAGGACGCTAGGGTAAGTTATACCAAGCCTTTAACAGCTAATTTAATACGGACGGTGTCCATATAGGTATAGATTCCAAGAGACATGCTGAGACCCATCATTACGCATGCACTCCTTTTTACACAGTCAACCTATCGCCAAGTCCCAAAAAATACACAATAAAGATTATAGATCCCAAAAGGCACACTGATCCCATGAGAGACAGGCACATTATTAGAATAGACATGCAGCTTCAAAGGTAAAACCATTCAATCTCAATAATATAAGCCCCACAACATTTCTCACACGGGGTGAAACAGAAATCTATAGCAAAGAGACCGGTGTAAACCCACAGCAAATCACTGCACCAAAGCAGTAGAAAACAGGGACAGGTAGTGACCCAATACAAAATTCCCCCAATCGTTCAGGAGATTAGCCAAGATCCACGAGTCAGAAAATCATCTGCTAGAGAGAGCGGTATGCCCCGTCCACACCCAATCTCTTTAGACAGAATGAGGGGACGGGAGTTTTTCTCTGGGCGAACGCATGCTATGGTCTGTGGAAACTAGAAGGGAGCAGTGCTTCTTAGGCAAGCACACATTCCTACAGAATCGGTGGCACCATTCCACCTCCATTTATCTACATTCCTCCAGACTTTGAAACCCTCCTTCAACACAAGCAGCAGCGAGTGCATCAGCACACAGGAATTTGCCGCCACCTGGATCAGAGTAAGCCAATTCCTAATCTAAAATAGAGCCAAGGTGGGTTCTGGAAATGCAGGATAAGGCCATCTTTAAAGCACATCTCCTGTAACAGGTGTATCAATTAAAGGCTTAAACTCCATCCAGAACTCTGAGGCAGGGAATGGTCAAAAAGAGATGGAACCATAGGGCGAAGCATGGCAACTGGGAGAATCACTGCAAGGGAATGCAGGCGATAAATATAACTAAATACATCAGATTCGGGTGTGCCCTATGCTCTTGCCACATGCTGGCAGATACTTACTTATTGTTATCATCTTTGCCATATACTGCACTGTCCTTGCCCCTTTCCCACGCACTTGCACGATCTGTATGACACCTGGCTTAGTAGGCTCGTTGTCTGTCCTCCCTTTGTTCCCCACCCTCGCCTTGTTGCACCTTGAAACACTGGTGTATAGGCGCGTTATAAATGCCATGTCATATCATCATAGTTTTAAAAAGTATGTTTTAAAAGAAAAAAGCACAGTTTATTGGTTTTTGAACAAAAACAGGTGCAAGTCGATTTTAAAGTCACAAGTAATGTCCAGCACAGGCTCTATATCGACGTCTCTTGACGTTTATACAATTCTCCGCACAGCAGAGCCAATAATAGTCAAAGAAATGAAGTATAAATTGGGGGGGACCACAAAGAGAGCAAAGGAATGAGAGAAGGGAAAAAGACAACAAACTACTTGCTAGACCAAAACAGTCACACAAAGATCGTTAAAAGTGCATCTTATAAGTTCATATCGATCAATTTCTTTCTTTCCTTTGGAGAGAGAAGAACCATGTTGTGTAACCATTTTTCACACAAGGGTCCACTACAGCACTTCCAATGCTTTAGTATTGGTTTCTAGGGTACAATTGGCGCTCTACAGTGCCCTCTTACTTTGTCCGAGGAAATCTGGAATTTTGGGGGGAGCAAACCTACAGCAGTGGCAGCAGACAATCTCGGAAATGACAGAGCTAGGATCCATTCAAATTGCTGAAGTAACCCATCCCAGAAGTAGCTAACCTTTTTACAATAACAACCAAGTGGGTTGTCGTATCCATTATCCCTACAACTCCAGCAATCACTACAGATGGGCACTTGGCAGGACCAAATCCTCCACAAAGATCAATATAAGTGGTGTATTACTCTGTATTGTGAGTAAAGGAGTTGGAGAGCCACTTTCTAACAGTAAACTCTAGAGCAAATCCCAGTTCACTCTCGCTCGGCGCACTACCAATTCTGTTCAATTGACCACTTTTCTTTACCACGTGGCAGTGCCTGATCAGCTTCAGAACGAAGTAGCAATTTGTTCGTTGTTGCAAAGAGGAGGATTTCAAGTGTGTGTAGACACAAGGGAGTGGGCGGGGGTTCCATGCACCTATGCATTCAAAACAGTAAAGTGAGATGAAAATAATAAATGAAGCTTCTTCCTGTCTTAAGTTTATATTTAAATGTCAAGAAGTCAAAGTCAAGCAGATTATCCTCATCGATAAATTTGTTCATGCTCCATATGCCTGCTTGTGCCAGCTCGTCCACTGGAGCATGCAATTGTTTATCTTTATAGCACAGTTTCCCTACAAAGATGCCTCTCCATATGGGGATATTTCTCATCCAGTCCAAGGTCCCTTTCTATCACTCTGAGAGCAAGATGCTTAACTGTCAGAGAAGTGGATACAGTCAGCGATACCTTGTCCATGATCAATAGGCAGTGCAATGGGACGTAAATGGCAAAAGCAGCCTCAATCCAGACCAGGTTTGGGGCTGGATCAGACTCTGCATTCAACCAATGGTGTAGTGAACACAGGGGTAGGCGCTATGATATAAATTTACTCTAGGGAACCCACACTCTTCTCCATAACGCACCGGACTCTGCAGGAAATCCAAAGGTAATGGCCTTAAGAATGCCAGAGGAGACATGGAATTGAGAGTAAGCAGTATCGTATGAAATTGGCACAGAAGCTTGGTTAGCAGAGTCATTTTAATCACCCCCAATGTTTCCTGCACTGAGCTCTAATATCACATAGTTTCAGACAAGCAATGCTAGTAGTTGGTTGACATCTCCGTTAACCTTAATCCCTAAATACCTAAACCCTTGACTGCACAAGTAAACCTTCCTACTAGGTTAATGCCCCTATGACAGGACAGAGTGATTGGGAAGACCCGTCTTGGAGCCGTTCAACTTAAAGTTAGAGACAGGCTGCAAAATGTGCAGTCACCATTAGCTATTGGCTAGTGATATTTGGATCTTGGGGAGTTAGAAATGGTGTGCTGTGCACATGTATAAAATTGAGGTGGCAAGTGATTTTTCTGGCTGGCGAGTAGCCTGCAACTTGAATTTTGTCCCCCTGTTGGAGACATCCCTGAATAGTTTTAATACTCTCCATAAAAGAGTTCTTGTGGTCTGATGATATAACCAGGAGATAATCTGCGTACAGAAGGACCTTTGAAAAGCAATCACTACAGCTGATCCCCATTATCTTGGGATCCTGCCTAATTAGAACAGCTAGTTCAAGAAAAACATCAAAAGAGAGGATAGAGTGCAACCCTGCGATGTCACCCCTCCTTTCCACAGGAAAGACAGTGGAAGTCACCACATTCATAATAACCTGGGCATTAGCCCTTCCATAGAGAGCATTGAACAAGGATAGAAAGTTTGGGCCACAAATCATTTTGTCCAATAACATTTTGAGATAGTTCCAACCTATAAACATTTCTTGCATCTATAATGACAGCTACGTAGGGTTCTAGAGAGCCCCAGTGTAAAAGAACGACATCAAGAAGTTCAGTTAAATTGTCTGAACTACTGCAGCCAGCAATAGATTCAATTTGTTTTTTTTGGGTAACCCCAGGTGGAATTCTCCCTAAGTGAAGGGTAAAATCTTCAACTAGAGTTTTACATCAGCATTAAGTAGGCAGATAGGCCTATAATTGCCACAGATCCAGTAGTTACAGGTAAGCAATAGCAGTGTTTCCCAGGCTTTGATATTACTGTTATGAAGACCTGATGCATAGCATCAAGGCTATCTCCCTTCTGGATAATATCCAGAGTTTCTAAAATGTTGGTTAAAGCACACAACTAAATCGTTTAGGCAGTCTGTCAGGGCCCAAAACTTTCCCTGCCTGCATCAGTCCCATGGTTTCCAAAATCACAATACTTCTAGCTGCCCCCATGGAGTCTGCCTTACCCGCAGTCATCTGCAGAATGTTGTACACTCCCTCTAAGAACGTACTAATGCATTCTGCACCTACTTTCCTTTCCGGCCGCAACAGGTCCCTATAAAATACCATGAAGCTTTCACAAATGTCCTCATTCTTCCTCTGCTATGACACCAATCTCATCTATAGAACATGCCTACCCTCCTTCTTAAGCAAGCTTGCTAAAAGGGAACCCACTTTTTCCCCATATTCCCACAGTGCCTACCTATGAGTAAGGCTGCTAAGCCTCACACAACTTTCAAAGCGAAAAATTAATTCTCTCACGTGTCTATGGGACGCATAGCTGATATTACCTCCAATGGGCGCTTTCAGGGCATTTGACAGAGGAAATCTATAAAGGAACAGACTCTGCATTAGTAGTAGAAAAGATAGATATATCCTCCCTAATGTGGTCTACACATTAAGCTGCAACTTTTTATTTGTACATCATTAGTACTAAAGCTATCTCCAGTGGCAAGTGGTTGGGGAGCTAGGGGGGCACTTGGTTGGTTTGACCACATTCAGCCTTTTGTCATGTGTAGATTCTATATATTATAATGCTTTGTTGTGATTGCAAGTATTTCTCATGCCTTGCCAAAACTCCTATTTCACTTCAAGATTGTCTACACCAATCTGCCCATCAGGGAATTTGACTGCTACCTGAATTAACAAGCGCAATTCTACACCTTCAACTAAGCCACACAAACATAGCAATTAAATAATCCTGCCAACACACAAACAACAATGTGTTACACCTCTATTAGCAACTAATCTCTCTCAAACTAAAATATATTAAAATACACAAGCATACCAACTAAGCCACTGGCATAAAACAATTAAACAACCCTTTCAAAAGGCAAACCACACCTACTAACATATCCCAGTCCCAGACAATGCATACTAGCACCACAAGCACAAAAGGCTTCCCTAAAGGCACATATGCCCGAAGCTATCAACACAGATCACCTAGAAATGGAACCACACGCAGAGCTCGTGGCACTTCCATTCTGCGCCAACTAACACAAAGCAAAGCTATCTTGCATTTCCCCTTTCTGCCCACCAAGCAAACCTAGCCCCTCCATCCCCTCTCTTTCAGATTTGCTAAAGTGCCTGGAGGCCGTGCAAATGGCAAGCTGTGCACAGTATTAATCCCAGTAACATAGTAGTCTTCGAGTCCCAAGCTTTCTCCACTCAAAGTGTGTGTGCCCCATGCTCCCTCCCACCCAGTCTCTGGGTCTCTGTGCTTCCTGGTCTCAATCCATGAGTCTTGTTTTCAACAACAAGAAATTCCCACCGCCCAAAAATACCATTTTGATTTTGTAGATTTCAACACATTTTTTATACGGGCGAGAACCCCTGCAATCTCCCCATAATCCCCTTACAATATTACCCTAACACACTCCCCACATATTAATGCGTTGAAATGCGCAGTTCGAAATTCAGCATTTTCGGCCACAGGAATTTTGACCGCACAATAATGGGGTGATACCAGTCTTTGTAATTTAGAGCCCGCCATTCTTCCACATAATTAGTAAAAGCACTAACACTCCTGTGCTGTGATCTAGATTTCTGGTACTATGGTGATTATATAGGCAAGGTCACAGGTTGGTGGAGGTGAAGGCCACACTTCTTAGGTAAGGTTAGAGAGAAGATCCTGGCTACCCTGTAATGGTATTTTGGAAAGGATGAATATCCATGCTGAGTTCAGTTGGTATTGTGTAAGTTTATTTAAGTGAAGACTCTTAGTCTTAGTAGTGGTCAGCCGACACGTGTTTCGACCTCTGGGGTCTTCATCAAGGCTATGGTCCGAGGTGTGGGGGTCTGGAATCCCAGAAGGGGTCCCCTTTAGAGAGAATCTGATTCTATATGGTCCAAGTCTTGGGTCCTGGATAGGCCTGTTGGCTTCTGTTAGGTGGTCCCATGTGGAATGACTGTCCTCAAGTCCCAGTGCTTCCATCAGAAGTCCATGGGTTACTGTACTCTTCCACCTCCCCCTGCAGAAGGTTTCAATGTGGCAACATCTAATCTGGGGAATTATTCACCCCAAAACATGTGCAGAGTTTTTCTTCATTAAACAAAGTTGTTTTTATTAACCTGGGACATAGCAGTTTCATTCCCTCCCCTTTTGGGACAAGAGAAACACAAAATTGCACCGAAGATCTATTAATGACTAGAATTAACCAAACCAATTTAATATGTAAACAAATTACATATTTTCATCCTTCTCAATTAAATCCCAATGTCAATGCCGATTACAGTGATGAATGATGGCATACTGGTAAATTAATTTGTCACTGCTTCAATTAACTTGAATGTACGTTTTTAAAGGACACAAATCACCATAAGTACATTATGTTTACCCTGAGCGCACATTCACCATACATTGAAAAGGGAAACTGTTTAAAGACAAAGCTTTCATTTTCTAGAAGAAAAAATTAAATTGGAACATCCCTGCCTACCTAAATCTTGCTACTTCTCATTTATTGACACTATGTAAATTCATATAGGTTTATTTGTTCTGCATCAGTTGGCCTGAGAAGCCAAAAGTAGCTTTTTGTAGCAGTTGATGTGAAGCTAACCAGGCTCTTCTATGCCCTATCCAGGCACTAAAAACTTGGCTATTCAAAAGCTTAAAACCTAGCCATCTCCTCCACCTATCTCTATATGCCTGCAAACTAAGTGTAATGTATGCTGCACTGTATGTCTATCTGCAACCTCCTGGTAACCTGCACACAGATGCCTCTGGGTTCGGCACGCTATACAAATAAAGAACAAGTTACTCTCTTACCTGGTAACGTTCTTTCGATGGGATGGTCCGGCGAAGTATTCCATATCTATGACCGTAATCGCCACAGCCGTGCTGCTTCGGAACATTTTCGGCATCTGCGTCGATGACGTCGATATGCTGTCCTCGAGGGCCTCCGTCGAGCCGACGTCACCGGATGTTATAAGTAGGACGCACGACGCCCGTAGCCTCAGTTGTAGTTTTTTCCCCCAGAACGTGTGACACCAAACAACTGCCAGTATGACCACAGAAAGCCTTGCGGAAACTTAAGCTGCAATCGCATAAGAAATTCCGTAGCGGGGCAGGTAGGGAGGGAGCGACATGGAATAAGTCGTCGGACCATCCCATCGAAAGAACGTTATCAGGAAAGAGAGTAACTTGTTCTTCGAGGGGATTGGGTCCTCCAACGTATTCCATATCTATGACAGACTCCCAAAGCAGTACCAACGTATGGAGGAGGGAAAAATAATTTAGAATATAGAAATTTAGCATGCCCAATCAAATTGCAGAGTAAAGGACCGCCTTGCCAAAGGCCAGATCCTGCCCATGGATAGAATCTAGGGAGTAGTGACTTACAAAAGTATGAACCGAAGCCCATGTGGCTGCTTCACAGATGTTACGAATAGGAACACCCCTCTGCAGGGCGGTAGAGGCAGCCATACCCCTAGTTGAATGGGCCCGTAGGCCTACCGGAGGGTCCTTAGCCGACAAGCGGTAACATTCAGAAATTGCCAAGGTAATCCATTAGACAAAGTCTGCTTAGTAACAGCTTGTCCCAAACGCCTTCCAGCATAACGAATAAAGAGCGGATCGTCCACTCTGACCCGGGACATGCGAGAAATGTAGAAACTTAAAGCTCACCTAGGATCCAACCTATGGAGCCTCTCCTTTTCCTTACCAGGATGTGGAGGAGGATAAAATGCCGGAAGAATAACCTTCTGGCTTAAATGAAATTCCGACACCACCTTCGGAAGAAAGGAAGGACGAACTATAAGGACAACCCTGTCCTTATGAAACACAGTGAAGGGTGGCATAACTGAAAGTGCCTGCAACTCACTCACTCTGCGAGCGGAAGTGAGCGCAACTAAAAATACAGTTTTAAGGGTTAACAGCTTCAAAGGACAAGAATGTAAAGGCTCAAACGGAGCACCCATCAGGAATTTCAGAACAAAGTTCACATCCCAACCAGGCACCTGGAAAGGTGACTGCGGAAACACATTAGTGATTCCTTTGAGAAACTGAGAAATTAAAGGAATTTTGAAATAAGAACACTCCTCAGACGAGCACTTAAATATGGACAGCGCCGCCAGGTAACCTTTAACGGTACCTACTTGCAGGCCCTTGTGGGCTAATGAAAGCAAAAAAGACAGAACCACAGGAATGTCGCATGAAAAAGGATCCACATTCTTAACCCTGCACCAGTCGCAGAACTTTCTCCAATGGCAATGGTACAGGGACTTTGTTGCCTGCCGTCTGGCCGAAAGCAACACCTCCATCACGTCCTCAGGGAGGTCCCAATCCTTATACCTCAACCTTTCAGAAGTCAAGCGTGAAGGTTGAGGGATCTGACCTGTGGATGGAGAACCTGACCTCCCTCCCGTGAGAGCAGATCATATCGGTAGGGAAGATGACGTGGAGGGCAGATGGACAAGTCGAGAAGGTCCGGGTACCACGTCCTCCGGGCCCATGCCGGAGCAATGAGGATCATCCGGGAACCGAACCTCTGTAACCTCCGCAGCACTTGCGGGATAACAGGGACTGGAGGAAACGTGTGCAGCAGTGGGAAGGACCACTCCACCACGAACGTGTCGCCTAAGGCTCCTTTTGAAAGAAATTCCCGTGAGCAGAACCTCTCGCACTTCCGGTTGACACTGGAGGCAAAGAGATCCACTTGAGGGGTCCCCCAAAGGGCGAAGATCTCCAGGAGAATCTCCTGAGCCAGCTCCCACTCGTGAGAGATTGCGCTCTGCCTGCTCAGAGCGTCCGCCGTCTCGTTTTCGTCTCTGGCCAGATGAACTGCCGAGATCGAAACTTCCTGCTGGATGGCCCAGAACCAGAGCTGCATCACCTCCCTGCACAGAGGAAGTGACCCTGCCCCCCCCTTTTTGTTGAGGTACTGCATGGCCACTGTGTTGTCTGTCAAAATCAGGACATTCTTCCCTCGCACAGTCGGCAAAAAAGCCTTCAGGGCAAGCCTGACGGCCCTCAGCTTTGACAGATTGATGGGGAGTCTGGACTCCGACGGAGACCAACGACCGCTGACTGTCAACTCTTTGGCATGAGCTCCCCATCCCGTGAGGGATGCGTCCATTACGATTGTCACCTCCAGCCAGGGTAGCCAAAATGGAGCCCCCTTCATCAGATTGCCTTCGACGGCCCACCACAGAAGGTCCTGGGCGACCGAGGACGGCACCTGAACGGGGTCCGACATCCTGCCCGAGGACTGCGACCACTGCATCTTGAGGGTCCACTGCAGAGATCTCATCCGCAACCTGGTCTCCGGCACCAGAAGAATGCAGGATGCCATGAGGCCGAGCAACCTCAAGAACTCGAACGCCGGGAGACTCTGGGCGTGTTGAAACTTGTGCACCATCTGCTGAATGTGATGAGCCCTCACCTGGGGAGGAAAACACTGCCCCAGGGACGTGTTGAGCACTGCTTCGATGTACTGGACCGCTGAGTTGGCGTCAACTGGACTTCTTTAAGTTGAGGGAGAAGCCCAGCTTTTGAAGGGAGTGGCAGGTGACTGACAGATGATCCAGGACTTGCTCGGCAGAGCACGCCCTGATCAACCAATCATCCAGGTAGGGGTAGACGTGAATATCCCCTTTCCTGAGATACGCTGCCACCACCACCATGAGCTTGGTGAAGACCCTCGGGGCGGAGGTCAATCTGAACGGCAGGACCCGAAACTGAAAGTGTGAGTCGCCAACCGCGAACCTCAGGTACTTCTTGTGCTTTGGATGGAGCGGCACATGAAAATAAGCGTCCTCGAGGTCGAGAGACACCAACCAGTCCTGAAGTTGAAGGGCCTGGAGGACTTGAGAAAGAGTAACCATCTTGAACTTGTCCTTCCGCAGGAGCTTGTTCAAACCGCGCAAGTCCATGATGGGTCTCAATCCCCCGTCATTCTTCGAAATAAAAAAAAATAAGGGGAATACCAACCCTTGTTCCTCTCCGCTACAGGCACCAGTTCTATGCCGCCTTTCTCCAGCAGGGATTGAATTTCCTGCGCAAGGAGCGGAACCGGACTCTTCAACGAGAGATTCCCTGGTGGATTGTCGTGAGGCCTCTGCCTGAAAGGAATACAGTAGCCGTGGGCGATGATCTCCAGAACCCATACATCTGAAGTAATGGCACGCCATTCTACAAGATGCTGCGTCAGCCTTCCCCCAACCGGAGAACCATGGGACATGGCCTCATGACTGCGCTGAAGCGGTTGCGGCAGTGCCCGAGGGCAATGAGGCAACTGCCCAAGCGGCCTTGGCACCTCGAATACCCTGTTTTCCACCTCTGTCACTCCTACGGTGGCCCCTTTGACTTGCAGCTCCTCTCGATTTACTAAAGGATGAGTAATATCGAAAGGAACCTCCCCTCCATTGCTGTCCCCTAGGACGAAAAGGCGGAGGTTGGCGAACTGCAGCGCTCAACGATTTCGCTGCAGCTTTGGAGGTCTGCAACCTCTCAAGTCTCTCGTCAGCCTTGCTGCCAAAAAGATGTTCATCATCAAAGGGCATGTTGTGGAGCCGGGCCTGCACATCAGGAGCAAACCCCGACTTCCGTAACCACGCAAACCTGTGTATTACGGTGCTCGCCGCCATGGACCGGCCGACACAATGTGCCATGTCCAGACCCGACTGAACGGACTCACACATGCCATCCTTGCCATCCTGCACAATAGCAAGAAAACCATCCCGTTCCTCCCCTTTCGGGAATATGTTCAGACGCCAATGAAATACAGTTCCACAGAGTGTGCTTGAAACGCGACAAGGCACACACAGAGTTGGCTGCCTGTAAAGCCATACCCCCTGAAGAAAACACTTTCTTCGCCCAGCCATCAAAACGCTTGTCGTCCCTATCAGGAGGGATGGTAGGGTACGACGCCTGCTTTGCTGGGGCCGTAGCCGCCTGAACCACCAAACTCTCCGGAGTGGGGTGCGTGGTCAAGAAGCAGGGGTCACTACTGGCTGGGCGGTATTTACACGGCAAAGACTTACTCACTGCCGGGAGACTCTCCGGAGCAGTCCAAGCCATCGCCACCCTTCTTTGCAAGGCGATATGGAAGGACAGTACCGGGTCAGTTGGAGGACCTTGGTCGAGGATGTCCGTCAGGTCATCCTGCAGAAAATCCACAGGTCGCGCAGACCACCTTAAGTAGTCCGTGACCCTCAACATAAGGCACCGGTACGAGGACTCTGCATGGGTGGAAGGCTCAGGCCTACAGAACTCCACCTCCGGAGAGGTGTCCAGACCACTGGCGTCGTGCAGCGACTGACGCAGTTCTTCAATCTGGCTATGACCAGACAAAATCTCGTCAGGCACCTCCTCAGGTACCATACCTTCCTCAGACCCCTCTTCCCCCTCAGAAATATAATCCAGCGGCTGGAATGAGGGCACAGAAAAAGGGACAAAGACAGTCTTAGCTTTGGGCACAGCCTTTCTGGGGGGTTCCAAAATGTCACGGGGTCGACGAAATCAGCATTGAGCGTGACGCTGACAGCTTCGACGGTGTCGACACAGTCCTCGAGGGCAGAGCCCCGAGCGTGTTCTTCGATGGCCTCAGCGGCTTCCTCAGAGGTGGACCCTCGAGCGAGTCCCTCGACGACCTCAGCGCCGAATGCATCAATGACTTACTCTAAGACTTCACAGGCTCTGCTGGTCTGCTGGTCTCGAGGGTGTTGAGGACCAGGACCTGGAACGAGCATGTCATGGTCGCGACAACCACTCGAGCCCTAAGGCGGATGAGCGCCATCTGTAGCAGGTTCACATGCCAGCGTCTTTCGACGGCGTGGACTGAACGGAGCCCTGCGACTGAAAAATCGCCATCTCCTGCCGGAACGAATACCATTCCGCAGGAGTCCTCGGACAAGGACGGGGAAGGCGACCGGTGACGGCGCTACCGTGAGTGCCTCGAAGAGGCAGAGGAATGGCGGGACCTACTCCTGGACTGAGACCCCCCCCGTACTTACACTGACGATGCGGAGAGTCGCACCTCGAATCGTCCATTGAAAGTCCAGTGGATCGCGACTTCCGGGGCTTGGCCACCTTATCCACCGACAGCTTCTTCTTACGCTTCTGCAAGGCCTTCGATGTAAGCGACTGCCAGCCCACACAATCATCCGTATCGTGGTCCTCCCCGAGGCACCAGAGGCAAGCGTTGTGCGTGTCCGTCAACGACATCTTGGACCCCCAGACCCGACACTTCTTAAAACCCGACCGCGGTGTGGAAGAAGCCGAAGACAACATAGGTTTACACAACGAACAGGTTCAAAGAACCGAAAGCACAGAACTCAGTAGAACCGAGGCGCACTGAGATCTCCGAAGCGAACACGTTTGTGGAAAAAACGGAACTGAGGCTATGGGCGTTGTGCGTCCTACTTATAACATCCGGTGATGTCAGCTCGACGGAGGCCCTTGAGGACAGTGTATCGATGTCATCGACGCAGAACGCAGAAAATGTTCCGAAGCAGCTCAGCTGTGGTGATTACTGTCAAAGATATGGAATACGTTGGAGGACCCAATCCCCTCAAATACATTTTAGCTCCTCTCAATTTTTAACCCTGCTTTGTATTTTTAGGGAACTGTTGGCAGGCCCAATGACAAATGGGCTGTGTTAATGGGTAGCAGTGGTTTTCCTCCCAAGGCCTGTTTCCAAAACAAAAGGTGTCTGGAATCACCCAAGGCCAAATGCTGTCAACGTTTATAGCCCAGCCTCGAAGGACAGAGGTTACACTTACTTGTTGCTGTCCAGCCCAAAGGTGAAGTTTCATTCACAAATGTAGGTTTTTAAAATTACTTTTCCATGCTAAAATATTATAACTGGTTCTATAAACGGGGGCAATTTCAGAACATTGTTGTCACCAGGCTACTGTTGGTAAATATTTACACTTTTAGTCGCTGTAAGTTTCTTTATACAATGCAGATTTTCAGTCCTGTAAAGATGTAAAACAGACAATGCAGGCACCAATACCTTTTTAACCTTTTCTATAAAATGCTGTGCTTTTCAGCTCAGATTTGACTATTTTCCATTAATACAAATTTGCTGTATTCTTTCATGTAAATGGAAAAAACTCCTTTTGGGCCATCTCTTTCACCATGGACCAATATGCTTTTATTACAGATGGGCTGCTGACATTACAACATTTCCTTGCATGTATTCCTTTCAAATGCTGTGCGCAGGATGCAGTCCATAGATTTATTTTTAATGTAGAGTTGTACTTTGTATCTCTTCCTTTTGTAAAGATTTTCCTACAATCCGCCTGCCACCCTCACAATCACCCCGATAAGTAAGGGCGATCCTGGAGACCATGGAAGGCCTGCATGTCACTAGAAGACAGAACAAGTACAGACACAAGGGAGAACACACTTAAGAGGCAAGGATACAAATGGAGACAAAGTAGGTTGTGTATGTCAAGAGGGGGTAGGCAATCCGCTGATACATGGACCAGCAATATACAAGGTAGGGGCAATGCTGGAGACCATGAACCGTCTGTATGTCACAAGATGACAGAAAGGATTCCACTTGGCCAAACATACTTAATTTTCATGGCTTTTAAAACCAGCTCCAAAATGATGCAAACAATTCAACACTCATCCAAGTTATCACACCATATCGTGCACAAGTGTCAATATTAGGGTACTGTGACAGAATGGCATCTCAGAGTGTGTGCAATCATGAGCTTTTTGATTTTTGCTATGCAAAATGGTGGTGTTTTCTCTCTCGGAAAGTGGGCTCTGATAAACAGGCCCCACTTTCAAAATGCTGCATACAGAAAAGTATGGTGCACTCATGTATACTCTGCTGGGCCCTAACTACTGGCACCACAGCATTTGCAATGTAAATTGGCAACATGGCAACTACAGAGTAACATGTGCCTTTACAAAACAGCCTGCTGAAATAAAAATGAATTCCAAAAGTGTTGGGATGCCTTTAAAAGTGCTTGCAACCGTGGTTAACCCTTCGCTAACTGCATACCATCATTTGTCTAGTGGTAGAGCTTTAGCTAAATGTAAAAATGAAGCTATAAATGGTTAGATAGTATAGTATAAAAGAAAATACAGTTGTAATTGCCAAACACCAATCTGATGCATTTTTAAAATCCCCTTAGTTTCCAATGTGACCTGCATCTGCAGATCTATATGTGTATTGGATCCAGCGCCGGAAGCTCCAACCAGAACAAATGGTGGCTTGCCCAGGAAGCCCTTGGTGCTCCGCTGGAAAGCCGAGACACCATTTAGAGGAGAAAAGGGCCTACCTCCTCTGTGGGTGGAGTGGAAGCTTCAAAAGGTCCCTCTGCAATGTAATGGGGGGGGGTCACAAAAAGAAAGGAGATTGTTACCTACATAACTTGGATCTGAGGCACACAGGTGATGGGAAGGGCAGATGAGGGTGAAGGACAGTGTAGCTTAAAAAGGGGACATTCATACTGGGGAAGGAGTCAGCTAACATATTTTCAAGGCCCCCCACTTCCTTCCCAATCTTTTGCCTGTAGACAAGGCAGTTTGCCAGCTGACATCACAAGCAATAACCTGGTTACAGCAACAAGGAATGACCCCTTGCTTAAGGCTTACAATGGACCAATCAGCGAGAAAGTGACTTTGGGGGTTTGGGGGTGAGATCCTTTTTGAGAAGCATCTTAAAGAATTATCTTGACAAATCGCCTTGAAGCCATCTAGGAACAACTTGAAGACATTCCCTCGTACGCATCCTTTGGGCGAAGATCATGATTCCAGTGAGGGTGCCGACCCCCCTCACTAATCACTTCTGGGGAGCATTTGAAGCAACCAGCTGCAGGAAAGGCCTGACTATTAGTGGACGCGGGAACCTGGGACTCTACTTAGAGAATTGGCAAGCCCTGCAAGTGTCCCAGACAACTCCTTTAGTTGAGAAGGACAAAGGACAGGCTCAACTTTCCTCGCAGACTGGCGAAGGGCCCTACAACACCTCAAGAACAAAGGAAGTTTCGTTTGGCTCTCTCTGCAACTTTTAACTCCTTTGAGCCACTTTGAGTGTTCTGAAATCCTGCAAACTGCTGCAGCGCCCTTTGACACTCTCTCAACTTTAAGCGTCTTTGAGCTATATCAACCCGAAAAATTGATGCCTTTGTCCAAGATTTTTGTGAGCTACGAACCGTTAGTTTCTCAAACCACACAACTGTTGGATCCAGCTCACAGCTGAAGCCGTATCTCTGCGTTCCTCGCATCGAAATCCTGTTGAGCCTTCAAGCAAAGCTGTCCCCAGGCTTCAAGCCACAAAATGTTGACACTTGTCAATCCATACTTTGTTAAACCTAGCCAAGCCAACTGAAGGCCAACACACTAAAAAGCACTCAACAACCTGGCTTGATACAGTCCAAATCCTGAAAGAAGATAAAAAGATAACAGCGGCCAGGTTCTCCTGGCTTTGATCTATGGGCCCTAGTGACATTTAAGACACCATTTTATGGCTTAAAGGCATAATCTTAAACTGGTTTGACTTTTCTACAAGAGACTATTTACCTGCAGATAAATGTTCTTTACTGCCGAGAGTGCCCTTTTCTCCCAAAGTCTGAATTCTCCCTACATCTCATTACAGGGTATCAGATGTTAAGTGTGTTTACTAGTTTCTGTTCTTTTAGTTTAAAGTCTTACTTTATATAACGCAGATTGTTAAGTACCAAAATAAAAGAAATGCCCTTGCAATTTCTGTTTGGGGTGTTTCTGTGCTGGCTCACACCTTCTTGAAGAGTAGCGCCTTCCCTTAGCCTGTGCTAATTCAAAGAGACAAAAGAGGTAGATCATTCGTGTTGTGCCCATTTCAACTTCATGATTGAGATTGCTGCTGTTTTAGTAATAATGAGGGCTGAGTAAGTGCTTAGAAGCCTTGCTCATTGCCGTACTCCCGTGGAGCAGCAGTAATTTCGAAATTGGTACAAATCAGTCGAACAAAACAAAATCCAAAATGGTCAGCAGCTCTCCCCCTTCTTTTCCCCCTTTGCCCTGTAAATAGCAGTTGATGGGTGAGGCAGATACTTCTGGGCTGCAGGAGATGTTCTGTGGGAAAAGTTCACTGCGGGGACCAAAACTATCAGAGTTCGCTGCGAACGCAGAGTCTTGCTTTTCTTTTTCCCAGAAGCACCTACCCTAGATAAAGGGGAGAAGAAGAAGAAAGAAGACAGGACACCGTACAGTGACGACACTGTCGTAGGACACGGAAGGTGGCATGGGCCAGAGGGGGGTAACCTCAGCATCCGGTGCCCAAAAGTACAGTAGCTTACGGATTTGTAATTATGATTGGTTAGGACCATATCTGTGCAATTAAAAATTCCACTGCCTTTTATTTGCCAACACCAAAGCAATGTGTCGTGTGCTACCTGGGGTAGGGGAGAAAGCCCGGGGACACCCAAGGTAGTCTTGTATTTTAATCTGTCTGCATATGGGCCCACTGGTTATACTGAGTCTCTAAGCTCTGTGTGCCCGCCAGCCTGTGTTGCCATGCTGTTCACTGCACTGCTGGCCGGAGAAACAGAGGGTGTGAAACACAAAAGGGACCAGTTTGGTACATTAATGCATCTCGGATTACTGCAGATTGAGATGTTAATGTATGCCATTGAAGGGATGAGCCGTGCAGAGGCAGCAGTATGTCGGGAAATGTGGCCATGATCTCTTTTCTCTCGCAACGAGACGAAATGCTCAATTAAGCACATGTTGTGTTTGACACTGCTTTATTCACTATTGCGTGAACAGTTATAGGTACAGAGTGTAGCGAGATCCACCGCCACAAAGGCAACTTTAAGAGTCCACACGTTGGTGCATACGGGTCGCTCATACCCACCCGCTTCTTGAGGCTTTGCTCTTCACCAGGCTGCTCACGGCTCAGACGGGCTCTTGTCTCAAGCCAAGCATGTCAACACAGCGCTCTTGGAAGGTGCTGAATAAGAAGCACTGCAGCTGCCTCCCCAAGTTTTTCTTCCTCCAATGCCCGCCTGGGTGCTTTAGCTCCAGGGGAGCTGGGTGACCAGTTTCCCTTGCCTTCGGGTTGCTGTCAGGGCTGATGGCGTGTGTCTTTTAGCCGGAGCGCCAAGCTCTTAACGCCAGAAGAACATCCAGGTATTACGTCTTAATCTGATGCTTTCCCCACTTGCATCACGTTTCTATAGTGCATGATGCCAGATTCCAAGGTTTGTGTGATAATTGTTGACATACCCACAATCAGGGCTTTAAGTGGGGTAAGAAATTGAGGGGGCGTGGCCTAAAAAGTACGCAAATCGTAAGGTCTGCACACAGAATATGTAACATATTTCTATGTTTAGAAAAGATGGCTTGCAAAGTACACAAATCATAGTAAGGTACACACACAGATTATATATATGCAGACCTTACGAGGATTTGCCTAGTTTTCAGGCCATCTTTTTTAAACATTTCGGGTTTATAAAAGATGGCTTGAATAGTGTACTTTTCAAGCCATCTTTTATAAACCTCGAAAAATGTGGGAAAATTGGGGAAATAAAGTGACAGTAACTGCCTCTGGTGACCCCCCCCCCCCCAACCCCGACCCTGGCGCGAGGGGTCACCAAAGGCAGTTACTATTACTGACAGAAGTGGCAGCCAGGCACAGCATCACTGTAGTTGGCTGCCACTTCTGTCAGCTAGCCTGACTTCATGGCAGGCGCATCTCCCGTCGCGGGATAATGGCTGCGATGCGATAATGCATCACGCCAATGTTGCGGTGGGACCGGGGGCCCCAGCAGGGCCCCGGCTCAGCCCCACTTTTTGGAGACTGTCGGGGCCAGGCCGCGGCAGGCCCCAACCCACTTAAAGCACTGCCCGCAATGTCTCGGCTGCACCCCCGCCCTCCATCTCGAACGCTACCCGCTCTATGCACCTCGGAAGGACGAAGAACCCAGACGCCAACAGCACCCGACTTTTCTCTCCCAACGAAAGAGTCAAGTGGGTGCAAGACTCCCGAAACAGCACAATAAAAAGGTTTTCCGAGGCTGTAGTTGCTATTTGCGATCATTCTTCTTGCGTGCTGGGAATGGAATAAAGTTGGGCTATGCAGGCACAGGGAAACGGGCATTCCATAAAGAGGCAGCCTCATGCAGCCAGTGTCCCTTGAAACTTGCAGCAGAAAAAAAGCATGGCGTTTCCTGAAGCTGAAGGCACATGGAGCTAGTGTGCACTGCAGCTGCAGCCCCTGGGAAGCATTGTGCCACACAGAGGCGTCTACAGGGAAGTACCGTGCCGGAAAGAGTTAAAGGGAAGCAGCATTGACTGCAGTAGCAAGCATGGGGAAAACAACGGGCCCTGGAACTGCAACCACAGGAAATGAGCATGCATGCAAGTGCTGGCACAAGTAATGGGCATTCCCTGCAGCTGCAGGCACAAGGATGTGGCATACGTTACAACTGCAGTCACAGGGTAACATGCCATGCAGCTGCAGCTAAAGAGAAGGAGCGTGCCCCAAAACTGCAGCTGCAGGGAAGTAGCATATCCTACAGGCACAGATGAGAGGCTTGTCAAATCACAGGGAGGGAGCCTATCCCAAAGGTACATGGAATGAGCATATGATATGCTCATTCCATGTGCCTTCAGGGTATGCGATAAAACAGTTAAGGTTAGGGGACAGAGGAACCATTGCTAGTCATGACCACTGCTACAGTTCTAATCGATTCCCATCCGATCTAGCCCCCTCTTTCGCGGAGTAGAATCATCCATCTAAAGCTGACATCTGTGCAATCATTCTCCAAAACATGTGCCACAGTGGGGGTGCAAGTTAACTTAGTTTGAATTCAGCTCCTGTGCACAACAACGCTGATTTTGAGCTCCTGACTCGTTTCAACTAGGTATTGTTTCTTAAGTGGTAAGGTTGTCTGCCTTTCGTTGTTATGCTGCGCAGAGTGCAATAAATCTGTCCTATGATAATCTGCAGCCACTCGCCCCATCCCTCCAGTGCATTACCTAGGGATTTTGCCACAGAATAAAGCCAAAGATTGGGGATGATAGTATGCCCATATTACCCGATTAAGCATCTGTCTGCACAAACACTAAGGGCTTAATCTCTTTAAATTGGCATTAGCCGGCCAAAGACACACCTCTCAAAATGTGTTCAGTTATCATGGACATGTTTTACCCTGCTTATAGCTTTCATGTGGGGTAATTAACATACTTGTCGATTAATACATTGATTGTGTGATTAGACCAGATCAATGACTTTTCGTTAACATTTGAAGGGAGGTTTTCCTGGCTATAGGCAAGAGGGGCCCCAACACTATTTTGAAATGGGACCCGGTCCAGTGCCAATGTAGAAAGGTCGTTTTCACAAGTGCCACGCAATTAAATAATACATTAATATTTTTGTGTCGACACTGGAAACAAGTTATCTGCGATTCTTTGCAGAGGCAAACGGGAAAACACTGATAAACAGATTCAGAAATGTTATGAAAAACTCTGGAAAAACACCCCTGCAAGTAAAAAAAATAAAAGAAACCCCATAAACAGGAAACCTTAAGAATACTGATTTTGACACAGTCCTTCCTTTAGCTCCCGTACAAAGACTTCCAAAGAGCTCTGGCAGTGACAGTACCTAGTAAAGTCCTAGAGATACTGCAAATTCAAGTTTGCAGATTTGGATTGTCCATCCCAGCCAATATCCATTCTTTCACTGGCAGAATGATTCTATTCACCTTCCTTCACCCACAATACCCACTTTAGTTCAAAGGGATGATGCAGTCAGCTACTAAGGAACGTGAAATTATCACCTGGGGTTTTCAAAGCCCCAACTGCTAAGAAGCATGGGGGTATGAACTTTCTGTTCAGTTTATAGCGATGAGTGCAGTCTCCAGACTGCCCACTTCCTGCGCCTTTTCTCCTGATCTGCCAATTCCAAGGTTCTTGTGTTCATCAGTATAGTGTATCTATTTGTCAGAGATCGAATGAGACATAAGAGGACAGAGTTGGAAAGAGGCAACTTGACAAAGTGAAATGCTGTGTCTGCAGAAGTCAGTGGTAACGGGACATCGGGTTGGGTTTGCCATGTTAGGCCTTTCATATGTTGCTATGACTTCTAACGCTTTATGACTTTCGTCCAACCTTCCATCCAATCAATGTGTTGGTTAGAGTTTGTCTCCCTAAGTGAGAGAGGGAATGCCCAAGCGCGCGTCCATTGTGATAGGGAACCAAGCTGCAAACATGCCCGGAGTTTCATGTGTTACTGTGCAGAGGAGATTTGGCCTAGCAGTGCATTGGTGACAGGACCATATGGCTAATGCCTTGCTGCAATGGCACAGATGGACTGCAATGATCATACCATTACATATTTATCAAAGTCCTGTACAATAGTGGTCACTCAATACAGTGTAGGAAAATCTAATTCAAAGGAAAGATAAAGAGCATAGAGCCATGTTAAAACCAAACATGTAAGCTGCGGCCTGACACAGGCGCAAGAAAACGGTGCAATATTTTCAACTCCCCTCAAAAATATTGTGACAAGGCCTGGCACAAACAATTCCAAGTACAAGAAAGCATTCTGCAAGTTTTGTCAAGAGGAAACGACTTAATCTGAGTTAAAGAAGCACCACATTTTAAAGTGACAAAGAAACGCAAATCTTCATTTTCTGCTCCAGTTTGTTCTATTTACCTTTACAGAAATGAAGATTTAGGATTAGGAAACCTAGGGATGTTGACAAGGTGGACGTTTGGTGGGAGTTGAAAAGCCAATGCAAATGGATAAACTGCAGTGTTATGAAAAGATACTTTCTAGGGGAACAGGAAAATGTAAAATCTGCAATTGTGAATGAGACCAACTTGAATGAAATTCAGGACTGAACTCTTATGATATGCTGTTCAACTCCTCAACCATAACAAACAAAATGGCAATACAGATAATTTCCCCTCTTAAGGAATTGAGATTCATGTGAAGCCAAGCCAAAATGATAAGGACTGTGCTGCATTTAGGTCAAAGGGAAGAAGCAGATCCTGCAAGTACTTTTGAGTGTTGAAATCATGGCTGGCATCTGTGTGTATGGTGGGCTTAAGATCATGAGAATAAAAAGGATTTCAACTGGTCCGTTTTATCCAATCTGATTGATCAATCTCTCAGGCCATTCCTGAAGAAAGAACTAAGACACCTGGGAAACAGAATGTTTTATCTAAGATCTACCACACACGGGAAACTACTCAAGGGGGGCCGGACTAAATGAATAAACCCCATAAAACCTAAACTACAAAGACTTCCCCACCCCCTAGCCTCTGAAGTCATGAATGCCTTTAGCCTGGAACAAACAGCAAACAGCCCCAGATTCTCTGTTATTAGCAGACCTAACTGCAGATGCCATGCTTTATTTTGTAAACAAATAGTTAATTGGATTTCTATTTCTGGTGGTCTCTCTCGAGCAAAATGGAATGTCATAGCAAGCTATGTTTTTTAACCCATCAGTTGGAAAATGTCGGTTAGATGACCCTAATAAAAAAATGTTTTGATGTTATTTTGAATTTCGATGCACAGGATTGGTGCATGCCAGAGATCCACATATCCTATCGTTCGCAGTGACGAGTCAGTTAAGTTGATATGGAAAAATTGTTCGTGTCAAAAGTATAAGTAAGTTATAATCCAAAATCTATAAGTCATTAACCATTTGTCCCGTCATGATAAAAATTGCGCTATTTGATTCAACCTGGGAGAGAAATCTGTTGAGCCGATTAATACATTTAGAATGTTACAATGTTTAATGCAAGAAATCCCTAAGATGACATAACATCAAATGGGAGGAAAACTGGGTGCAGAAGTCCAGACTACCCCCTTCATTAAAATGCCCAATGATGATCAGAGGGGTATGTCTACTGTGATGTCACTTTTGAAACAGTCCAATCACATTCTTTGACCACTTACATTGGAGAAACTATATACACACCTCAAAAGTGAGGGGTTTTTATTCTATAAAAAAAGGTCAAATACACTCACTAGGGACACAGTCACTCTCTTGCTGACTGATGGAGACGAAAAAGGATAACTGAGGATAACGGGAATGAGAAGGAATACATTTCTCTCCATATGGTGCCATTTGGGATTATTACCAGTGCCCTGTAAGTGAGGCCTACTAGGAGTTAAGGTCTCAGGCCACCTTCAGTGGAATTGACAGCAGACCACTTACTGATTGATGCCCACCTGTTCCTAGAGGGGGACCATTGAACCAGTCCTTAAGAGGGTGCTCACATGCCTGTGAAACAGTCAAAGAAATTCATATGCGAGTATGTTCTAAAAGGAAAATAATTATGAGGGGAGCGATATCATGAAGGGAACTAGATAAAATCCTGGCTCCTGCTATTCACAAGTACGGAGGGCTGTGGGTATATGCATTGACTGTACGTCCTGGGAAATAAGTACATATTTCATAAGCATATGCACTTCTAGAATTCTAGATTGTTAAAACAGATCCTATGGTGTGTATACAGGGAGATCCCTGGACTCTTATTCTGTGCAATGTACAAGTACAGAAGAACATAGAACATCACACTGTGTGCAAACCTAGACAAAAAAAACAATTTAAGTCACTTCCTGGTTACACCAGAAGCAGAATACTGTTATTAATGCTGAATTGCGCCAGACAAAAAGGGAGAGCGTGATTAGTCGCAACCCATTTTCCCCGCTTTTGAAGTTGCCCATTGAAAGTGAGAAAGGTACACTTTTACATGGGAATTAAAGAGACATTTTTTCAATGCATTATTTCCACTGTAGAAAGAAGGACCATAAGGAAGGAGGGGATTCAATACACATCTGAAATCGTTCATTACCGTTTGTACACTAACAAATCTCAACAATATTACGTGCAACAATTGGAATAATAATGAACTTTAAGTCGCTTGCTTTTCTGGTGCAACCAGTCTGCCGGCACATAGGCTGCACCCCCTCCCATCTACATTTAGTACAGTATGAACCCTCTGAGACTCGGCGGCTTGCACACCATTCCAGGGAATCGTTCTGCATATTCGAGAAAGTGCTGTGGAATTGCCCCAGGCTCATTGCTGTGTTCCAATGAAATTGTTAACAATGTACACATTGAAGTCACAGTAAATCTTATTGGATTGAGCTACTGAGATCCTGTCCACAACTGACATAGGTGTATGATTGTGGAGTATTTTCTACATTAATTTAAGTGTTTTATGATCGTGTAAATGTGTGTGATATGTATAATTAAAATATATATTAACAGCGCGTATTGGCTAAAGGTCCATTACTGTGGAGGTCTCTAGTTGTGATTACAGATAGAGGCACTTTTATATCCTTCCTTTTGTATAAATCATGTTGAGTACCCACAAAGTAGGAAGGGTGTGAGTCCCCCATGTGGGATTAGCCGTTGTGACACTAGTCCAGCATTTTACCAACCACACAGTGATCGCGGGCCCCTCTGGGCGCTTCCAGAGGCGTGCTATGGTAATTCTGGACACCTTGAGGTGGCGTACAATTTGTTCCACCATAGGGCCGGTCGGGGGGGGAATACACCCCATCTCCCATGTCACCCAGCAGCACTATCCCCAGATCCCAGGGGATTGTCGGCCTAGTTTATGTGTTCAATTTGTGCCAATACCTCCTTCCAGAAACGGGCTGATTTCCTGCAAGTTCAAAGGAGGTGGAAAAGTGAGCCTGCAGTCACTCATCCCCTGCAACACAGTGGAGACAGCAAGGAGTTGCTCTTATGTAAGGTTTCTGCCGCGATATACCACCTCTAGCACACCTTTGCTGTCCCTCCCTGTTTGTGATGCATTTGGAGCTTCTGAATGTACAGGCCCAGATACGGTTCCTTTCCTCCACCCCCAGCTCACTACCCAGATCTCTTTCCCACCTGGACATGTAGCTCTCCTTCTTTGAGAGGTCTGATCTGTCCAGCAGTTTGTAGAGGGCTGAAATCTTTCCGCTAGGTGCTGCGTCAATCAAGGTTAGCTCCTGTGTGTTAAGCTTCCTGCCACCATATGATTTCATGTTATGGTGTGACATGAGTTTCCTGGAATCTCTCTTCCTCAGGGATTTGGAACTTGGCCTTTCACTCCTCATAGGACAGGGGAACACCATTACTAAAGAAGTCTTTCAATCAAGATAAGCCTCCCTCCAGCCATCTGCGGAACCCTTCTACGTTGCATTCTGGTGTGAACTCTGGATTACCCCAAACCAGGGTAAGGGGAACTAAGGTTGTGCTGACACCCCGTAGGCTGACCATCCTCCTCCAACAGCAAATGGAGTTCTTGGTACAAGCCAGCAGGCATACGCCAAGGGCCTGCTGTGTCAGCTTGAGATGGGGCAGGGTGAAAAGGGGGGCTGGAGCACAGGATTCTTCAATGTGCTTCCATTTGGGCAGATCGTCGTTCTCTTGCCATGCAAAGGAGTAGGATAATTGTGCCGCCAGGCAGTACATGGTGACATCTGGGTCCCTGAGACCATCACTGGTGACACCCCAAGCATCACCCTCTTGGCCACCCGTGTTTATCTGCCCCATAGGAACTTCATCTTCCTCTGCAACCTCGCCAGGTCCTTTTTGGGAATCTTCCTCTTCAACCTCGCCAGGTCCTTTTCGGGAATGGAGACAGACAAAGCAAGGCAGTGGTAAAGGAGCCCAGGGAAGAGATTCGTTTTGAGAGCGGCGATTCTCCCAAACCACGAAACCTCTTACTTATGCCAGCGGTCGAAGTCATCCAGCAGGGTTCTAAATAAGTGCAGGAAGTTGGCCTGGTAAGCTTGCGTGACCTTGAGCAGGATACGGATGCCTGGGTAGGTGATGCTAGCATTGCCCCAGGAGATTGGGCTGTTTGCAACCAGCTCCAGCTGCCTCTGCAAGATGTTCACCCCCATGGCGCTAGATTTTGAGTAATTAACCCTGAAACCTGACATTCCACCAAACATCAAGATCTCTTGCCATAAAGTCTAGAGGGAGGAGTCAAATTGTGTGAGGGAAAGCAGCACATAATCTGTGTTCAAAGAGATTTTATAGTAGGGCCCTGCTAACTGCATTCCCTGTATCTGCGCGTTGACCCGGATCCTGGTGTCAAATGGCTCCATCGAGAGAGCAAAGATTAGGGGCAACAGAGGGTAGCACTGCCGGGTGCCCTGTGAGATTTCCAATTTTGGGGATTTAAGGCCATTGACTCCAAGCAACTTAGTGGGTTGCTGATAGTTGGCCAAGACTCATTTGTTGAAGTTCAGCCAAAGCTGAAGTGGGTGAGACCCCTAGTTATGTGTCTTCAATCCACCAGATCGAATGCTTGAAACGACACCCAACTCCACTCCTGTCCTGGAGACGCTCTCAATAAGGCTTAGGATACGTCTGATATTATTGTGGGTGGTGTGGCCCACAATAAACCACGTCTGGTCAGGGTGTACTAAGTGTCGCATGACCCCAGAGAGTCGAGATGCTAGAATCTCATAGAAGATTTTTGCATCATTGTTCATCAGTGTTATGGGCCTGTAGGAGCTGCAGTCCGTTGGGTCTTTTCCAGGTTCAAGTATGAGTACTGTCAGAGATTCCTCCATGAAATATGCGCCACGTGACTAGGAAGGAGTTAAAGAGTTCAGTGAAGCGGGGAGTTAAGGTGTGGGCATAGGTTTTATATTATCAAGGTGCAAACTGTCAGGCCCTGGAGTCATGGGTTTCAGGGACTTATTTGCTTCTGCTCCCCTCCTCGGGGGAGATTGGGAGGTCGAGGGGGTCCAGCAAGCCAAGAGGGATGGTGGCCAGGTAGTTTGTATGTCGCTCCAGATTGGGGCTACTGCCATAACGCCTCTGTGGTGCTCCAACATCATGTTCAACTTAACCTCCTCTGTGACCTTCAGAGACCTGTCCAGGTCCATCAGTGTTTGGATGTTGCTACAAGAGTGCATCTTCTTCAGTTTATACACCAACAACTGGTTTGCCTTATTGTTATTCGCAAAGTAAAACTGCTTGGTATACGAGAGGGCTCAAGCCGATTTATTGGGCAAGTGCATCTCCAATAGAGATTTCATTTTTTTGGAGGTCCCATTAGACCGACTGATCTTGTGTGTCCTCTCTAACGCCAAAGCCCTGTCCTCCAACTGTACTTGTTGCAGCTTACTGGTTCGTTGAAGCGCTGCAGCGCAAGTAATAAACTCTCCCCAAAATCACTGCTTTCATGGCGTCTCAGACAATTCAAAGCGAGCAGCCAGTGAAGGAGTTTTCTGCAAAGTAGTAAACTAAGGCTGTAGATATTTCCTGCCGAATTGCTGCATCCTGCAGTAGAGTCCTGCAATTTCCACGGTCTTTGGGGTAGAGCTGGGAAACCAATAGCCGGGGCATGGTCCGAGATTGTCCTTGGCAGAATGCTAACCCTCCGCTCACCCCCCTGAGACAAGAGTGCGCTGGACAGGAGGATCACATCTATTCGAGATAGATCCTCCTGTTTAGTTTCTAAGGCTTCACACCTGGCCTCCAGCGCGTTAATCCCGTCGGCTCCCTCGCCTATTTCTTAGCTCTACTCACATGGAGCGGCCTCCACTTCAGCCGTTCTGCCCTCAACCTCAATGCACCTGTCCAGGCATCTTCAGAAGCTCTTTAGGTAGCTTTTTGGTATTCCCTTGACTTGGCAGCAAGGAGATACTGTAGGACCGTCTTCGTCACTGTTTGGGAGGGAGGCACGGGTCCTCTGCATGAATCCTGACATCCCACCACTCCCCCTTTTTGGTGCTCGTTAGTAGGGTTGTAATGTCCGATTGCTTTGTCGCTTTGAGGGCTTTCGCTATGCTGTCCTGTGAGAATGCTGTGTGAACCCCTCAGGGGATAGTGTTATTTGCCAGCCGAAACGCAGTCCCCGTGCACCTTTACGGCCTCCCGAGGTTACACATGCTTGCCTGCTAACCCAGCTCTACAAGCCATTTACATGCAGGAAGGTCCAGTACTTTATTGCAATTGCATTTTTATAATGCTGCTGAAATTCGGACTAGTGGTGCCTTTGTCAAATAAAACGGCCTATACTAAAAAACCTACTGCCAATCCTTGCGCTTAATACAAAAAGAAGTGTGGGATAATGTTCATAAGAAAGAAGGAAGTGTTCACAAGTCAGGATGCGGTAGTTGGGGTCTCCCTTTCACATGTTTTCAGCACGGGACAAGGTAGGATTTTGGAGCACAGCACACGCTTTCCCAGCACAAGCCAACCGTTCCCCTTTCAGAAATCGGGGCCTTCAGTGGTTAAGTCTCTTTTCTATCAAAAAGTCTCTGGCGAACCACCAGGGGGCGCAGAGATGCACTGACGCATCTCCTCTCGTCTCCTCCGAAGAGTGCCGTTTTTGGGACTTGAGCCCCCCCAGAACCCTCCGGAGTGAAGTGCCGAACCCCACCGCAGCCTTCTAACACCGTGGGGCACCTGAATACCCCAACTCCGGTCTCCCGATGTGGTGCCTTCGCTGCGCAGTGAGCCCACGAAGATAGGAGGGAGGGAGTGCCCCGCCTCCCCCGGTGCCGCGGCTCCGCACGGAAACAACGGAGAGCCGCGGATAAGGCGAGGCCTGCAGCTTCATCGGACAGCGTGGGGAGAGCAGCCCCCCCCCCAAACTTGACTGCAGCGGTCTCCCGTGCCCCACAGACCCCAGGCAGGGCAGCGCAACGCCTTGGGTTACTTCCCGCCATTGGGGCCGCACCCCGGAGCAGCGCACCAGGCGCGGAGGCCTGCGCTGTGTCACCGGGCCTCGGCACTCAGTGGATTCGGCCCAGGAGGGCCCATTGGAGAGCTGGTTTGCCCCCGCGACATCCCCGGCCCCCTCATCGGAGTCCAGCAAGAGCAGAAGCACCCGCCGGCGACTTGGAAGAGCGAGCACCCTCCCCAAGGGGTACCCACAGCAGCCCACCCATCCCCCCGCTTCGGGCCCTCCCTGGATCTGGCGGTGGATCGGGAGACGTGCCGAGGGGGCACAGGAGCCCCCACGAGGTGAGAGGCTGCCCTAAAGTGCTGCATTATATTGGGGGCAAAGAGAGCCGGCCATTGATCTAGAACCGGAGAATAGGCCTAAACAGCCCCTCACCCTAACAGTAAGCACAGGGCCTGGACGGCAAGCAGACAGGACCTCTTCAGAGGCGTATTGTGGCCCGGCGGTGGTGCCCATTGGACTTGGGGCCCCTAGGGGTGGACCCCGTGAAGTGGCGAGGAGCCGGGGGAGACCTATGAACTGGAAAGAATCTCTGCAGAAATTCCGACGTTTGGCCCCTGGCCCCCCCGACTCGCTCTGAGATGGCAGCCTCGACGCATCAGGAACTAACAGACACTAGCACGGTCACCAAGGGTATGGCCGCCCTCCTCGAGGAGATCCGAGGGTTCAGGGCGGATATACCGCTACGTCTGGACACTTTGGACAAAAAAGTGGACAATATAGATGACAGGGTTCAAGCGCTAAAAAACAATTTGGCCTCGAATGACATCTTTGAGACGCAATTTGACATGCGCCTGGCGGAGCTCGAGAGGAGGGAAGAGAAATGTTCCCTAAAGCTTGACGATCTGGAGAACAGGGAACGTCGCTGTAACCTGTGCTTTTTAGGCTTCCCGGAGCGTGAGGGCGAAACACAAGCAGACATTATAAAAGCTGTTAATGGGGTGGTGCAATCACTCTTTGAAGGGGCTAACACAAACAAACCGACTATTGATAGAGCCTATAGAGCAGGTGCAGCCAACAGATGCAGCTGGTGCATTCTAGTTCGATTCCACTACTTTGAGGAGAAAAGTAAAATTCTTGAACTGCCCCGCAAGAAAGGCTCAGTGGACTGGGAGGGGGCTCAGATCTCGGTGTATCAGGATCTGTCTGCCTTCTCTCTGGCGAGACGTCAGCTCTGCTCCCCCCTGACGAAAATGCTTCAGACCAAAGGGGTCTGATATAGGTGGGGGATACCCTTTCTCACTTTCCTTTGTGCTAGACGGCTACAAGTATGCCCTGGTCACGGAGGACGATATTCGCAGGGTGTCAGGGGAGCTCCTGGATGATCCAAATATGGAAGTGGGCGAGCAAGAACGCGAGAGAGCCCCAGCTGGCCCCGGGCGGACGAGGGCTCCACAGGAAAGGCGTAAGGTCCGAGGCCACAGGAAATTCAGAAGAGTGGCGCCGGCATCCCCAGAGCTGCCCAACACTTGAGGAGCCCCCGGGAGCTCGATGATCAAGCGTGTACTCGATTCTGTGAGTGGGGAGGCGACGCAATGTTTATGGACTGATCAGGACAAGGCGGTGGGGGGGGCTCGAGTTGTTGTTTTTGAAGTGTTTGGAAGCCCGGAGGGGGAAGACAATGGTGGCCTGGACTGGCGACAAGATGAAGCCGCTAATCAACCAGGCGTTCAGGGGGCAGGGGGGAGGGAAAAGCAGGGGCTTGTTCATTGGGGATTTAGTTGGGTCACACCAGGTTTTCAGGTCTACTTTGCACTTATAGAATTGTTTCTGGGCATCAGCAGGGTGCGGAAGTTCGGCGGGAGCATTGTCATTTCACGCTCCACAGAGGGAGCCATGAGCCTTTATCATCGTTTTGATGGATGACTCGCTCCAATTCTTGACAGTGGGGTCGTTAAACTTACGTGGGCTTAACTCACCTACAAAAAAGACATTGGTGGTGAGAGTATTTTCAAGGCTACGCCTTTATTTCCTGTTTGTACAAGAAACTCACTGGGTTCGGGGCAAGGAACCTAAGCTAAGGGCTAAAAACATTGATCAGGTGTATGTGGCGTCCTTCCGGGCTAAAAAACGCGGAGTGGCCCTCCTGGTTTCTCCCGGGGCCCACTTTGTGGCCAAAGCTCAGAAATTGGACGTGGAAGGACGATATATTATGGTCAAGGGGGAGGTGAGGGGCCGGCTGTTTACCCTGGTTTGTATTTATGCTCCAAACGAGGCACAGGATATCTTCTGGGAAGGGATGAAAGAGAAAATTATGGCTTTCTCCGAGGGCACCCTATTGGTAGGTGGGGACTTTAACATGGTTCTTTGCCCCGAGAGGGATAGGAAGTCAGTAAATCCAAGTCCAAACTTGCGTTTCCACAAAAAGCTGGCAGAAGTTTTCCAAGAAGTCAATGGAGAATTGGGCTTGAGTGATACGCACCCCATTAAGCAAGGCCGAGACCCAGACTTTACCTTCTACTCAAAGCCTCATGCCACAATCTCCCGTATCGATTACATTCTGGTTGACGCCACGCTTCGGGATGAGGTTACGGACTCGGGGTGGAGATTGTCCCTTGGTCTGATCACAATTTGGTTAGAATAAAAATGGGCATTCCCCCAGCCCCCGCATCCGGATCCCTGTGGAGGTGCAACGACCTCCTCCTGCATGATAAGGAAGTACTTCAAACCCTTTTAGAAGCCATAAAAGATTACTTCTCTGCCAATGACAATGGGGAGGTTGGCGTCATGGGTGTCTGGGAGGCATTCAAGGCAACCATTAGTGGCGTCCTTATCGAGATAGGTTCGAGAAAAAAGAGGGAGAGGGGCCACGAGGAGAAGCTATTGAGGGAAAAGATAGATACTATCCAACCGGGGGGGGAACTGAAAACGCAGATGTTCCCCGGACAATGGGAGGAGCTACAAAGATTGCGTTCTGGGCTGGCGGACCTCCAGGTGGGACAAACGGAAAGGTAGTTGTCTTTCTTGAAACAGAAATACATGGAAAAGGGGGAAAAAGCAGGTAAGATACTAGCTTGGAGGCTCCGCGAGCTCAGAAATAGTAGGAGGGTGAACTCCATTCGCACCCCGGAAGGGGACTCGACAGTGAGAGACAGCAAGATAGCTGAGCAATTCAGACAATATTATGAACGGCTGTATTGCTCGGAGTATGCAGGGGACGGGACCGAAATAGATGGCTTCCTGGACTCCCTCCCGATCCCGGGCCTCTCTCCCGACAAGGCAGAAACGCTAGAACTTCCCATAACCCCACAAGAAATAATAGACATCATATCCTCTTTGAAGAGTGGAACAGCCCCGGGGGATGATGGGTTCACTGTTAAGTTTTACAAGACCTACCGGTCTACGTTGGCCCTGTTCATGGCCAGGATGTTTAACTCGGCACTGGAACTGGGCTCCCTTCCACCCACGATGATGTCTGCTCTGATAGTAGTGCTCCCTAAAGAAGGGAAGTACCCCTCTCAGTGCCAATCATACCGACCTATATCCCTCCTCAACGCCGATGTAAAGATTCTGGCCAAAACTTTAGCAAACAGACTGGCGAGACTCCTCCCTTCCCTAGTACACGGAGATCAAGTGGGCTTTATCCCGGGTCGCCAGGGATCTGATAACATACAAAAGACCCTGGATCTTATGCATGAGGCTTCAAGGCAGGGGGTGGAAGGCCATCTCCTCTCACTAGATTCGGAAAAGGCCTTCGACTGCGTCGAGTGGCCTTATATGGGTAAAGTCCTCTGAAAAATGGGTCTGGGGGACAACTTCTGTGGCTGGGTTTCAGCACTTTACAACGGTCCCTCGGCAAGAGTCTTGGTTAATGGTGGCACCTCAGACCCGCTGGCCCTATCTAGAGACACTCGTCAGGGCTGTCCCTCGTCACCCATTCTGTACACCTTGGCAATGGAGCCCCTGGCTATAGCGATCAGAGCTGACCAAGAAAACACAGGGATTAGATGTGACAATTGTGACTTTAAACTCTCCCTGTTTGCAGACGATATCCTGGGCTACCTGACTAACCTTCAGGACTCTCTACCCAGATTATTCGGACTTATAGACTACTATAGCACCTTTTCGGGGCTTAAGGTGAACACGTCCAAGTCTAGCATTATGCACATGGGTCCCGGGGATCATGACATCGGGGGTAACTCCGAAATCCTGGGAGTGAGAATAGAGCGGGTTTCCACCAGGTATTTGGGCACCACCATTCCCAGGGATCTGTCACAACTCTATCAATGTAACTTCCCGGGGATCTTGGCCAAGATTAGTAGTGATCTCAAACGATGGGCACCTCTCACACTCTCTTGGTTTGGGAGTATGGTCACGGTTAAAATGAATATCCTGCCCCGCCTACTCTACCTCTTTGCGGCCCTCCCTGTGGTGATCCCGGAGGCCTTCTTTGAGACACTACAGTCCCGAGTCCTTCAGTTCATCTGGGCCGGCAAAAGAACAAGAGTCAAATTTTCTACCTTAACTCTTCCCAAGTCTCATGGTGGATTTGGCCTCCCGGACTTTAGACTTTACTACAAAGCAGCTCAACTCTGGCTGATGTTAGAGCACATGAGGGATGACCTGGGAATATATTGGACTTTCATCGAGGATGTCCACACCCACCCGAAAAAAGTTAGGGACCTGCTATGGCCCCCTCCCACCTCAGAACACACCCAACCTTAGCGGCCCTCTGGGCAGTCTGGAAGCCGAACAAGGACAACAAGCTGCTGTCATCCTGGCCGTCCCCTTTAACATCGCTATGGGGTCCCCCCATCGATCTAGACACCAGGGGCTTTAGAGACACACAGGTATGGTCGGACTTGGGCCTGGAGAGGGTTGCTCAACTCTCTCGGGAGGAGGGTTTCATAGAATATGATCAGCTGACTGAGGCATTGGGCGACAACCCGCCCACAGTCTTTGAATATTTGCGCCTGAAAGGGATCCTGACCCACCCTCGGTGGCCCGATAACCTCAAACGCCCCCTCACACCTTTCGAAACTATCCTAGCTAAAAGCGCCTCCCGGAAACGCTCCCTGTCTAAGTTTTATGGCACATTGATAACGGCTAATCTGGAGGGTAGGCAGCCCTTCAAACGAATATGGGAAGAAAGGTTGGGCATGACGCTGGACGACCACACATGGACGGCAATCTTTAAATCTATATTTGCGGGTTCACTGTACACCGCTGCCATGGAACATAGCTTTAAGATACTCCATTCATGGCATCGCCCTCCAGCCACCCTGTCCAAAATGTTTAAAGAGGTGTCCCCCTTTTGCCCCAGGTCATATCAACAACGGGGCACTTGGTTTCACATGTGGTGGGGATGCCCGGTCATTCAGGTGTACTGGTCGGAACTGCTCAGCTGGATCAAGGGCAGTTGGCGGGTAAGATAAAAAAAATAAAAAATGTAAACTGCCATCTATGTTGGCTCAATGTATTGCTGGCAGGGATTGCCCGTGCACCCTACCTTATATGTATGAGGTCAATAAAAACAAAGTAAATAAAAAAAAAATGTCTCTGGCCTCCGTGGACCTGATGTATCCAAAATAATGAACAAAAACGTTCCTTTTCACATGTACATTGGGTGATGCCCTTTCCACCACTGGGTTCCCCTCTTCCGGGCTCGGACCCTTCTCAATGTTAGCTTCCTCAGCTGGGTTCACTATGGCTTTTCAAAACAATCTCTTTGATGATATTTACAAATCTTAATGTCTTTTTGAACAGTTCACTGTGGACATTCCTCGACCGGGTTCACTCTTGTCAACGCACTGTAGAGTGAGACTTTTTAGACTTTGCCCCTTTCCCATCGGCATCCCTCTTTCGGGTTCATTCTTGCCAACTTTGTCAATCGCACACTTTCTCAAGTAGTTCTTATGATGCAGTATTCACTTCCCTTAGTTTCACAATCTTCTGTCAGTCAAAGACTTTCAACTGTACATAGGATTTTACTAGACCCCTGTATGACCTCTTTGACCGCATTTTCTTGCCGTTTCCAAGGCATTCTGGTACTGGTAGTTCCAACAATCGGGTAATCGCCCAGAGTTTTCCTGAGTGAGCACAAATGTGGTGCCCGACTCCTCCGTTGCTGGTTTTCCCCCTTTTAGCATCAATAGCTGTTTATGCTTTCACAGTTCAATTAGCCGTTTGCTACTTTTTATTCAACACAGTTCGGTTTCTTATTGACTCTCCCCTTGACTCAACGGCTGTAATTAACCGCTTGGCTTTCCTTCTCTTTGTAGTCAAGGTTGGTACCACAGAGACAAGTGTCTCTCCCCAGCTTGGTTATCAGCAGAGGAGGGTCTTGTGATCGGTTGACATCTGCTGCAACAAACGGTGGCTATTGTTTGCAGTCTTACGATTCCTTCTGCAGAGGTTTCACAGGCCTTGGTCAGAAAGGGCAAGGTCGCTTCTCTCCTTATCACCCTCTCAGTTTGGGCCGTCTTTCTCCTCCTCTTGAACTGCTGTGCTGAGTTAGCTCTATCGTCGTGCGGTCTGCCTTGCTCATATTGCACTCTTGTGCGCCACCTTTTATCCCTTTGGGGAAGGGAAAGGAAAGGGCCATCAGGTGTGTGCGGTTCTGTTCAACTGCCTGACCCTGGTATTGGGACATGTCAGTTAAATGACTAGAGTGTTAGTCCTTCGTGATATGCAAAAGTGTTTGAGTCAAAAAGGAGAGTGGCGGTAGAGTGTTTGATCATCCCACATGGTAGGTTGGGGAAAACGTGTTAAAAGAAGGGGGGAATACTGCGTCTCACCCGTCTGCATCCCACTCCCAGATGACCCCCCAACCCCCATCCAGGTGATCCTCCCTCACTGGTCCACCGACAGGAACTGGATCCAATAGGGATGGCCGTGTCCTGGCCACCTGGATGGCAGACCCTGGGGACTGGCCACCGAGACACCTTCAGGTCAGTCTCCAGCAATGGAGCTTGGATGGCCAGCATATTAAATCTTTCTCTTTTCTTCTATAGGTGTCCAGAGAAGAGAGCATCTAAAGTGGATGTCATTGTCAGCTTGCCAACGTTTGTCCATAAGCCTTTACCCAATCGCCTCTTGGTCCCAAACTATTGCAGCAAGCCTGGTGAGTGCGGAAATTATCTTGCCCTAGCTCCAAAATCAGTGTGCTTGTAAAACCCACCCAAAATATTGTACATTACTGATTCTCTGGCCAGAACGTTATAGTACAAAAATGTTGACTCCAAAGGTTTGACCTGTACAATTACTACGCCTTTGCCTCATACCAAAATTCTGGCTGAAGTCACAGTCGGAATGTTGGTACGGGGCAAATGGAGGATGTATGAATGGAAAAAAAAATTATACACATATACACACACACACACACACACACACACACACACAATAAGGGGAGCAGGGTTTGCAGGGGATGTCCACCGCTCCCCTTGTTCGGTGCAATTGCAGTCAGGGGTTGCGGGCATGTTCCGTTCTAGCCATTACATAGATAGCGGGGGAAGATAAAGTTTAAATAAAAGAAAATGAAAAAAGGACCTTGTAGCACCAGTTCCAAGCCCCTTTAGTGGAAGGGCACTGAAGCTGCAGGGACAGAGACGAGTCCGCGGCACACACAGAAGTGTGCCACGGTAAAGTAAGTAGGGAGGGGAAGAGGTGGCGGGCCAAAGTGATCTATGTGATCGCTGCGCTGTAATGAAAGTCAGCATTTTCAATGTCGACATTCTGGCCTGCACATTGACCATATAGATCTGCAGGAGAGCAAAAGGGAATACCTAGAAGGGGAAACCTTAGCACGCCGCATTTCACCATCTTCAGTATATCAGAACCAATAGTTTTCAGTGGTCTTTAGGTCATCTTCAGCAGACCTGAATTCAACATCTTCAGCACTTCAGAGTTTAGTATTTCCTTTCGATCCATCACATATGAAGCAGGAGCCTGCACACTACTCCGTCTGAAGAGAAGAGTGTCCCACCAGAAACTCGAGCATGCAAGATACTGCAACCTGCCCTGCAGGTTCAGACCTAATGAGAGCTACCTACCTTGACCTACAGAAGCTTGCAGTGATACGGGCATTTTTCTGGGAACATTTTAATTTGAACTCTGTTGAATATATTTTTCTCTGTGTTACATGCAATGTAGGTCAGCGTTCACTATTTAATATACCTTTACTCATTCAATATCTATATTCTTCTGGATCTTGCTTACTTGCTTGCTTGGATTCCCCCTTAACTTTAATGATTAAGCCAAACCGAAAATGAAGGAAAGATGTTGTTCTACTCTGCAAGTCAGAGGCTTCACTTGCCCATTAAGGTACCAGTGGAAAAACCTTGTTCATTTGTTTATTGAGCTCTTGTGGACAGACCACGATAGGCCACAGGTTTTCTTTGGGCAAGGCCATATGACCCAGAGTCACTTCAAATGGGGAATGGATGCAGAAGATCCTCAATCGAGCAAACCTTTGCACTGCAGCTTCCCAGATTACCCTGGCATTGAGGCGTAACAAGGGGAAATGTATGAATTGCTCTCCCCTCCCAAGACATCGACAGACCATCTCACAGAGGGTTCTGGTGCCTGCCCAGCCAGAAGGCAAATAAGGGGCACTCCGAGCGCTGAGGAGTCGCAAAATCATCCACAAGAGGACCTGCACCTCACAAAAAGGTCCTGCATTACTTCTATTCGTGAACAGACGCCTACAGTATGCTGAGGGTGTCCACTTCAGAGTTCTCTCTAAGAAGGTGAAGAGCCTGTACATGAACTTTCTGCTTAAGGGCCCATCCCCACAGTTCCACTGCAGTGTGATGAGCTGGGCAGGCCTGGTCCCACCCGGCTTGTAAAGGTAAAACACTGCAGTTGTGTAGTCAGTTAGGAACTGAATGCATGCGTTTAATGATTGGAATGAAGGCTTTAAAAAAGGTCAGACCAATCTTCTGAATCCCAGAAACCATGCACCGTGAGGTCCTCCATGGTGGCTCCCGACCCCACCAGTGAGTAAATAAGCAGGGTCTCAATCACAGCTGACAGTAGGCGTGCTGCATGAGACCAGACTGGTGCTAAATAAAGTAAAGTTCTCATCTTCAACATGGCATGAGGCACAGGCAGGAGGCCACAATACCTGCAGTCTCTGGACTTATCAAGCCTTGGTCGAAGAGCTGGTTAACAAGATTGAAGCATGTTAAAAGAAAGCCCTGGATACTCCCATGTATAGGAAATAACATGGGCAGCAGACAATCCCAGTGAAAGTCAGCCGCTGGGTAGGCATCAAGGAGAAAATGCACCGACAGACCAACACAAAACAGTAAATTGATAGGGACCAGTAGAGATGCCTCCAACTGACGTGCCCCAAACCAGCCAGTTGTTGAATAAGGCTGCCACTGCAAACATAATTCGGATAAATACTCATGGTGCCAATTTGAGCCAAAAGGACAGCACCCTGCATTAAAACTGATGCTTCCCGAGGGAGAAGCATAGGAAATGCTTGTGCGGTTCTTAAATTGGAACATGCAGATAAGAGTCCTTCCGATCCACCACGCATATCCAATCTTCCTGGCATAGTGCAGATTGGATCTGCACTGGGGTAATCATTGTGAACCGTTCCAAGAGAGGACGATGTTGAAGGAGGCCAGGTCTACGATGGTGCGCAGGACTGCCTGGTTATTTTTCTGTACTTGAAAGACTGAATATCCGCTGCTCCATTGACCAAGAGCTTCAGAACCTTGGACGCTAACTGGTACTCCGAACTGGAGCAGAAGATCTGGCTGGCAGAGAAGAGTAGGAGAAAGTGGAAGGTGGTGCCCTCAATTGGCTACAAAGGAAACAAGAGTCCAAGGAAATTGCCCTTCATTCCTCAAGATGGAAAGAGCCAGTTATTGTGTTGGCTTAGGCTCTGAGGAAGGGAAATCAGGAGGCGCCTGGTAGGGGAGGGGGAATGCACAGGGAGGGGCAAGTCTCCTGTGAGTGGCGCATTGCTTCTTCTTAATGGGCTGGGAGAAAGGAGTGATCAGCCTGTCTGGCTCCCCACTCCAAGAAGCCATTGAAGCCCCGCAGATGAGGGGGGCCTACAGCAGACCTCAGATAAAGGACAAATACCTGGTGTCTGCTCAGCCAGCACTACCAGAAGCTGGACCATCTGAGTGCTGTCCTCCTGGAGCTCCCCTTTAGTGGTACAATGAAATATAGGTGCCCATAATCCTTTCAAGGATGTCGGACACAAATGTTGTGCATAAGCAGGCTGGTCTCCTTATGTTAACCCCCACCGCTAGGCCTCCACATGGGCTGCCGCAGACTTGAGACCCAGCGTGACCTTTTCTGCCTCAGACTGGCATGGAAGGCTTCAAGTTTGTCCACTGGCAAGAACATGTCACAGTCAGCCAGCTCCCACAATAGCTGCCGATTGGCTGCAGCCAGAAAGGCTGCACTGTTGGCCTGGTAAAGCTGGGGGCCAAATACAGATGCACCATACAGCCATAGGAATCCAAGAGCTTCGATTCTTTGCCCATAACAGAGGTCACGGAGGAGCCCACTGAGGACCTGAACTTAAGCGTCAGCCACTACTACTGAGGAGGAAAGAGGAGGATGATATGAGGCACATGGACTCTGAGGACAAAGGCTTGCCTATGGTATGTGCCAGTCAGTACAGTAAATCTACCACCAGACCAGTGTAGGATTTTTAGATTGCAACATTTTAAGTGGAATACACCTTTCACATAACATGCAGTCTAAGGAAATGTATGTAAAATATATTGATATTTTTTCGATTTTTTCTTATCCTCAGAAATGTAATTTTGAATAGAACAATATAATTATTATTAGTGCCCGGCGAGGGTCAGTGAGCTTCTAAAGAGCAAGCTCACGGTCCCTCGCCTGGGCATTACCCACCCAATAAGTCTCGGTGAACCGCTGCGTCACAGAGTTCTTTCCGTGAGTGTCCCCCATGGAAAGGGAGAAGGGACAAAAGGTAGTCCCTTCGCCCCGATCCCTGGTGGCCATTCTCTTTTTTTTCTCTTGAGTCGAGAAAAAATGCTATTAGTGCCCAGGTTCGTCGTGCCGTGGTCCGAATGGCAACATAACCAGAGGAGGGGTCATTACCAGTCGGGTAAAAAGCCCAGGGCTACGTTAAAGCCCTCGCTTCCAACTATGGCCCCAGAGGCATTACCCGACTGGTAATGCCCACTCCTCGGGATATACTGCCTAAATATTTCTTTAAATCTTTAAGGTTTATCCAAATAAAGAGGAGTAGATTAATGGAAAAGACTCAGCAGTACAATTCTGCTAGATGGTGCTTTGCAGGGCTAATGGTACAGAGCGTAGAGTGCCCAGTATAGTGGCAGGTTTCCCTCAAGCCAATAATGGTACGGGTCATTAAACGCCAAGCACAGTGACCTATATCACACAAACCAGTCCAGGCACTGAGGAAGTGCAGCCACCGACCGGTCGTATCGGTAAACGTACACCTGCAATGATTGGGAGCCTGATCCCTTTTATTAACTGTCTGCCATATAAAGTTGTTTTAACAGTCAAACTGTCTTTTCAATGAAGGTTGAACCCAACGGGATGGTTATAGTGCTAGGTCCCTGGATTTAAAAACATCTTCTCTCAGGAGGAGCCAAATACATTAAACAAGGAGTCGGTTCTCAAAATAGGACAGGAAGTTAACTTCAGCAGCGGGTAGCAATCAGGAAATTCCATCGAACTGTAGAGCAAGCCGACCCCGCCCATGTGGGAAGTAGCAATAGCTCATTCAACAACCTCATTGGGAAAATAAAACTAAGGGGCTCTCCAAATCTGCCATTTTACAGCATCCGCTAGAGAAGCCACAGCAAAAATCAGTGATGATCACATGAAACATCCAGTCTTACTCACCAGTAAATAGTTAAACAAAATTCAATAAAAATAACGTAGCTCCACAAGCTTAAAGACAGCACACAAACTAGCAATGAACCCTTTCTGGAGAGATTATTAAACGAGCGGTTTATTTAAAACAGTTGCGTTTGATATTTAACAGGAAGGATCAATTATGATAAAATCCAGGTGTCAAAGTGTAAGAAAAGAACTAGTAGGAGGAAAAATCGAGACGAGCGAGTGGTGGGTGAATTTAGATTCCGCAATTTTCATTGGTCAGACAGATTTGTTGGGCCTTCTTTCGCAATAGTGGGTAATGCAAGAATTGTAAAAGATGTAATCTCTTTGAGGAAATATCTGTGCAAGAACGCAAGCACAAGCTTTTTAAAATGTTTGCCTGTAAAATAATGCAGTTTTATCTTCATCAGAAAGTGAGCTGTTAATCCGGCCTCGCTTTCCAAATGCTCCCAGCTGAAATTGTATAGTACACATGTTCGCTTGCCTGGCTCAGTCCACTAAAATATCAGCAGCTGACATGTAGTTTGGCAAAACTGCAGTCACAGAGTAACGTGTATTAGTGACAACAGGAATCCACATTAATTTCAACCACATAGGCTGCCTTTAAAAGTTCTACTTTGCCAAAACCATATCATGCTATTTATTTTCAAATGGTGGCCTCTCATTGTTTCAAAGCTTTTGTGTTGGGACAGGACGTGCTCCCAGGGGGTGGAGTAGGAGCACATATTTCAAAATCAGACCTCTGGCACACAATAGGCAAGTCAAACAAAGGGAATAATGGCTCGAGCCCATTTGATCTCAGGCAGACAGATGCAAGGAGAAGTATACGGAGGCTTGGAAGAGGAGCTAAGCCCAGGCGTGGATACCCATCACCCTGGAAATCGCTAGGCTACCTTTCCTTCCAGTCTCCTCTTCCAAAAAAACTGCAGGAAAAACAGCCTGCGAAATGACATCAGAAGGTAAGACGCTCGTTATAGAATCTACTATTGGCCTCTTACAGCCTTATAGAATGGACCAAACCACTGTGGCAAAATGACCCCTCCCTTAGCTGAATAATCTTTGGACTCATGAAGAATTTCACTAGAACCGAATTGGGATATCAATCTAGCCAAATTTCACTGCCATTAGGGTGAAGATAAGGATTTACATGCAAGGAGCAAGATGTTCACCCCCACCCTCTTTAGGGGAACATTTGGAGCGACCTGCTTCTGCAAAGTCTGCCTGCTGCTGAAACACAGTTACCCAGGAATCTGCCCATTGGAAGGGGCACACCTGCAGGTTCTCTCTGGTGACCTTCCTTGCTGGAAAGAGAAAAAAAGACTTCTCCATTCTGTTAGACCCTGGACAGGATCCCACAGTAACCCCAGAAGCTAAAAAGAGCAGTCCTGGGCTGTTTCCCACTTCGAAACACTTCTGAAGCAACTTGACCGTTTGTAGTTTGAGCTGCTACAAGACCAAATAGAGCTACCTTTGCCATTTTACGCCTTTTAAACAGCTTCGAGCTGTCGACGTTACAGTGTCTGCTTGTTCTCCAGTATCTTCAATCCGATCGCTGCTGTCCAGACACACTGCATCATTGGATCCTGTTGAACCAGCTCACTGCTACAGTTAAATCATCATGTTGCGACGCAAGGGTCTACACATAGCATCTTAACAAGCTTCCTTCGAGTCTCAAACCAAATGCTGATTACTGAAGTTCCTGGTGTTTGTCTCCGATTGAACTGACTGAATCTCAACAGCAGCTTTAACCACCCCAGAGAGTGCCCATAAGCCCAGCTTGAAGCTGTTGAGCCCCATGGGGTGGGGCTATAAGCTCAGAAACTCAATCCCAAATGTGATTAAAAAAAAGTGAACTGTGAAATTGGCAAATGTGAACCCAGTTGAGGGATGTCTGCGAATCGGGTTGAGATCGGATTCACTCTTCGCAAAATCGTCTCGGGTGTAAGGCTGTAGTGAACCCGATAGAGGGAGGCCCAAGTTGCAAGAAGGATCCGAGTGCGGGGGAGGGAGATGCAAGGGGCTAAGAGCAATCACCCATGGCGCAAGATCACTGAAGGAACTTTTGTTTGTTTGCTATTTTGGTCCAGCAGGCCTTCTAAGGCAAGAGACTTCGTTGGCAAGAGACTTGGCCCCTGAAGGTTCCGATATCGTTGAATGGAATAGTGAACCTTGTGCTGGAGAGGCCCAGGAGTGTGCTGTGCTCAGAAGTCCCACTTTGCCCCTTGCTTAAAATGTGGGGACCCCAGCCATACCATCCTGACACATCATTATGTGAGCACTTTTCTTTTTTGGTGAACACTATCCCACACTCTTTTTGTAAATTAGTGGTAAGGATTGGCAATCTTTTTTTTTTTTAGTATATGCCCTTTTTATTTGACAAGACCCCACTAGGACTGCCTTATTTTTTGATGGTCATAGCTTGCTCTCATCTTAGCTTCAGGTTTAGATTGGGCGTATTTCTCACCCATTCATACAGTTTAATAAAAACCCTTGAACTGGTAATCAATTGTGTGTCTATACTGTTGCCACCATGATTTCCTTACAGGGTGCAGTGGTCAAATCTCCCTGGCCTGGTTGGGAAGCGTACCAAAAAGTCACCACGATTGTGGCGATATTACAAATAATGCACCCTTGCGCAGGACAAAAATGCCGACCCTCATTACGCCAACTAAGAGGAGCAGTGGTTGTGGGGATCTGCTCCGCTACCATGCAATGGTAGCGGGGGACAAAGAAAAAAAGGACGCTGCAGCACCAGTTTTGACCCAAATTAGTGGGAAAGAACTGGCACAGCAGGGATAGAGAAGAGACGGTGGCACACTTCTGTGTTTTGCCAAAAAGATAAGTGGGGGGGGGCAGGTCGGGGGATGCAGGGCACAGTGATCTTTGTGATCACTGCGCCGCAATGGAAGTCAGCATTTTGAAAGTCGACATTATGGGCAGGGCAATGATCACATAGATCCTCTGGCTGTAAGGGAATAAGTGGCAATTGAGAACCGATTCCATAAGTTTCTTTAAACATACATTTGAACTTGAACTTTGTTACAAAGGCAGCTCACAACATACCCCTGTCTTCAGAGTGCCCCTAAGGGGCTCGAAATGAAGACTGGATAAGTAGAAGCTAAAAGCAGCTCCTTTCCAGCATTAAACAGTAGCCAGGAGCTACCACTGGTGAAGGAGCTAGTACATAGCGTTCCACAAATCTAACTTCCACACAAGACGGAAGCATATCATTTTGTCCATCATCTAGGACACCCAATGCTTTAAATGTCGCATAGATGTTCCCTAATGTTTATTTATAGAATGTCCCAAATGCACAGAGTTAATCTCACATAGGTGTGTTTATTTGCCATTAGTTGGCTGGGGAGCCAAAAGTAGCTCCTGGTAGAGGATGGCGTCAAGCTACCCAGGCTCTTCTAGACTGACACGAGGTAAATCGCTCCCAGCTACTCTCCATTTCGAACCCTGCCCTTTCATCAAAAAATCTGCATCTCTTATATATTTCTTTACATGGGTTAGTGTTTAGTAGTCTTAACATTTGTTTTAATTAAAGACTGCTAGTTCCGTTATAGAACCTTGATTGAAAAATTGGATTTTGGTAGAACTGTACTATTGTTGTTAGGATGCTTCCTTAATCACTTGCTCCGCTCTTGAAAGTATAGAGTGCCCTGGGCCCAGGCTACCTTGCAGAAGCAAAGGAGGTGTACCATTTATGTTGTGCCGGTTTCACTTTCATGACTGGGATTATTGCTGGTTTAGTATTAGTGTAGGCTGGTAGAGGAGTATAGAAACCACTATTCGTCCCTGTAATCATGTAGAGTAGTAGTAAATTTGTCACAATCTAGACATTCCTTCCTCACTAGGGCTTGCCGCATGTAAAATGCAAATGTCTTCACCCAACATATGTTTGAAGATGTAAGGTTTTTAAAGTACAAATACCATTTTGTTTCCCCATTAGTTCTACAATTACTGATTGATGCATCATCAGTAATTCTAAAACGATGAATCCCACAACAGCGTGAAATAAATGACAATTACTTAAATCCATTTTGATTAATAGGAGAGTTACATGGCTCACATTATGTACGTTTGAAAACTATAATTCAAACACTAGTATTTAGAATTTGCTGATTAAAAGATTTTGCATTTTCTTATTTTACATTTTAAAGAATCCATTCACATTCTCACACTCTAAAATATGCATATTTTATTAACATAAAATATGTAAATCATGCTGGCATGCTGCAGAGACATATGTTTGATCATAAGCGATCATCTTTTAAGTCTTCTGCACAAAACAGTTCTCTATATATGTTGAAGCACACAACATAATCGGTCTGTCAAAGTTCATTCGGATAACAATATCCATAAAATTACAAAACGCAGATATAAAAACACATTATATAAAATCCATACATTAAAACATTAAAATTCAACCAACCCCTTCAAATCGAACAATAGCATAAAAACACCCACACTTTGCCCACCTGCTTGAAGCGAAGGTGTACTTTAGTTTGCTTAAATAAAAGGCATCTTTATCCTGTATAATCTTCTGGTCCCTTTTCAGTGCCCTGCTTACAAAGATCAATAAGGCCCAGGCTGTCAAGGGGGCTTCTGCTTTCAACAGAATAAAAAGTGCTGGACCATACTGGGTACATTTTTTCCCTCTAAAAACAGGGACCAGCAACCACCTCTTTAACATGGCGTAATTGGCAAAAAACAGGAAGTGTGCCTAATCCTCCAGACCCACACCACATGCAGGAAAAACATGAATAGTCAATGCAGTTCTCTTTGCTATGTCTCCCCCCCCCCCCCAATGGCAAGCAATTAAAATGGGCTCTGGTAATGTGACTTCTTTGGGATTAAACCAAATAGTCTTTAAATTAATTTGTTGATAATAACATAAAATGTCTATTCAGTGGTTTTACGGTCTTTAAAGTTTCTCTTTTGTCATAAATCCAAGCCGTCACTCTCTTTCCCATTTCTCAGCTCCTCGCCCTGGTCAATAGGTTTGGCATATCAAAATTCCCCTCCAGATTTAGTTTCTGTAGAGTTTGTTTAATGTAAAGAAGCCATTTGATTTGATTCACCCCATTATGCTCAGCAAATGCTGGGATTGGGAAGCATTAGGATTTGCCCAAACCCTGAGCCACAAAGAAATCGGTTCTCTTACCACATCATCCACGATATAGCTCAGGCCTAATTCTTTGTTGACTGCAAAGTCCGGGGCCAACAGTGGTAGGGCCAACAACTTTTTCAGAAAGGCATTTTCTTCGGGTTTAATTTCCTTCTGGTTCACATAGCCCCAAATCAAAGCAGCATATTTTTTTACGATTCCTCTGGTCCTAGCCATCTAAAATCATTTTAACCATCTTTAGCGGTTGCTGCCTAAGTAGCCCCATAAAGCGAAAAAAGGCTGCCTACTGACCGCCTAATACTGCACTGTTTTTTTTAAAGTGAGCATCAGGAGAAAAAGCCTCAGAATAATAGACCCCCAAAAAGTCCAACGAGTCGACCCGTGGAATTGGATCCGTCCCACAGCACATAGTCCTAAACTCCCCCTTCTGCCTAGTTGATCCACAGGACGTTACTGCAGATCTAGTTCTCCCATAAAGGATACATAGCTATTAATCATACATTGCATGGCTCTTTGGGCCCGTGTTAGAAGCACGGAATCGTCCACATAAATTAGGACTGGCAGTGGCATCCCCCCTATTTTAGCGACGTTCACATGACAATCTACAAAGGCCTTGTGAAGCTTTGATATACGGGGAGAATAAAATTGCGGCAAGTACACACCCTTGCCGGACCGTGGCTTGAATCGGAAAGACGTGCAGAGAACCTCTGCCCCTGACCTTACACATGCAACATTACTCCTGTGCAGGGAGATAAGGAGAGCCAAGACCCATGGTGGAAAATCATAGGACCACAGCACCTGCCATAGCTTGGTTCTGTTGACCTTGTCAAAAGCAGTGCCGAGGTCCATAAATGCAAGGTACACTGGCCGTTTCTTTATATGCAGTGACTGTGCAATGAACAAGTAGAGGTTGAGATATTGGACAATAGAGCCCAGTGATGGACAGAATCCAAGTTGAATTGGGGATAAAATTGAATTTGCCAACACCCATTCCTCTTTTGTCTTCAAAAGGCATCTCCCGAAAATGTTACAAATTGAATTGAAAAGTGAAATAGGGCGATAAGATTGAGAAACATCTCTGCGCCTTTTCTTAAAAAGTGGGACGATTGCCTTCTTCCATTCTTCCGGCACAATACCTGTCATTATCGCATCAAACAACCCCGCTATACATAACATAATTAAAAAAAGGTACATCTAATAAACAATTCTCCAGATATTATTTTGAAGCAGCATTTGCCAACCTGTTATTTAAAGTTAGCAGAAAAATTATGCTTTACAGAGGAAAAAAAATAAATAAAAGAAATAGCCTTTTCTAATAGGTATATTTTATTGGGAGTCAAAATATATTTTCACTCTGTAATCCATACTTCTTTGCGCCTTTAAATTCAAGAAAAGTTAAATGCACGTCAACAATAATGTTCCTCTTAAGATCAGTAGTAACAGTACTAGACCCCTTCCTCTGGCACTGCTCCGCTGGCACTGATCCGAATATATCCTTAGAGATGCTGGTGGAGAAGCAGGCTCCAGTGATACAACTTGAAATGTGATGTTAGTTGCCCCATAAGCGGTGTACCAGCCACTTTTACCCCAAAAAATTAGAGTGCAAAAACTGAATCTGAAACTGACAAAATGTTTCACATTTTTTGTTGGGTGTATTTTTTATACCCTTTTTTTTAATGTTTGCCTATTTTTAGGGCGATAAGTGGCCTGAGCGCTGCATATCTGTACGGCTGATTACATCTTAACTAAGCAGTGTTTAATCCCACATTCTTCCTGCTTTCAAGTACCTCTATAATAAGTGGTATTAAATCAAATATCGACAAGTTTAATAAATATGGCAACAGAATTACTGTTGCCTCTACCTCCAGGGGAGGGAACGTCTGGCAGTTCAGGTAATAAGGACTTGAGAACTAACTACTTCTACAAAAGATGGGAAAACCCACGCACCAAAGATCAAATTTTTTAACCCAAAACAATCATACCCTACTGTGGGTCAACCAGTGAAAGCCCAACCGATTGCAACACTAGCAGTTCTTGCTTCAGTATCGTTCTCTGGCTCCCTTGACAATGCCCCTCTCTTCTGATGAACATGTCAACTCATGACTCAGATTCGTCCAAAACTTCCTACACTTCAACACCAGAACCAGTGCCACCAAGACGACTGCCCACCCTGCTCAAAAGGGTGGACACTAAAATGTGTGAGCAAGCAACCAAGGGGCAAAAGGGCTTATTGACTGAAATACACTAGGATGTATGTGCTTTGGTTTCTTTATGTGAGGGGCTGAAAAAACGGGTCACAAATTCAATCCACTCCATTGGAATCGTTGCTGTTCAAATTTGAACACGTTGGGGTGCAAAATAATTTAAAGGAGTTCTTGGGGAGTAATCCCTATCCTTCTCAAGCTGATTCACGTCTATGATGTAACCTTATGTTAATCCAAAATGGCAGCAATATGACTCAAACAAGAAGGGATAGAACAGGATGTCGTCCTTTTGGAGGGGGTTGCGGATGACATCTCAACTCCCCCAGATTCTGATACTCCTGGCCGGCATGTGGAATTTATCCCAATAGCTCCTGTGAGCCCAAACCTTCTGGACCACAAGGAGTCCCGGACACAGTTTAAAGCCAATCTTCGACAAACCAAACCCATCAACTCGGTAATAGGGGTCAATAATTTCAATACTGAGAGAAAAGAGGGCGACACCATCTGTATGGACTCTGATCCCTCAGTTGAGTAAACGACTAAGATTCAGAGCTAATACCAGAGCGGCAAATAGAACAAATACAGCTCCAACTAAGACAAAAAAAAAAAAAACAAGGGGAAAGACCTTGAAAGTCATCGCGTCAATACTTGCAGAACTTTGTGAACCAGCCTCTGGTTGCCACAATCCTTAAAATACCAGCTGCTGGGAAAAGGATTACAATTGCACGTGGCTCACAGTTACAACTGTAACGCATAGAACAGAATCGCAAACGGTTTTGTCTGACTTTGGTACAAATACCTGTACGTTTGCTACAAGACCCTGCCCATGTAAAAATAAGAAATGATTCTGGTATGCATGATAACATCTGTGCAAATAGGATTGTAGTGCCCACTAATTAACATTGGCTCTTGGTTCAGTGAATCCACAAGCCGGAGTGGTACAACTGGGCCATAACTTTGTTCTGCAATCCGCAGTGGGTTCTACATCAAGGCAAGGAACATCCACTTTGACTAAGTCAGTATCATTTTGAGACGTCCTTGCAAGTCATGAGTGTCGTCTCCATTTCGGTTCCTGTGAGGCATACACAAGACAGAGACTGCGAACATCACAGAGTGTTCCAAGAAATTCCAAAATACCCAGAAAGTGCCAATGAATGGGAACTTCCTATGACTTCCGAAAATCATAGACCACAGGGCCAATTGACTAGTAAGACCAGGCCCTATTAAATTCGTGGGTGAAAGCTCATTACTGGAGAACCACAACATACTATTGAATAAATCAAACATCATGTGGCATATGAGCGAAATCCCTAATCTTCCGGCACTATCCTCAGCATACATAAACAGAGTTGACTTAATCGATTTGCACCAAACTGATCGTGCTATTATGTACATTAATTTGCAAGTGGTCATTGACATTATATTGAGAGAAGATCATTCATTGAGACAACTTGGTTTTGATGTATCTTTGTATTCGGGTGGGGAGAATCGACATGCTAATTCAAACAAAGTAAGTCCTGCTGCCAAATCAGATCTTCTTATCAACAGATTGCAGAGGTCACACAGGAAGAGGGGTTTCCTTGAACAAGGAATAACTCAGTTAATGTGGGCCAGAATTATTACTGGTCTTTGTTAACTGGAACCTTTCTTCAATCTGGACAGGGTGACCAGTCGTAGCCTAATTTGAATGCTTTTTCATTTCTGTCCTCGAATTCTAGGGGCCACTAAGTTATTAACTAATGGTGAACATTTTTTAAAAATTACCTAGTTTGCTTACCTAGTTTGCCTTCAAGAAGTTTGGCTAATTGAAAAACCTTCATTTGATGGATGTGTCCCGCTTCCAAACAGCTTAGAAAGGTGCATGGGGCCTTCCCCTTGGGGTTGTGCATACAGATAAAATCTTGCCAGGGGATTTTAATTGTGAGCATGATAGACGTCTCAAGAGATTTCTTAGAGTCTCATGTAAAAGTGAAGGATGGGACATTACAATATGATTGTATGTTCATAAATGTGTATTGGCACAAGGGGATTACGGCGTTGGATGAAGCACTGGTTTAATTAATTGTGTTAATGGTTGGTGCAACACATTTAGAAGTGGCTCGCCAACAGTGTTAGGTGATTTTAAACGCTCACTGTATAGATTTTAACCCAGCAACAACTGTTATCCCAAGGTCTGGTAACTCAAACAAGGGGCTGGGAAATGGAGCTAAAAAATGTCAACTGGAGTCGGCAGCGGAAGGATAGTCGGCAGCGGAAGGATGTCCATCAGACCCTCTCCCTCGCCACAGAATTAAATCAGGGAAATCTCTCTTGGGAGCATTCAGGTTCCAACCCAAATAGGGTGGGATCACCCTCCTAATTGTAGACTTTAGACATCTGCAACATGAATTTTCCCATTGGAAGCAGGACATATTTCTGAGGTGTACTTAGGCTGCAGCGATAAGAGGAGCAGGTGCCCGGAGCTAGATGCCCAAAGGCAGAACCGTACGGCATCAGTCTGGTTCAGCATTCTTTGTTGATGGTGCCATGCTAGTAAGTGGGCAGTCGCTGTCTCCTGAGGGATTCCTGCTAGTTCCTCCAAACGTGGTGACCCATGGTTGCCACAGAGGCCAAAGCCTTGGCTAAGAAGTCTTGCATCTTTATCTGAAATTCATCCCATACCTCCAGGGTGGAGGTTTGAGTGGAAAAGGGTACCTGCGGGCCGAAACTTCTGAGGAGTTCAAGGATCAGTGGTTCCTCTTCTTTGAAGAGGAATGGTGTCTTGAGGAATCACACCGGGAACAGGACCTCTTGCAGTGCTTTGTCTCATCTTTACGGGCCAGGGATTAGTATAATTCTCTGCTCCCTTCAATGCTCAGGGAGTGTGGTCTCTGCTCCCTTCAATGCTCAGGGAGTTTGCAGGGGTCTTTTGTTATCTCTATGGCAAGAGCTAAAGAGTTTTGCGGCACTCTCCTGTAGGACACAGATGCATAGATTGGCATGACCCGCAATGCTGCGGGTCATGATTCTCCCCCAAACAGTATAAATATATCCTGTGGCCGTCAGAGAGAGACAACAGTTTCCCACAATCTGCACAAGGTTTGAAGCCCAAGACCTTTGCGGGATTAGTCATGACACAATAGATGTTACTAAATAGCTGCATTCCCAAAATGTACAGCGCGTGCACAAAAATGGAACCGGGGGGGGGGGGGGTGCTCTGCATATACTGGCCATAACTTCATATGCGGCATGGGGCGTGTTAGGGCATCAAGGAGGCCTACGTGGAAACACACAGTCGCCCCTGGGGGCAAAAACATTTCTGAAGGATGTTGGTGCCAGAGATAGATTGCCACAGATGAGGATTCCAGGGGTTTGGGGGGGAGGGATTTATTAGAAAGCTAATGCAGGTAACCAACGTGGCTTGTCCCTTATGAATGTTGGAGAAGGTGATAACTGTCTATGTGCACTGTGAATCCTCTTTGGAGAGGCACCCTGGAGAGAAGCTGGGCAAGCGCACAGTTTATCAGTAATTCAAACCCATGATAAAGTCCTAGTAACATAACATGTTTACTCTTGTTTTTGTAATGCATCTCTTATGGCTTTGTAAAATAAACTGAACGCCGATATATACACTTTTAAGAGGTAGAATAATCTTATACCTTTTATGCATGTACGCGTTTGTTCTCCTATGTGGAGAATAAACACACTCCTGCATGATACCTCTCTCAATAAAGGAATAGTTCACTCAAAAATGTTATTGTTCCAAAAGATGGGCAATATTCAAAATGGTACATTAAACATCGTTTTAACGAAAGTTCCTATGTAAACCTTTGAGCAAACGAGGCTCAAAGCGTTTACATGAGAGATCCATTTTCTCATTTCAGGCAGCCTCCTCAGCTCATGTAGAGCTCTGCCCTGGCGGCACTAAACAAGCAGCAAAGGCCCCCTATTGGGAACTTTTGCATACTGCAGTCAGAACAGAGGTATACATGGAGGAGGTTGCCTTCACTTTCATTTTACGTTTGCGGTGCTCCCCAAGCCGAGGGAAGCACAAAAAACGTAAAATGAAAGGCAAAAAGCAAAGGCGCAGCAATTATAAATACAACATTGTTGTACTTGTGATTGCTGTGGTTAGAAAATCACGGAAATCATAAATACAACAACATTGTATTTCTGACTGCGACAGCTTTCGCTTTTGGAGTCTCCCGAAAGCTGCCGCAGTCAATACAACGTTGTTGTATTTGTAAATGCTGCGGTTTTCTTTCTATGTTTCCTGGGCTACATACCGTTTGATTTTAGGCTTTTATCGTCCAGCCATTAACCGCTGAGTAGTGCTGGAAAATATCAAGCAATCACTGAGGACCCATATCTGGTATGGAATCTGATTAGGTCAACAGCATAAACTAGGCTTTGGATGTGATGCTTGCACAGCTTTGGTGGAAAGCTTTACCATGTGCAGACCCCATGCCATATCGGCTACAAATAGATTTAAAAGGATCAGTGCCAAAATGCAAACTTGGTTTAGGCCACATGCAGTGTGAATCTCAGCTATGTTACTTCTTGTCTTATTAATCTATACTCATCATACCCTTTTAATATGCCAGGTATTGAAATAAAGATGTGATGAGCGGGAGCAAAAGCATCTCTTGGTTTGGAGGAAAAATGCACACATTTAAAATTGTCTGAAGAACAGCAACAATGAATGTAATTGTAAATTAATTCTAATGCATAATCAGCACAATGATCTAATGCATCTTAAAACTCAATTTTAAATTCTAAGCTTTCAAACAGGATGGAGAAAAGAAAATTATCACTCGGAAGCAGTATTTATTTGCAGGCTATTTTTCTGCTGTCTTAGCACATTTACTCATAACTTTACTTAAGCTGCCAAAAGCATGTTCATATATTACCAACCAAAGCAACTTAAAACAAATGCTAAGTCAGAGTATTAATTGTATTACGAATACATGTTGCTTAATATTTCTTGAAGACGGTAGGAGTAACATTGAGAGACTAGGCTTGCCAGTCTCCTCAAAGAAGTACATTGTGTTAATTGAAAGGCGTGAAATCCTCCTTTGTGATGCCATGGAATCTGTGCGTTGCATTGAAGTCGATGTGTTGAATACCTATATAGGTTGCTGGTGCAAGTGCGTGTGTCTTCAACCTGCAGTGTTGCAATTAAAGATTTACCAAACTATCCTCACCCAAGATTTGAGTCCGGCCTCAGATTTCCGCCACACTGGGTATTAGGCAAAAGTGGCTGTAGCCCCTAGAAGTGGTTGGTATCAAGCTAACCGAGCTCTTCTAGGACACAAGTAGGTGCTAAATAGCTCCCAGCAATTTCAAACCATGTATCCCATTATGTAGTTTTACACACAGAATGGGTATGCCCATCATATCAAATGCTTCTGTGTAATCCAAAATAGATATCGGTCGCTGGTTATTATGTATGCAGCCAACTGAAGTAAAATAAAATGTATTGACTGAGGTGGTCAGATCATTTGAAAAGAGTGGGAATAATGGCATGAATTTTCCCCCCAACTCAACACATGTAGTTGATTTAGCAAGCAGAGTTAAGGAGGTAAAACGTCATCCTGCACATCAACCAACTGATTAGTAGGGAGAGATCACAAATCGTTTTTGAAAACGGGCAATAATGTGCTCCTATGCCAAGACTTTAGTATTGCTCCCCTGAATCAGATTTCCTGAAATAAGGTATAGAGCAGACCCACAACTCTGAAGTTTTCAGTTAAACTGACATAGGCACGAGGCATGGGATGGTTTCATTGATCTAATAAAACAGATTTCTTTGAAAACACACACACACTGCCAACCATTCCCAGTTCCCAGGCAAACTAGAAACATAACCCACTGCCCCCTGGGCGAGAGTGCAGGACCTTTAATACAAGAGGCATAACTAAGCAACTATCAGGATGATAAACAGCCTGCTTATTTATAGCCTTATTCTGAAATAGTGCACGGCCTGTGCTCAAATTATGGCACGGTTTCTACCAAGACATTATACGGACATAGCCAGACAGATCTGACAAATCATAATTTGTATTCGCTATCTCCCTTCATGAAAAATTCCTCTCGCTTCTAAACGCTTTAATAACCAGTGGTGTTATTACCCAAATTAACAAGACTTCGGAAGGCTGAATCCCGAGGCGAGGCTGACTTGGCCCTTCAAGCTTCCCCAGTCCCCATGTCAGCAGCGCTAAAATAGTGCACTGAACATAAATGCTTTGGTTATTTACAATCTTTTTACAGACAACCCCATCACATCCTAGAAAGGGTGTCCAGCCAAATATGCAGATATATAAATAAAACGAAAGACGCAAAACCTCTTATGGATTTTGTGACAAGTAAGCAAGCTAAGGAACAAGTTACTTACCTGTAACTGTTGTTCTCCAGCATGGGTCTGGCATGGATTCACATGCTCATGAATATTCCCCGTCGTCAGGCTGGGAATCCTCGGTAAAGAAAAAACCAGTATCAGTTTCGTTTCTGGTCTGTCTTTCGTAGTAGTAACCAATCACTGATCTCTGCGTCATACCGACCACAGCCAATGACAGCCCTCTACCTAAGCCCCGCCTCTGGCAGCCATCTTCAGATTTGGTAGCACGTGAAGTGGCAGTATGACCAAGTGAAGAGACGCAGCGGGGTAGGCGGGAGGGTTCGCATGTGAATCCATGCCAGACCCATGCTGGAGAACAACAGTTACAGGTAAGTAACTTGTTCCTTCTCCAGCATGGGGTCTGGCATGGATTCACATGCTCATGAATAAAGAATACATAGCAGTACACACATGCACAACCACGGGAGGTGGCAAAGGCTCAACATTAAGCATTACATCAAACTCAACATTAAGCAATTCTTACCTCCTCACCAGGCTCACCTTAGGCGAACAGGTTGCGCAGCACTGCTTGGCCGACCCTGGACTCCTCCCTGGAATCCCGATTGACGCAGTAGAATTTCGTGAAGGTGTGTGTCGACCTCCACGTAGCAGCCCTGCAGATGTCCAGCAAGGGCAAACCAGATAGGAACGCCGTGGTAGCTGCGATCGCTCTGGTGGAATGGGCTCTCGGACGGCCAGGCAGCGGTCAGTTTGCCAACCGATGACAGTACATGATACAGCCAGAGAGCCATCTGGAAATGGAAGCCTTCGAGAGAGCCTTCCCCTGATCCAAAGTTCACAAAGAGTTGTGACGTCTTCCGAAAACACTGTGCGGTCCACGTAGAACTTCAGCGCTCTAGCCACATCCAGCGAGTGCAAAGTCCTTTCAGCCGGCGACAAAGGCGACGGGAAGAAAACAGGCAACACCAAGGGTTCGTTAAGGTGGAAGTCCGACGGCACCTCGGGCATGAAGGAGGGGTGCGTCCTGAGCACTACCCTCGTGTCGTGAAAAGTCAAGTACGGGGCCTTGCAGGAAAGGGCCTGGATCTCTCCCACCCGTCGTGCGGAGGTGATGGCCACAAGAAACGCTGTTTTCCACGACAAGAACTTCAACGGAGTCGAGTGCAGAGGCTCGAACGGAGGTCCCATGAACTTGGTCAGCACCACGTTGAGCTCCCACGCCGGGGCCGGAGCCTTCACCGGCGGGAACGATCTGAACAGTCCCTTCATGAACTCTTTCACCAGACGATGAGACCACAAAGACGTCCGCCCCGTGGTTCTGGTGTATCGGGAGATCGCAGCAAGATGAATCTTGATGGACGCGTGCGCCAGTCCAGCCTTGGCCAGCGTCAGTAGGTACGGCAGTACTTGGGGAGCCGTAATCCGTAGAGCGTTAATCTTCTGTGCGTGGCACCAGAACCTCTTCCATTTGTGTCCGTAGCATTTAAGAGTGGAGGACGCCCTGGTCTTTGCAAGAACCTCTCTGCAGTCGGCCGGTATGTCGTATCCTCCAAACTCTAACGCTGCAGGAGCCAGGCCTGCAAGTTCAGCGACTTCGGGTCGTGATGGAGGATGGCGCCTCCTTCCCTGGAGAGAAGATCCGCGTCCACTGGCAGCTTGATTGACGGGGACGCTGACGAGTCCAAAAGGTCCGGGAACCATATCTGCCTTGGCCACGCAGGTGCGACGAGGATCATCCTGCACCGTGACCTCTTGAGCCTTTTTGATGAGCCGGATCAGCAATGGCAATGGAGGGAACGCGTATAGAAACAGGCCCTCCCAGGGGAACGAGAAAGCATCGCCCATGCTCCTTGGCTGGGGAAACCTGCTGGCGAACCTCCGGCACTTGGAGTTCGTCGCCGTCGCGAACAGATCGATCTGGGGTGTGCCCCACCGTCGGAAGAGGCGGTCCACTAGATCCTGTCGTAGTTCCCACTCGTGGCACGAGCGCAGCTCCCTGCTGAGTGAGTCGGCGATGTTGTTTTTTATCCCTGCCAGATGAAACGGCACCAGAAACATCCCTTGGGCGACGGCCCAATGCCACAGATCCTGCGCCTCCCTGGACAGGGCTGGGGACCTGGTTCCGCCCTGTTTCCTGATGTAGAACATGGTGGTGGTGTTGTCGGTGAAGATCCTCACCACCTTGCCCTTGAGGGACGGAAGGAAGGACCTGAGGGCCCAAAACACTGCACAGAGCTCCAGGACGTTGATATGGAGGGACTTCTCCGTCAGGAGCCAAAGGCCTCTCGCGTGCAGATTTTCGGTGTGCGCTCCCCACCCTTCCAGGGAGGCATCCGTGGTCACTGTCTCCTGGTGGCCGGGGGTCTGGAAGTCCATGCCCACCGTCAGATGCGCGCGGGTGCCCCACCACCGGATCGCTCGTCGGAAACTCTCGTCGAGTGTGATTCTCTCCTCGAAGCTGCCCGTCTGGATCCAGCGCGCGTCCAGGAACTCCTGCAAAGGGCGCATCCGGAGCCTGCACAGGGGGATGAGGTAAATGCAAGAAGACATCATTCCGAGGAGGGACTTGATGGACCTCACTCTGGCCGCTTCCGCAACCAGCATTCGCTGCACCTTGCCCAAAATGGCCCTCGTCCTTTCCTCCGACGGATAGGCCAGAAGCGACACTGTGTCGAGCTTCGCTCCCAGAAACAGTGCATCTTGCGCGGGCACCAGGTGGGACTTGGCGTAGTTTATGGAGAATCCCAGGTCCGTGAGAAGTTGGACGGTCTTTGCCGTGTGCTCCACGGCGAGCTCCTTCGTCTTCGCTCGGATGAGCCAGTCGTCCAGGTAGGGATAGACGTGGATCCCCTCTCGGCGCAGCTGCGCCGCCACCGGTGCGAGGCACTTGGTGAACACCCTGGGTGCCGACCTCAGTCCGAAGGGAAGGGCTCTGAACTGATGGTGACGCCCTTGGACCACGAACCTGAGAAACTTTCAGTGTCCCTTTAGGATGGGAATATGGAAGTACGCATCCTCCAAATCCAACGACGACAGGAAATCGCCCTCCTCCAGCTGACCCAGGACGTGTTGGAGGGTGACCATCCGGAATTTCTGTGCCTTGATGAATTTGTTCAGTCGTCGTAGGTCCAGGATGGGACGCCATCCTCCCGTCTTCTTCTTCACGAGGAAGTATCTTGAGTAAACTCCGGAGCCCCGAAGCCTCTTTGGGACGAGCTCGATGGCGCCCTTCCTGAGCATCGCCTTTACCTCCAAGAGAAGTTGAGGGACGTGATGTTCTTTCCTGGCCACAGGGGGGACGCGCAGGCACCTCTTTAGAAACTCAAGCGCGTGACCCTGGGCTAGGGCATCCAGCACCCAACGGTCGGTGGAGATGGACTCCCACACGCTGACGAAGCTCGCCAGCCGGCCTCCCACCGGGGTGCTTCGGTGGGGGCCCGACCCCACGGCCGGTTCAGTCCTGCTTCGACGAGGCTTTGCCGCCTTGACCTCCTTGGCGACGACGGCGGGGTCCGCCTGACTTGCCTCGTCCCCTGTAAGCTTCCTTCGACGACGAACGGGCCGCTTGACGGTAGGTGGAAAATCCGCCGCCGGAACCTTTGGAGGCACCCCGTTTGCCTCCGCCGCTCCGAAAGGGCGGCCGCCGTTGCTGGAGAACCCCAAGAGCCCGGGCCGTCTCTGTGTCTGCCTTGATGGCTTGAAGGAAATCGTCCACTGTTTTCCCAAACAGGTTGTTTCCGTCTAACGGCATGTCCAAGACTCTGGTATGCACGTCCTGACGGAAGTCAGTAGCCTTGAGCCATCCACGCCGCCTAAGGCACATGCCGTTGCCCAACTGGCGAAATCCAGTGTCAGCGATGTCCGTCGCAATCGTAATGGCGTGGTCCGACGCCACCTCTCCTTCCTGCAAGATCTCTAGGGCATCCGCCCTCTTGACTTCCGGTAGGAAGTCCAGCAGGGGGGCCAGTTTGTACCACAACTCCCTGTCATAGCGGGCTACGATAGCCAAGGCGTTGGCCGCCTTAATCGTCGTCGCTGCAGACGAGATGACCCTGCGTCCCATCGTATCCAAATTCTTTCCCTCGCCGTCCGGCGGGGAGGTCGACGTAGAGGCCGCGCCCCCACCCCCGCTTTCTTCCTGGCCGCCGCGTAGACGACCGAGTCCGGGGTCGGCTGTGCCCGAAGGCACAAGGGGGCCGCGTCCGGGACCCGGTACTTCTTCTCGTACCGATCCCTTCTAGCCGGCGTCGTGGATGGGTTCTTGAGGAGGGCGAGGCCCTCATCCCAAATATCGTCCAGTAGAGGTACGGAGAGGACCGTCTCCCTCTTGGCCTCGCGCCGTTGATAAAGGAAACCTTCCTTCTTCTCTTCCGGGCAGAGCTGGAAAAGCTCGGATGCCCTGGCGATCATGGAGTGAAACGATCCAATCTCGTCGGGCGGGGAAGCCCGGGTGGGAGGTGACGACGGCAGATCCTCGTCGTAAACCTCGTTGTCCGTACCCGTCGCGGCCGTGTCAGTCCCCGTATCATCCCCACGAGTCGTGGACGGGGAGGAGGGCTGAACAGGGCACGATGGCTGAAAAGGAGGTGGAGGATGAATCCTTCTCTTAGGGGGAGGGCTCCCAGAAGGGCCTGGCTCCGGGTCCCCCGTCGGGAGCGGTTCCTCCGCTGGTGGTAACGGCAGTCTCGTCCTTATCTCCGAACATAAGGACTGTATAGCCAACAAAATGGCCGCTGAGTTGTCTTGCGGCACTGGTTGAGGGGATTCCGACGGGCTGGTCTTCTTCCACGCCAACGCCGTGGCTTAAGACTTCGATCAGCTCTTCCTCAGAGGTTGAGGCCGAACCCACGACGACCTCCGGCCCCCCCTTTTTATTCTCCGTCGGAGGTTTCACGGGGGTCCTGTCGATGGGCATAAAAGAGGACTCTCTCTGCGGTGGCAGGGAGACTCTGAGCCCCGAGGTCGCCACCACTGGTGTAGCCTCCACAGGCTGAGCCAGGGCCGCCGCGACTGTCTCGATAGAGGCCTTGGCCGGATGGATTAAGGCTTTCACCACCTTAGGTGCGCTCACCACCTTCTCCTTGGGGGGAGGGTCACTGCCTCGCTCTCCCTCCGATGGGACCTTCGAGCTCGACCGGGGCCTCTCCAGGAGCTTCGCCGGGTGCTCGGTCTTCCTTTTACCCGAACCAGAGCGTTGGCTCGTGGTTGATGGTGCCGGGGAGGATGCGCCCTGCCTGGCGCCCGTAGAGCCCGACCGTTCGGCGCTCCCGGTGCCAGCGGACTTGCGGTGCTTGGCCTTGTGTTGGACCCCCATCGCCGGGGCGTCCTCAAAGGTCTTAGAAGACCGCTCGGATTTCTTCTTCTTCTCGCCTGACGGGCTCTTCCCTTCCAGCCAGTTGGCGAGACGTTGATGGCGGTCCTTCATGGTCCGCTCCGACATATTGCCGCAAAACGCACAGTCCTTCTCCATGTGCGTCTTGTCCTCATGTAGGCAGTACAGACAAGAGGAGTGTTCGTCCTCCTTAAAGACATTCTGAAGCTGGCATCCAGGGCAGACGCTGAACAGCTTTCCGGGCATCGAGCTTCCCTTCTCCTGGGCCATGTCCGAGATGGGCCTGAGAAACTTCTGGAGTCCTCCAAAAGCGTGGCTCGACGAAATCTTCACCCTTGAGGGGCGTAGACGAATCCGACACGGGTCCCCGTTGATCGGATGAAGAAACGGTGGAGCTTGAGGCTCTTTTGACCGAAAAATCGAAGTTTTTGAGAGAAAAAAAACGTGAAAAAATAGCACTAACGCTCGAGAGCAATAGCACGAGGATCCCAACACTTGAACGTGCGGTAAAAATCTGAAGATGGCTGCAGAGGCGGGGCTTAGGTAGAGGGCAGTCATTGGCTGTGGTCAGTATGACGCAGAGATCAGTGATTGGTTACTACTACGAAAGACAGATCACAAACAAAACTGATACTGGTTTTTTCTTTACCGAGGATTCCCAGCCTGACGACGGGGAATATTCATGAGCATGTGAATCCATGCCAGACCCCATGCTGGAGAACAGAGGTTTTCACACCACTGGCAAACAGGTCAACCTTTTACGACCAATATATGGAAACAAAAAATATGAGATGTTTTGTTATGTTTGTTGTCATGATTGCAACTCGTTTTTATGTTTTCATTGCATCTCGCACTGTAAACGTACACGTGTGTCAAGAATAAAACCAAGCACCACCCACGTATGGAGGTCAACAACTGAATTGGCAAAAAAAAAGTTCATCTTGAATTGGGAACAGTCCGGGTGGTCGTCTCCTGACGGTGGTGCAATTTAGATGTGAGCCCTCGAAGCAATCCCAAGAGTAACTAAGGACATCTCGTGACTAAACACCGCCCATCACATAGAACTGGGTGGGCAGCGAGTTGCTGAAACATTAATACACATCTTTGAGAAAGGATTTCATCAATCCACCACCCACGGCACTAGGTACAGCCACACAAAGGAACTGTGTCCCAGGACAAACACATCTCTGACTCGGAAATGAAGGATAGCAGGTGCCTTAACCACAGGTATATAGAATGGAATGTACTGCAGCTTGATAAAGATAGGACAGCAGTTATTTCAGCCTAAGGAATAGTAGAAGGGAGGCATGGCATCAAGGTCTTTCATCCGTTGCAATTGAACTAGGCCCGACACCCTGGGAAGGACTTTACCCTGACAAGGAAAGCTCAACAGCTTCTAAGTGGGCAGTTAGGGTTTCAGCTACCACTGTCTTTCTTTGTTATACTGTGTTGAGGCCAAGCAACCTCTCCAGTGATAACCTGAAGCCATTCTCCTCCTTCCGTCATTGTTTTATCAAGAATGTTGACACATAATGACGCCCCAAAGTGGAGCGGATGGAAAGAACAGTCCCTAAGGATACATCACTTTTACAATACATACACTTCACAAAGTAAACCAGTGTCGCTTTAAAAGCACATTTGCTCGCCAAAGACCGACCTCTCCAAAAGATGTTCAATAATCACAGCCATATTTTACACTGCATTCAGCTCTTTGGTGAGGGGCAGAAAATACGGTTGGAGAATAATGAAATTCAACGAGCGGCCATGTCAAGCAACTTAAATGCTAAGACCTGGGAGAGTACCCATGGGAATTTCAATGAGCCAACATTCTCCAGTATATTCTGTTCACGACTAGGCTGCCTCTCACAACCGAAATCCTTTACCTATGTTGCATTGAATGAATTATTCCCATTCCCCAGGTTACATATGGACTGCATGATATATGCTCTTGAGATACAAAAATAAAAATGTTCTACTGCCCTTTTACATTTGAAAACCTTAAGCTACACCAGATCAATGCATAATTCTTAACATATGCATGCAGGTTTTCCCAGCTGTAGGCAAGTGGCGCCCAAACATCAATGTGAAATGAGCCCAAACCCATCTTCCGCAGGCCCTGATAGAAGGTATTATGGCTTCAGAAACAACCAGTCCCTTGGGCTTCTCCTTTAGTTACACAGGACGCACATCTTTCAAACATTTATGTATGCCTAGGTGCCAAAGTGGGTGGTAGCGCCAACCCATTAATAAGAAATAAGCTACCTGTGATTCCTAGGTTGACTAGACACTTCTTAGGCCCCACTATAAATATTGATTTATGGCTCATTATGGCCCCCTTCCATTTCTGACCCACTTAAAGCACTGCAGTGGTTATTGAGAGTGACCTTTTGAAATCCCAAGTCAATGGCAGTGCCACCGGCTGTCCCTCTACTCGGGACTACTCTTGCTCAGTGAGTAGGATAATGTATATAGGGCACACTGCAAATTGAATCACTGCACACAAAGAAACAACGCCCGCCATCAGTAGAGTTGCAGATCTTAGCGACAACAAGAAGACCATGCTGTGAAGATTCGACAGAGTTATCGGGTCAGTATCATCATATAAGAACTTTTACATACGTTGGGGTAGGGCCACAGAAGCACTGGAGTATTAAATGGGTTTTAAAGGTGATCCTATCTTTTACATTCAGTCAGTGGAGCGAATTAGGTGCTGCTGTAACAAGCTCTGTGAGGTCCTGGACAGAACACAGATTGAAAGGTGCCCAAGAGGTTACTGAGCAAAACAAACTCTTACATTTGAGAGGAATCTGCTGCTTCTAACAGTTCAAGAATGAGGTACAATGGTAAATGAGCGATAGCTGCGATCACTAAATCGAAATAAGTTTTTGTTGACCAACAGACTGATCAAGGCATGCTTAAAGGAAGTACACCTCGTTGTAGCGAGGCGTTGATGATCAGTGGAACCATGGGTGCCAACTTTTATTTTCACTACAGGGGCAGAAATTCCCAAGCGAAGCGAGGGAGCCATCCCAATCTCCATCCCCAGGTCAAAATAACCCATTGTAGAACACATTTTGTAGCAAAGATTGGAAAAAAGCTGCAGACTTTAAAAGGCAGGTCTAAACATATAACATTTCAGCAACAGTCGCCTAACCTACTCTACTGTCTTTCGTCAGCATTCTGCTTTTGGATCTCCACCTTCCTCCTACTTCTGTGCTTGCCAAACAGCTTTGGCTTGTCCAACCCTCTCCTTCCTCCTCCATGGCGCTATTAAGGTTCAGATGGACAATTGATGAGGCAACCTTCTAACTTTGAAGTGAGCAACACTTGCTAATTTTGCAAGATGCATGCTAATACTTCACTGAACAACAGACTACCAGGGGAGAAGCCAGAGGCCCTGCCTCACCCAGTGATTTAAAAGCACACAGCACTCAATATTATTTTGTTTTCGTTTACGGTCACCGCTATACAAATACATGAAGAGTATCCACATGGTAAAAATGACACTCCTGCCCCCTCCCCCGTGACTGAAAGAGAACTGGCTCAACTGCCCCATGTACTCGGCGCCTACGAGTGGAACTATCCAACAAGTCAAACGTTTCTGGTCTTATAGACCAGTTAAGTGGGGCACTCATTGCTGAGACGTGCGACACATATAGGCCCTGGGTTCGAATGTAAACAAGTTGAAAACAGCATTTCAAGATCGGCTCATTCAGGACCGTTAAGTTGTGAAAACATATCTTATTTACAGTTTATGAGAATGTGTGCCTATTGTCAATAACTGGCCCTCAAACTGGTCACCCGTTCTTCGCCCTAAGACGGGCTGCGTGCCATGCCAGACAAATGCGTGGGTTGGTCTGTAGCAGCTCGATGATGAACACAAATATACTTCATGTCAGCCACATCCCACAAGCATCGCGGAGAATCCTGGCGCCACTGGTCTGGCACGGGCAAGAGTTTGTAAAATGTGATGTAGGAGAACCATAAGCCGAAAGTCGGGAGCTCATGTCCGGTCGAGCTACGCCACCTAGTGGCCACACTCAGGAAGTCCCATACGAAGCAAAGTGCTCTACAGATCCGGCGATAGGGAATTTAGTCCTCGGTTTGCAGGTTTGTAACTGCTGCGTTTCTCTCTGCTATGTTCATCCCACCCCTTTACCGTCACTGTTTTGTTCACACATTGCCGTTGCAGCTTTATGCGATACTTGCTTCGATTGTACCGATTTTTTAAGTTCTACCAGACATTTAAAGTAGTTCTTAAAAACGACTTGTTCTTCCATCCTCTATTACCACCCACATGGTGTATGTCACCATTTAAAGAAGTTGGGCCCAATGTAGCCGCAAGTGATGGGACCGCAGAAAAAGTCTTGGTATTAGCATCGCATTGAGGAGGTTGTCCATGTCTGTACAATCACTTGGGAGAATCTGGGAACCACGTTTGGTTTTAGCTTTGTCAAGAGGAACATTGGCAATGCATCCATACTAAGCCCAGAGACAGGATCCACAGGGTAACCACACTGGGAACCCTCAGAGTTGTCCCCAGAAAGAGCCCCTCAGCAAGGAACCTCTAGTTGCCCCCAGCAGAGTGAAAATGTGTGTTTTAGAAGATGTATATTCCCCATTAGAACCGGTGATCCCGGAAAGACATTACTGGCCTAGGGTTCCAGGAAAGAAATTCCACAAAACTTCCTTCTATTCTTCAGCGTAAGGAAATCATGATGGAGGTGCCGTGATGAAATTAATACTGATCTTCAGGAGTACAGGGTTAAATGGTGGCTAAGGCGCCTACCAAACCAGCAGGGACCCATGGTAGAGGTGAAACACACCCAGCCCGACCAGCATGCCTCCTTTGCCTCTTTCGGCAACAGGTCCTGAGGGCAAGCTTTGGCCTTCAGGAGAGGTGTGAGCAAATGCACACAAGTAATGAAAACACTACCGGACCACCCCTGTAATGCAAAGGGGCACTGTGGGTTTGTAGACAGGGGTGCTTAGGCAAAAAGTTTGGCAAAAATGTCATCGTTTATGGCTAGTTTTTGTAAAAAGTAAAGATGGGGGTTTAAAAGTCACTTAAAGTGGATCAGTGGGGACAATGCCTCTCCAAATACTGTTCATTTCACAAAAGGTCAAATACCTGGGAATGACGTTAAGCTCCTGCATTAATGATGCCCCGTGGGTGGCAGATACCAAAAGGAAATGCACTCTGTTAGCAAATCAAGCTCTGCTAATGAAAAAGAAATTTGGGAAATTCTCATTGGAGCCGGTCCGGTTGTTTTAGATACGAGTTATCCGTGATCTCATTACATGCAAGGATTACATGGAACTTGCTGAACCTATATCGAAAAACTCGAGTGCGGGAACACATCCTGCAATTCGAACTTCTCCAGACTGCTTCGTCGCAGGGTCAGAACTTGATTGCCTTGTGGATGCACAGATGTGAAAGTCCACAGGTGGAATTTGACATTAAGCTCAGTCTGCTTCATGAAAACCCGGTCGCTGCTAAAACGAAAATTTGGCGCATGGACTGGGAGAAAACCTGCACTGAAAGATCGATGGCAAAATTGATGTCGAGTGTTCCATTGGAAGTTCGTTCCTTCAATACGCCTCAGGGATACATCAAGTTGTTTCCAGACCCTAAGGCTCGAAGACGCTTTATGCTATTTTGCTTGAATTTGTTTAAAACGAAAGAGCGTTTGCAAACATAGAACTGTAACAAAAAAATAAATCTTGGATGTAGATTCTGTTCTAAAGCACCAAAGACCTTGAAACATTTAGTGCTATTTTGTAACAGCTTTCGGAAAAAACAGATCATTGTTATTGGGCCCTTGGGGGGTTAACCACCCTTCATTGTGTGCGGAAGAATGGTGGGGACATATGTTTAATGGCATTGATTCAAAATTGCTAGTTCCGCTAACTCAATTTTTAGCAATAATTGAACATCAGTTGATCTCGATTACTGACGACTTGGAAATGTATAGGGGGCCATTGACCATCTAGAAAGTTGATGAAATGTGGGAAAGTTAGATGGCGATGGCGATCCTGAATACAGTGTGATGAGGAGGGTGGATGTATGTATGTTAAAATGTTCTTTTCTTTTTAAAGGTTTGTAAAAACCGTATAAAAATAAAAAATAAAAATACTGTTCATTTCTTGCTTTTGGGGCTGAACCGCATTGAGCTAAGCTTCTAGGCACTATTCTGCGTTCAATGCCAGTGTTGAGATGGTCGAGTCAAACTGCCCCAATGGCAAGTCATGACGAGGCGACTTCAAGACATGGCCCACAGTGGTTTGAAGTGGGGAGTTTGTTGGCTTCCATCAGGTCAAGTCAGATTGGGCTGAAGTTTCTTGGGATCGAGGTGGTGGTCTAAATGCAGTGAGTCTGGTGCTTCCACGTGGTCAAGTCTTGACGGGTAATGCGCTTCAATTGGTTGAGTCAGCATTGAGACAACTCGAAGAGCAGGTAAGGAGATTGAAGCACATAAGAGTGCCAAAAGCAGCACTGCAAGTCCTGTAGTGGCTCAAAGTCAGTCAAGTGTGGTTGAGCCGACTCGGGTCTGAGGTTATAAATAGCGTTCTGAGCAGCTTCAGAGTTGCTGGGAGACCCAGTCCAAGGCCTCCTAAAACAAGGTGAGTTTTTTGTTCTGCAATTCCGCTCCATGCCAATTGTCCAGTGCCTGCAGGAGTCTTTCAGTGAGCAGAATACTGGCTCCAGTGCACAGGAAACAAGTGGTTTTGGTCCACAGCTGTTTCATACCAGATGTGCCATTGAGATGTATAGGGAGAAGGACTTTTCCTGTACGTTGGGCCTTCGGTCATCACCTCTATGGTAGAGGACTTTGGAATAAACAGTATCCCCAACACAGATCCAGATTAATTCTTAGGGTCTTGGAGTAGAAAGATGAATCAACCAAGGAGAATGTAACATCGCCCCACTCCCTTACATAGATGACAAACTGCTGTGGATTGATCCGCAGCAAGCGGCTGGTGGTGCAATCCTGGCTGCTGTAACACATGTCCTTTGCCTGCTGATTTCACATCTAGAGTATCTTGTCTGCAGGAATTGGGGAGGGAGCAGAAGTTTGGGAAACCCTAGCAAAAATCCCCTTCGAAAACCCTCTATGGTCTGAACCTCTGTTCTGGGTTAAACTCACTCCACCCTCTTCCTCCAGTTGCCTTCATCAAAAGATCTCCAGTAATCAGCAACCTGTTGAGAACTAGTAATAATGGTACAGGGCGGACTGGCTTTTATGCTCCAGTGCCAAACTACACTCCTAGGGAGACTTACTGCTCTGGAGTGCAGATGACACCTGCATAAGCATTAAAGGAAAGGGTTTTGTGGCCAACACTCAAATGGTGCCTAGGTGAGTCATCCTAGACAAACTAGATACACACACAGCCCTGTCAACAAGGGTCACTGTCCACCAGGTTTAGAATTAAAATGACACAGGGTTGTGGCTGTACAACTGTGTAATCTCAGGAGCCACTGCGTCCAACCAGAAATGGTTTATCTTTAGATATTAACATGCAACCAGGCCACACAGTTATTACACAGTTATTACTTTGGGAAAGGGGTGCCTGTAATTACTAAGAAAAAACATGCCTGCTGAAACTTTGGGCTTCAGCAGGGCTGCCTTTAGGAATGCACATGTAACCTTTGGCCTGCCCTGTTGCCACTGCAAGGCAGTTGCTGGGCATTGTAAGGAGACAAGTCTCTAGCAGGGTCACATGGACACTATATATTTTTGGCATATAGCATTTCTGAAGGGGAGCCTGCTTTGAAGAGCTCCGAGTGAGAATTACATGCATCATTTTATAAAATAATAATCAACATAACATCAAAGATAGCATTGTCAAAAATGCAGTGTCGGCTAGTAAAACGTTCTGCCAGAATTGAAGCATTCTCGTCAATGGAGTTTCACAGCAGAGGCACCTTTCCCAACAGACAATAAAAGCATAGAGAGGGAGGGCCCACCGCTGAAAACAATTTGCAGCTCATGCAAGAACAAAACAAGCATTGGCCAGAAAAAAAAGTAGAGGGAGCACCGAAACAGAAGGCATGAATGAAGAATAAACAAGAATTTAAAATACAAACAAAGGAAAGCGGCAGGATATTTCTGTGCACCAACTAGCCACCCTACCCCACAAAGAAAAGAACTCGGGGGCAAAACCAAAGGCAGTGCTTAGAGATCAATTTGCCAAGGAGGCACAAACCAGGAAAATAAAAAGAAGGAAAGGTTTGTGCGATTCCAAAAAAATAAATAAAAAAAAATAAAGTCTATTTCCATCCAAACTGGAGAGAACACCCATGTAGGAAAGGGGAGTAGATGTAGTACATAGTGAATTGTTATCGTAAAGGAACAGACTTTTCCGGGTGGTTGATATCTCCCTACCATTTAAGTAAATGTTGTGTATTCCTGCACACCACCTACAAAAGGGAAGTGTGAGCAAATGTACAGGGAATCTGGGGGCGATTGGCGTTTTGTGCAGTCAACGCAATTTAAGGCGTGATGGACATACAACAGCAAGACATTACGTTGGGAAGCAGGAATGGCTTTATAATGCACGACAGCCGCTATGAGCAGTCACAGAAGAGAAAGTTGAAAACGATTTCAAGGTATGCAATGCCCAAGAGGCGAGATTTGTTCGTAGACCTGACCTGAGCCAATGGGCTCACGTTCTGGAGTCAAAACTAAGAACCACATACCTGTATTTGGAGGGTTGAGGGTGGACCAGCTTCATTTTAAATGCATTACTATGGTCATGCAATGCCTGGAGCATTTACCGGACCGCAGACTGTTCAGAGAGGAGCATTGACCCATTGTTGGTAACTTAGAAGGTGCCAGCAACAAGGATTATACATCAACTGACCAACAAGCACTAGTTCACTGCAGAAAGCGATATGCCTGGTTGCATTCGTTCCAGCACAGATATAAACAGACGCACACAGTTCCCCTTCTAGCATTGTTAGGGAGACTGGTAGTATCCTGGACAGAGCAACTCGGCATGAGTCCAAGCACCCGGGCAAAATAGGTGAACCGATGGACGGATTTTAGGGAGGAGGCAGTTGGAGGTCAACTACTGAAAAGATGATGTCTGGCACACACACATACACTTTTACACCATTACACAACATGGGCAAAGCTAGATAGACCACGAAGCTATACATGGAAATCTGGCTTTAGCGTACCTATGAATTTCTGGAAATGTAAATTCTGAAATACTTCGGTGAAGAAAGTCGTACATTCTGCCTCCTTCCATATGAAACGTGTGCATTTAGCATTTCTCTTAATGATGTTTAAATCTGGTCACAATGATACGCCATGCCATGTTTATGCACTGGCACTTACAAAGACAATGCATATTAACTATCACCATTTATTTGGTATTCTAGAAGACCTGGCATCGTCCCAGAGCACCATTTAGAGAATTATGTCCTGAGAATCTGTTGTGCTAGAATTTCCATGATTTACAAACACGTTTTGTACAGACATGCGAGGACATATGTTTATTGCGATAAGTTCATGGAACAAATGGGAATCTGTTGTCAATCACATAGTTGTTTGCCTTACAATCAGGCCGTTCAAAATCCAATTACTGAGTGCACAACGTTTTATAAACCATGTAAATGTCAAGCCCATTGAGCGGAGTACCCTACTCTGTTATATTCTGATTCGAGCTGCTTTTGCAGACATGGATCTCTTGTACTGTGGGCTGGGAGAATGTCCAAGCCCGATGCATGCAAAACCAAGTACAGCAGCAAGACCCGCCAACAAACTAAAAATAGATTGTTCGACAGAGAAGTGCCAGTATTTTTCCAAATAATTAAGGTAACATTTAATTTTAAAGCACATTCAAAAGTCATTTTTGATACCACTTCACTTCTATCGCGTTTTATGTGTTTGTTTAATTAGTTTTGCCACACATGGCATATTGTGTATGACACCCAACCAAGCTCCAATTGGTATTAACATTGCTTTTGATTTAACTCCTTGAGGTTTTCTGATTTTCTTGTGATAGTCTTGATTAGGGCAGCGCCTGGTTCAACTAAAAAGTGTGCTATTAAAGTGACCGAAAACTCTTGGGAATTTGCACGATTCCACAGCATGGGTTTTGGGGGCTTTACATCTGCATCATTGACCATGCTTAATTTGTGGTGGCGTTTGCTAGGGTGCAGCCCTGTCACTTATTGATTTAGACCAGAGGTCTTCAAACTGTGGGGCGCCCAGCATGAAATGTAAACAAAAAATATTTTTTTTTAAATTTTTTTTTTTTAAGATTGCAGGAAATGGGAAGGGGCAGCTCACATGGTCAGACTGGGCCATACAACAGTCTTAGGCACCAATGAAAAAATGGCCAGTAGTTGCAAATGGATATTCAGTGTTTAGTCACAGACTAGTACCCAAGGGGTTGTTTTTTTGTTCAAATGTAAACAAATGGTGATATTTAAAGAATATTTATTCAGCAACAATGGTAAAAAAAGTGGCCCATTTTTACTGGCCTACACTAGCATTTTGCATTTTTGGTACGATCATCGCCCTATTGCCCTATAGGCCAGTCCAAGCCTGCTGGCTCATCCATAATGGGCGAGGGGGCGTCCACCCACTGGCCACCTCACCCATTATGGAGGAGCCGAGGAGCCAGCCCAGTGAAACACTGAGCACTCCCTCAGCTGCTTTTTCCAGCTGAGGGAGTGCTCCTGCGGTGGCTGAACTGTCAAAGGGAAACTGTTTGCCTTTGACAGTTCATTTCCCCAGCCGCACATGATCACTGAGCCATGTAACGCTGGGGGTGTTTTGCTTCACCAGCCTTGCATAGCTCATTGGACATACTAGCTGGGGCACTGCATGTATGTATGTATGTATGTGCGAGGGGGTGCTCCTGTGCCTCCTCGCACATACGGGCAGAGCAACCTGGAGCGGGGAATTTTAGCAACCACGCGAGGTAAGTTTATGGCGATTTATTTCTTATTTAAATGTGTATGGATGTGTGTATGCTTGTGTTATGGGACTGTGGTGGTAGCAGGATGGGCGCCAGCACTGGGATAGTGGTGGTAGTAGGGTGGGGAGAGCCCAGGATCTGTACTGGGAGTAGGGTGCAGTGACGGCACGCAAAGGTTCATAGTGATTTCTACATACTGTCCATCTGGCACTTTTGGGGGGACCCGGCCTACCCAAACTTCGCTCAGGGGGGGCCCAGGCCAAAAAAGTTTGAAGACCACTGATTTAGACTCAGTTTGAATGTGATGTGCTGTTTCAGCAACTTAGTAGTAGCCACGCAACAAGCGACAGTGTGCACTGGCCACGCATCGCTGCAAACTGAGCTACTTCATGCTGGGCGCATGCGCTGGTCCTGCCGCACACTTCTTCAGTCAGTCTGTCTGCATGACAGTAATGCAGCTCTGCTACTGCAATAACCGGAATCACTGCCACAGCAGGGTGAGTTGGCAACAGGACAGCCACTAGCACTGGGGCAATGCCAGGTTAAAAGCCATTGCAGAGGAGCGCTTGTCCTGGGTGCCAACCTACACAATAGGATATTTCTGCTGTGTTTAACAGGAAAGTTCATCTGCTCAGTAATCATTTTCTCTGCATTTGTCCGTCAATATACCATATGAGGAAAGCACGGTGGAGGTTTTCTGTGGCTAGACCGTCAGGTTCCACTTGCCAACCAAAGAATCACAGCAAAATGCTATCGATGATTATTTGTTCAAAGAAGCACTTCACAGGTGTCTCATTTGAAGACACAACTAGTTTGTGTTATGTGTTGGTGTGTTATGTTGATTGGTATTTGTAAATTGCGTATAGCCTGTGCATCCATCAGCCCCAATGAGCCTGTGCGAATGGGAGATTTAACTGCAAATAGGTTGATACTGTGGGTAACAGGCAACAGTGGCAGGGAGCTGCCTGCCCCAATGTGTCACAAACATACTAGAAAACATTTGGGCCCTGCCATTTATTTTTCTACAAATTAAGCATGGATAATTGAGCTGTACTGTTTTGTAGTCTCGATTTAAAGTAAGGGGGTTTTTGTGCCTCAAATGATAGCTGCCATTGCCCCAATTCAGAAGACAAAACAAACGGTGCTACTACCCTAGCCAAACGTCAATGATAAAGTCTCAACTCGCAAGTTATGGAAGTACTTTTTTGTATATAGCCAGATAACAAGATGGTAAGGGAGCGCGATAGGAGGGAACAACATGGGGTCCTTGTGGTGCTTAAAATCAAAGAAATGCATGTCTTAGCCAATGCCAGGATGCAGCAGAGGGAAATTCTCCAACGTAGGGCCACGTTAAAGGGAGCTCTGGGTGGCCATTCCTTGTGCTGGGCTGAGCTCATATTACAGACCCACATTTCAGGACTTGAGTGTCCGGGACCTTGCTGACTAAAATGCTTCATTTTTGACTGGGAAAACTCAGATGATTTGAGTAGATGTTGTCGTGCAAGATCGAAAGCATTCAGTGTGGCATGGTCGTTGTGGTCATTCGTTTCAAAGTGAAAACAACACTATGCTACGCCAACCCCTGCGGAGATATGGCTTGTGTTGGTATAATCTTTGCAGGGCCGTACTTGGTTGTCCTATGGCTGGGACTTGGGTCATTAAATATTCTCGGTAAGAGGGGGGGGGGGTTATTGTTATACACTGAGACTGCTGGTTTCTAGCAACGTGCACACTACAGGCCCTGCCGCTGGCAATGTCCGGGGGACATAGGGACGCACGTAAGCGAAAATGTACTCTCTACCACACGACTTTCCAATTAAGGGAGACCAATTCACAGCATAACGAGCTGCAGTACGTCGCAACACCACTCGGATGGTTACAGCAGTTCAACTCAGGACACGCGCAACACATTGAGAAAATAATTCCAACTGTAAGAGCAGTAATGCGCACACTGCTCTGCCTCCAACACCACACGGCGTATACAAACTACTTACCCCCTCCGTCGGCCATCTATAGTATCCTGGAAAAAACAAGGGTTCTTTCTGAAATTGCAGCCTTTGCAGGTTGGTTTAACAACCTGCAAACAGAATATAGCACAGACATATCACACTCCTACAGCAAGCCCAACCCTTTTCATACGAGAAAATGCAGAAATATCACACAAAAGAGCCCAAGGTGCAGAGGCCTACTGTGAAATCAGCAGACTTCCCTATAGGCCAGACCAACCCTGGACACAGTAAAGCATTACTCTCCAACCAAGGGCGTAACAAAACCTACATTTCGGGAGACTTGGGGGGGGGGGGGGCTAAGTGGTGATGGGAGGGGCCACTTCAGAAAATAGGCAGGGCAAACTGGAGGCTGCAACCCCACTGTTCTACCCTCCCATTCCCCCATGGTCTGGTTTGGGGACCAACTATCAAGTAGTATATTTTAAAGCAAAATATGCATATTAAGGCGATGGAAGTCTTTCTTGAAAGTAGCAGCTTCAAAGTTTTACTGCATTTTTCCAAGTACATTTTTCTGAACAAACACAGCAAATGATACTGTCCTATAGAGGTTACTTGCAAAATACACAAATTGCATAGTAAGGCATCAGGACAACACGTAAAGCCTTATCGCAGTATGTTGGGCCTAAATAATATCTGTGTACCTTTATTTTCCACATCCTGAATGGAAAACTAAGATGCAAAAGGCAAAATATCTATTTATGCACTTTATTTTCAGCACTTTAAGACACACAATAAAATAAGTTGCGTCATAAACTCACTTAGGTTTGGAGATTCGTCACAAGCCTCCAGCGTGTTATGTATGGTTAAGAACATTTAAGGACATCAAAGCAAACTTTACTTTTTAGCATATCAAGCTATTAGACATTATGGGTATGAACACATTTTCAAGGGGTGCATTGTGTTGCTCGCTTAAACGGTCACAGATTTGCAAGGTGACTGGTGTTCTCTCAGTTGGAAATTCACCATCATGCATAAGAAAGGCTATGCTGCTGATGACAAAAGAAACATGTTGTCGAGTTCATCAGGGACGCAGCCTGTGTGTCTCAGGGAGGCTGTGACTCGGGAAACGGGCAGATCTTGATCATCCGAGTCGAGCAGATAGTAGATTTGCCTCGAAAGAAACAATTTGCCAGAAGCATGTTCCTGAGCCTTTGAACTGCTAAAGGGCACGGAAGCCCTGCCCCATAGCTAACGATTTAGGGGTCGGGTGGCTTCAGCCCGGTCAGCTCAATGATGTTGCGCGCCTGTCTCCAACTCCAATACCGTGACCTGACAACTCTAAAACGGAGTTGCATACTTCTCTATTAACAAGAATGCCAAGGTCCCGCAACACAACGCGAGGCAGCATACTGGCTACGACAGCAGCTCGGGCAACACCAAAACAGTACAAACAGTACAGTCCTTACAGACGTAAGAACCACTTTACATGGGCCGTGCAGAGCTCTGCTGTCATTGAGGTGACTGACAAAAGGACTACGGCTCTGCAAGAGTACAGGGATGAGTAGTGAGCAAAAACACCTACTTAGCCCAACACTACCAGTAAGTCAGCAGAAACCCCAAATGAAAGGTGAACAAATAGAAGTTGCCTTGAGGACGACCAGAGAGGTCAAAACACGTGTTGGCTGTGATAGACAATAACATCACAATTGGATGGCAAATGTGATGACTTAAGCATCTTTAATTTGAACACTATTTCAGGACATACAAGATTGTTGCCATTGCACTGTTTGTCAGCATTCTATTTGATATTTTGCTAATTTCGGGAGGGTGAGGGGTGCCCCTCTATGCGCATACTGCTGCAGGTGATATATAATACATTACTCACCGTAATGGTATTTCTGATGCTTGTATCTGCTTAGATTCACATGCTGTGCATAGACCGACATCTAGTGGAAGCTGCGGAGTATTACAGTTTGTTTTTCGAAACTCGAAAATGGGCGTCGACACAGGGCGTGCCAGTAATACTATCCCTAGTGTGACGTCCACTGTACCCAAGATCCCTCACGGGTCTAGGATTCTCAGATTGTATTTTTTCTGACATGAGGTAGCATGAGGAGTAGCGCGAGTACAGATCATCCAAGCAGATGGATAGAAAGGTAAGACTACAAGCAACCATGCGCCCTCTCAGAGGGGAGGAAGGGTGGGTCGCATGTGAATCTAAGCAGATACAAGCATCGGAAATACGATTACGGTGAGTAATGTATCCCTTCTGAGGCTTGTGGAATCTGCTTAGATCACATGCTGTGCATAGATTAGCGAGCAGTACCTGAAGAAGGAGGTGGGATGTGAGAAGGGTCATGAGCAAATAAGTGTCTTAGAACCGCTTGTCCCACTTGTGTATCTGCCTTGGAATGGGTGTCAATGCAGTAATGTTGAGTAAAAGTGTGAATACAGCTCCAAGTAGCTGCTTTGCAAATGGTGCCAAGGGGTACATTTGCAATGAAAGCCAGAGTGGCCCCAATGCCTCTAGTAGAGTGGGCTCTTGGCGTGAAAGGCAGAGTTCTTTCAGAGAGTGAGTAACACAGCTGGATACAGTAATAATCCACTTCGAGATGGCACCTTTAGAGACGCGATCCCCCTCTCTGCCTTTAGCTACGGAGACAAACAGTTGATCTGTTTTCCTTAGCGGTCTGGTTTTATTTACATAGTAGAGGACCGCCCTACGCACATCTAGGGTGTGTAGTTTCACCTCAGCGGAGCTTTGAGGGTCTTGGAAGAAAGCCGGAAGCTCGATGGACTGGTTTACGTGGAATTTAGATATAAACTTAGGTGAGAACCTAGGGTGTGTGCGTAAAACCAGTTTGTCTTTATGGACAGTAAAGAAGGGATCCTGCACTGACAGAGTCTGAATTTCACTGACCCTTCTTATAGAAGTAATAGCTACTAAGAAGGCCGTTTTATAAGTCAGGTGTTTGAGACTGCTTTTATGCATGGGCTCGAAAGGGGGGCCCATGAGCTTAGATAGCACCACATTAAGGTCCCACCCTGGTGGTGGGTTTGAAATAGGAGGGTGAAGTCTCTTTACTCCTTCCATGAAGGCTTTAACTACTTGTACTTTCCACCACGAGACCTTGCTATGGGAAGTGGTGTATGCCGACAGGGCTGCCAGGTGTACTTTCAGTGAGTTAAAAACCAATCCTGCATCTAGCAGGTGGAGCATGTATGTAACAATAGTGGAAGGAGTGCAATCAACAGGGTTGATTTGTCTACTCTGGCACCAGATAACAAATCTCTTCCACTTGTCAAAGTAACAGTGCCTTGTGTTTGGTTTCCTAGATTCCTTTAGGATGTCCATACACCTCTGTGGTAAATTGAGATGTCCAAACTCTATGACCTCAGGAGCCATGCTGCCAGGTTCATTGAGTTGGGTTGCTGGTGCACTGTTTGACCTTGGTGCTGGGACAGTAGGTTGTACCAGGCTGGAAATTTGATGGGCTCGCACACCGTCATACTGCGTAGGTGTGGGAACCACGGTTGTCTTGCCCCCATGGGAGCAACTAGGACGAGCGTCATCGACTCTCTGTTCATCTTGTTCACCACCTTCCTGATGAGGAGTTGGTGGAAAAGCGTACGCAAACATCCCTGACCAGTTCATCCACAGGGCATTCCCCTGGGAGTCTGGTTGGGCGAACCTGGATGCAAATCCTGGGCATTGTCTGTTTTCGCTTGTGGCGAATAAGTCTATAGTGGGGAAACCCCACTGAGAGAAGATATCTTCTACGACCTCTCTGTGTAGAACCCATTTGTGTTCCTCTGGGAGGGAGTCTCTGCTCAGAGCATCCGCTAGGGAATTGAGCTCCCCTGGGACATGTTGTGATGACAGGAAGATGTTCCGTCCGAGTGCCCATATTCAGATTTTCTGGGCAAGTTTGGACAGATTTGGCGAACGAGTCCCTCCTTGTTTGTTCAGGTAGAACATGGCTGTTGTGCTGTCTGTCCGGATTTGCACTGACAGGTTTAGTAGGTGGGGCTCGAACGCTTGAAGCGCTCTGAATACTACCAGAAGCTCTAGCAGGTTGATGTGGTTCTTGGCCACTGAGGGAAACCAGAGACCCTGAGCTGTGTGGTGGAGATGGTGAGCTCCCCACCCCGTCAGACATGCATCGGTAGTGACTACTGCCTGTACTTTGGGATCGTAAAAGGGTTTTCCCTGTGCAAGATTCTCTCTTGTCCACCAGTGAAGGCTTTGTACTAGTGTTGGCGAAACGACCACTAGATCGTCCCACTGACCACTTGCCTGAGACCACTGTTTCGCCAACCATTCCTGCATGGGACGCATGCGCAGGCGCACGTGGGGGACCAGGTAAATACATGACGCCATCATGCCCAGTAAATGCATTGCTTTGCGTGCCGTTATTTGGTGACCGGACTGATATTGCGGAATTTGCAGTAGTACATTCCGAATTCTTTCCTCTGAAGGAAAGGTCATCCCCTCTTGAGTATCTAGGATTGCTCCTAGGAACTGTTTGGAGGTGCTTGGCACCAGGCTTGACTTTTTCTCGTTGATTGAGAAGCCTAACTCGTGGAGGAGGTCGATAGTCCTTTGAATGTTTGTCCTGCAAATTACTGGGGTTTCCCCTGTTATGAGCCAGTCGTCCAGATAAGGGTACACCGGGATTGCCTCCCTGCGTAGGTGTGCAGCCGCCACCGCCAGTACCTTGGTGAATACCCTTGGTGCCGAAGCTATCCCGAAGGGCAGTACCTTGAATTGGTAGTGCCGACTGTCCACCTTGAAGCGCAAGTACCTTCTGTGCGGAAATATGAAAATAGGCATCTTTCATATCCAAGGTTGCCATGTAATCCCCCCTTTTTAGGAGGGGGATTACCTCTTGTAGCGTAGTCATATGAAACTTTTAGGGCTTGACATACTTGTTGGCAGGCCGTAAGTCCAATACTGGGCGCATTGTCAAATCTTTTTTTGGCACAAGGAATAAGTTGAATAAATACCCTTGTTTACCTGGTGTCCCGGGACGAGTTCTATCGCGTCCTTTTCTAGCAGAATGGTGATCTCCTCGAGGAGAATCTTCTGATGTTCTAAAGAGTGTACTCTTTGTCGTGGAGGATGGTTCCGGGGACGCTGGAGTAGTTCTATACAGTACCCTGAGGATACTGTTGACAGCACCCATCTGTCTGATGTGATCCCTTCCCAAGCCTGGGTGAAGTTGGAAATGCGTCCCCCTACTGGGGTTGCGTGAGAAGGGACCCTGAACTGAGCGTCACTGCTTTGGTGGAGGCGTGCCGCCTCCTTTGCTGGGGCTGCCTCTGCCTTTACCACGTCCTCTCCTATTACCCCTGCCGTAACCCTGGGTAGACTGTTGGCTGTTGTTCCACTGTGTACCCTGCCCCTGGGAATAGTTAGATCCTCTCTGGGAATTTTGGCCGCTTGGGCGACAAAAATTACTATTCCCTCTCTGGTTAGGGGGTTTATTGGTTAACTGGCCAAGGGACTTGAGTGTCTCGTATTCGTCTTTGGCATTCTTCAGTGCGTCCTCGACCGCCTTACCAAACAACAGATCGGCTTCCACCGGTTTGTCGAATAATGATGCCTGGGTTTCTGCCTTAAAACCAGACTGCCGTAACCACGCATGTCTCTTGATAACAGTACCTTCTGCTATCAATCTGCCTGCGTTGTCCGCGGCATCAAAGGTTGCTTTTAAAATGCAACCAGACACGGCTCTACCCTCTGCGGAAATCCGAGCTAACTGGCCCTTTAAGGGTTCCAGAGCAGTGGCTATGAGTGCCGCGACTTCTTCCCACTGATGGCAGTTGTAGCTGGCCAACAGGGTGGTGGAGTTTGCAATCCTTGCCTGATAGGCAGACGTTGAGGCTACTTTCCTGCCGAAACCATATAGTTTTTTGCTCTCCTTGTCTGGAGGAGCTTTGGACGATGACAAGGGAGTTCCAGCCCTCTTACGAGTGTTAGTGACAACTAGGGAGTCTGGTTTCAGATGTCCTCTTATATAGAGAGGGTCAGACTGGGCTGCCCTGAAAAGTTTTTCAACTCTGGGATTGACTGCTCTGGTGAGGTTTGGGTTCACCAGGGACGGGTCTATTCTCCGCTGAATAGACTTGAGGATAGGGATGGTCTGGGCAACAGGCCTCCTTTCTCACACTAACTCTTCTGCGAAGTCCCTCTCCTCCTGGACACCGTGGGTGTCAATATGGAAGTGTTCTGCTGCGCGTGCGAGAACCTCGTTCAGGAGGGGTTGGTTATCGACAGGGGAGTCGGTAACCGGGGCTTCCTTCTCTACCGGGGAATCTACTCTGTAGGTTTCAGGGTCTTCCTCTTCCTGGTCCTCATCGTCCCCATAGTAGCCCGTCCCGGTTTGCTCTTCTACCATGCCAAAATCTTGGTCCTCACCAAAGGAAGTCTCTCCTTGATATAGTGAGTATGGTCGTGAGTAAGGTTGTACCTCGAAGGGGTCTGTAGACCTCATCAGTGTCTCAAACCGGGGCTTCTTACTCGGGGGGATAGGATCATTAGAGCCTGAGGGTGTAGCCCCTTGTGGATCATATGAAAGGAAATGTTCTGGATTTTTATCGTAAAAGTCTGCCAAAGAAGACATCCTTGACATGACCCCATCTATGTCATCACTGGACCATTGTTTGGAACTGGGAATGACTCTCTCAGAAAGTTTTGGAGATTTATCTTGAGTAGATTTGCTCTCTGAAATATCAGCAGACCTGGTCTTGTCTGCCTGTCTAGGAGGAGTGGAAGAGTGCAGAGGCTGCTTCTTCTGCTGTTTTCCCCCCTCCCCGTGAGTGAGAAAGTGTTTTCCCTGTCCCTTTGTGGCTCTGGAGGTTTTAGACGCCTGGCGTCGAGGATCGGGGGTAGAGTCCCTGTCCTTCGAACGTGGGGCCGTGCTGATCTTGTCTGCGGGCTCCGACTCCTGGAGTGCGGCCTGGGGGTGGAAGTCGTCTTCGTCTTCAGACGATCGAACTTCCGTTAGCCTAGGGAGCGAGGCACTCTTGGCAAGAGTGGATGATTGCCTGGAGTCATGCGGCGATCTCGATCTCGAACGCCCCGAGGACACCGATTCGGACTGTTCTGTTTGTGCCTCTTTCCGAGCACTCGACGTCGTTGAGTCTCAGTTGGACTTCGTGTGTTTAGTGTGGGTGGTGTGTGAAGCGCCTGTGTCGCCGGGGGTCTTCCCCCATAGCCGCCCTGCCGGACGACCTTCCAAGGTCGGGGACCTGCGCTCAGCTGTCTTTCGATGCCGTAATGCCCTCGCCGTCCGAAAGCACGGCGTCGCTGCCATCGCTGAAGGCGCCCTCCGCTGCCATGGCCGCCTGCCTGGTGTGGTGGGCCCAACGCTTCGTCGAACGGAGCTTAAGTGTCTTAGGTTTAAACCTACTACACGCTCTGCAGTTCGCTTCGGGGTGGTCCCTCGGCAAGCAGAGATTGCACGTGGCGTGCCTGTCGACCCAAGGGTATTTGCGATTGCACTTGGGGCAGAATTGAAAAGGGGTACCCTCCATAGGCACCTTGAGGCAGCGGGCTGTTAAGTGTAGGAAATGTATAAGGTGCACCTATATACCAAGAGTGTAGAGTATGTCCAACCCCCCACTCTCCCTACTTGGAGGGCCGAGGCCAGAGGCCTTCCAAGGCCCGGGCCGAGGCCAGAGGCCTTCCGAGGCCCAAATCTGTCGTGCAGCAGCCGACGGTCGATTTCTTCTCCAGCCGGCGTAGAGTGTCGAAGATCGACGTTGGGATGGGGAAGGATGTCAATAAATTATTATTTTAGCAAAAGTATGGCTAAGGCCAGGGGACTCCGCAAAATGCTTCCGACCAGTATGGCCATCTATAACAAACCAGTATAAAACAATCTGAGGATCCTAGACGCGTGGGGATCTTGGGTACAGTGGACGTCACACTAGGGATAGTATTACTGGCACGCCCTGTGTCGACGCCCATTTTTGAGTTTCGAAAAACAAACTGTAATTCTCCGCAGATGTCGGCCTATGCACAGCATGTGATCTAAGCAGATTCCACAAGCCTCAGAAATATATATATATTTATTTTTTTCCAGGAGAATTAGCACTCTATTGGTTACACCCCATTTCTACTTTATCAACGGTGAACAAGGCAGCGCTCTCGACATGTATACCTCCAGAGCAGGCCAAGTTCAGGCTATACGCCTCAAGAGGGGGGTGAGCATAGAAGCAAGCCAAACAATGGTACTCTGGTACTAAAATAAAACCATGTACAACCAAGATTCTATATTTTATAATAGGGTACGTTAATTAAACTAATACAAACTAATCAAAAACACTATATCCCAACCCTGTAAAGGAAAACCCAAAACGCAGATTTAGGAATAAAAGGGGCACTTTGGGATTCAGGTCAAGGGTCCATTAGTGCTCTGAGGCCTTCGGGTGTGTGGCCCTGAACAAATATTGAAAGAAAGAAATAAAATAGGTAATATTTCAGCAGCATGTCACAATGATAAAAAGGGGTCTTTAAAAACGCGGGGAACTGGGTCTTATAAGTCCTAGGTAAATTCGTGGGGCTTGCCTTGATTAGGTTTGCGCTTAGGTTTTAGGCGATTCCAATTGTTGAGAAAATATAAATTACAAGGTTGGACAACTGCCGTCTATGGATGGCTGAGAGTTTGCACCCTCTCCTCAATCTATAGAGTGCAAGTTAAATGCCTCCCAATATTACTGTGCTTTTCCACATTAGACTTCAACACACTCCAGGTGTATACATCTTTATCTATTTGATCAATGCACTCAGCCGACATGTTTCGACCACAGGTCATTCTCAGTGTTTGAATTTGCGCTGCTAAAATCATACATAAACATCTGATATAAATTCCAACATAGTAATTTAATTTCCACCATTATATAAACCATGGATTTTTTTTTTTTTAAAGAAAAAATTATCCAATTGAAGAATTGTTTGGTGTACATAGTGGTCATTGAGAACTATATAGAGAAGATCACAACACAGTTTTAACATAGTTCAAACATCAATATGGAACAAGTTACTTACCTGTAACTGTTGTTCTCCAGCATGGGTCTGGCATGGATTCACATGCTCATGAATATTCCCCGTCGTCAGGCTGGGAATCCTCGGTAAAGAAAAAAATCAGTATCAGTTTCGTTTCTGATCTGTCTTTCCTAGTAGTAACCAATCACTGATCTCTGCGTCATACTGACCACAGCCAATGACTGCCCTCTACCTAAGCCCCGCCTCTGGCAGCCATCTTCAGATTTGGTAGCACGTGAAGTGGCAGTATGACCAAGTGAAGAGCCGCAGAGGGGTAGGCGGGAGGGTTCGCATGTGAATCCATGCCAGACCCATGCTGGAGAACAACAGTTGCAGGTAAGTAACTTGTTCCTTCTCCAGCATGGGGTCTGGCATGGATTCACATGCTCATGAATATAAGATTAAATAGCAGTACACACATGCACAACCACGGGGGGTGGTAAAAGGCTCAACATTAAGCAATACAAAAAACTCAACATTAAGCATCTCTTACCTCCTCACCAGGCTCACCTTAAGCGAACAGGTTGCGCAGCACTGCTTGGCCGACCCTGGACTCCTCCCTGGAATCCCGATCGACGCAGTAGAATCTCGTGAAGGTGTGCGTCGACCTCCACGTAGCAGCCCTGCAGATGTCCAGCAGGGGCACACCAGATAAGAACGCCGTAGTAGCAGCGATCGCTCTGGTCGAATGGGCTCTCGGACGGCCTGGCAGCGGTCGGTTAGCCAACCGGTGACAGTGCATGATGCAGCCGGAGAGCCATCTGGAAATAGAAGACTTCAAGAGAGCCTTCCCTTGATTCACAGGTCCAAAGTTCACAAACAGCTGTGATGTCCTCCGGAAACTCTTCGTGCGGTCCACGTAGAACTTCAGCGCTCTAGCCACATCCAGCAAGTGCAAAGTCCTCTCGGCCGGCGACGAAGGAGACGGGAAGAAAACAGGTAACACCAAGGGCTCGTTAAGATGGAAGTCCGACGGCACCTTGGGCATAAAGGAGGGGTGCGTCCTAAGCACCACCCTCGATGCATGGAAAGTCAAGTACGGTGCTTTGCAGGATAGGACCTGGATCTCTCCCACTCGTCGTGTGGAGGTAATGGCCACCAGGAACGCAGTCTTCCACGACACAAACTTCATAGCTGTGGAGTGCATCGGCTCGAATGGGGGCCCCATGAGCCTGGTCAGCACCACGTTAAGTTCCCACGCCGGGGCCGGGGCCTTCACCGACGGGAACGACCGGAACAGTCCTTTCATAAACTCTTTTACCAGTCGATGGGACCACAAGGACGTCCGTCCTGTGGTTCTGGTATATCTGGAGATCGCCGCCAGATGAATCTTAATGGAGGCATGGGCTAGCCCAGCCTTCGCCAGCTATAACAGGTACGGCAGCACTTGAGGGGCCGTAATCCGTAGGGGGTTGATCTTCCGTGCTCGGCACCAGATAGAGAACCTCTTCCGCTTAGGACCGTAGCGTTTGAGAGTCGAGGACGCCCTGGCCTTTGCAAGAACCTCTCTGCAATCGGCCGGTATATCGTAGCCTCCAAACTCTAGCGCTGCAAGACCCAAGCCTGCAGGTTCAGCGACGCCGGGTCGTGGTGGAAGATGGCGCCTCCTTCTCTGGAGAGAAGGTCCGCGTCCGCCAACAGCTTGATGGGAGGGGACGTTGACAAGTCCAAAAGGTCCGGGAACCAGATCTGCCTCGGCCACGCCCGTGCGACGAGGATCATCCTGCACCGGGACCTCTTGAGCTGGCTGATGAGTCGAAGCAGCAACGGCAACGGAGGGAACGCATACAGGTATAGGCCGTGCCAGGGGAACGAGAACGCATCGCCCATGCTTCTCAGCTGGGGAAACCTGCTGGCAAACCTCTTGCACTTCGAGTTCGTCGCTGTTGCGAACAGGTCGATTTGGGGTTTGCCCCATCGTCGGAAGAGTTGATCCACCTGATCCTGGCGCAGTTCCCACTCGTGACACGCGCGCAGCTCCCTGCTGAGCGAGTCGGCGATGGTGTTGCTTTCTCCTGCCAGGTGGAAGGGAACCAGGAACATCCCCTGGGCGACCGCCCAGTGCCACAGATCCTGTGCCTCCTTGGATAGGGCTGGGGATCTGGTGCCTCCCTGCTTCCGTATGTAAAACATTGTCGTGGTGTTGTCCGTGAAGATCCGCACCACCTTGCCCTTGAGCGACGGGAGCAACGATTTGAGAGCCCAGAACACGGATCGGAGTTCCAGGACGTTGATGTGCAGGAGCCTCTCCTCCGGGAGCCAGAGGCCTCTTGCGTGGAGATCTCCGGTGTGGGCGCCCCAACCTTCCAGGGAGGCGTCCGTCGTCACCGTCTCCTGGTACGCCGGCGTCTGAAAGTCCTTGCCCGCCGTGAGGTGCGCTCGAACGCCCCACCACTGAATCGCCCGCCGGAACACTTCGTTGAGGGGGACCCTGTCTTCGAAGGTGCCCGTCGCCTGTATCCAACGGGCGTCGAGAAACTCTTGAAGAGGGCGCATCCGTAGTCTGCAGAGGCGCACCTGGTAGATGCAAGAGGACATCATCCCCAGGAGGGACTTGATGGACCTCACCCTGGCCACGTCCGTGGCTAGCAGGCGCTGCACTTTGCCTAGAATGGTCTTCGTCCGTTCTTCCGACGGGGCCGCCAGGCACCTCACTGTATCGAGCTTCGCTCCCAGAAACAGGGCCACCTGCGACGGCACCAGGTGGGACTTCGGGTAGTTTATGGCGATTCCCAGGTTTGTGAGTAGCTGGACGGTCCTCGCAGTGTATTCGACGGCGAGTTCCCTCGTCCTTGAGCGGATGAGCCAGTCGTCCAGGTAGGGGTAGACTGAATCCCCTGTAGGCGCAGCCGCGCCGCCACTGGTGCTAGGCACTTGGTAAAGACCCTGGGGGCCGACTTCAATCCGAACGGCAGTGCTCTGAATTGGTAGTGGCGTCCCTGGACGACGAACCTGAGGAACTTTCGGTGACTTTTGAGGATGGGAACGTGGAAGTATGCATCCTCCAGGTCCAACGACGATAGAAAGTCGCCTTCCTCCAGCTGTCCCAGTACGCGCTGGAGGGTGACCATCCTGAACTTTTGTGATCTGATGTATTTGTTCAAACGACGAAGGTCCAGGATGGGGCGCCAGCCGCCCGTCTTCTTCCTGATGAGGAAGTACCCTGAGTACACCCCGGAGCCTCTTTGAGACAAGCTCGATGGCGCCTTTCCTGAGCATCGCCCATACTTCCAACAGCAATTGCGGGACGTGATTTTCCTTCCTGGCCACAGGTGGAACGTGAGGGCACTTCTTCAGGAATTCGATAGAGTGTCCTCTTGCCAGGGTATCCAGCACCCAACGGTCGGTGGAGATGGACTTCCACACGCCGACGAAATTCGTCAGCCGGCCTCCCACCGGGGTGCTTCGGTGGGGGCCCGAGACCACGGCCGGTTCAGTCCTGCTTAGAGGTGGTGGCCTTACCGCCCTGGCCACCTTGCTGACGGCGGCGAGGCGCTCCCTGCTTAGTTCCATTGTTGCCTTATATATATTAGAGATAGCCTCCTCAACCTCTGTTAATTTTATGTTGTCACATCTTCAATCTTACTGGAATCTTAGTGGTCCTCTCGAATTTAGAAATTATCCTTGTATCTCAATTCAGAAACGATATAGAAATTAAAAAGATGGCTCATTAGACTCCATCTATGAGCTATAAAGTTACCCAACTAGTTAGTAAACGTTTTGGGATTAGTGCTTACTTACTAGATCATGGTTAGTTCGACTCCTGATCGACCATTCCCCAGGGAGTCCTGTACGGATTCACCCTTTCTGGTGTGTCACATGTCTATCATACCGCCGCCATTTTGTTTGTAGGACGCGTGTGACATCACCAGTGTCACCACCACTTGTAAACAATGACCGCAAGCGCGGTTGTGCTACTTGATGTTCCTTTCTCCCTCAATGATCGGATTGTCTTAATTTGTCGGCAACTTCATACTACAACTTAATTAGGACAATTACACTGTTAATGTGCGATATATCAGGGTTATTACTTACCTCTAGTTTAACCAGTAAATCAGCCACGTTGGCAAAGTACAGTTAGTGCAACCTACTCTACTGATACAATAATGATCCTATATTGTTATCATAATTGACACATTGTCCTGTTAATAGCCGCTTCTTCCATTATTAGATTGCATATTGGCTCAAAGTGCTATGTTCCCTGTCAGTATTTAATTATGCTGCTTGGAATAAGTCTTAGTCACTGCTATAATAAGTTATGTTCAATGATTTCTCCATCGCTAACTTGCTTTCCTAAATAAATATTGGGGCTCCCTGTTCCCTCATTTTTAGAATTACAATTGTATTACAAATCCTTATGGGTAATTATCTACAGTTCTCTAATAGCTTGGCCCGATTATTCAAATGGTAGTTTCTCAAAATAACTGGCCCCATGGTATTTGTCTGATTGATTGCCAGATAAAAAGATTTACAATTTGTTTGCTGCATGGTAGTGGACACAAGCACCATGTTATCTAAATCTATGATACATTGGAACATAAAAAACCCAGTTCACCTGATACACAGCTATTGCCCTTACAATTTTTGCTAGCATCTCAATACATTGTCATTGGGGTTCAATATCCACATTCCTAACTTGAACCATCACAGAAAAACATTAATTTCATGTTCACGATTTAAACCAATACTAGTACAACGCAATCAACAAATCCTTCTTGTTTCAATTTGTCTCAATAGAAATTTCTGATTACCTCCTCCAGTCCCACACTTTACTTTTTGCAAACCAATAAATCATACGTCGCCTTTGTTATCCAATTGATGCAATATTTGCCAGTGGTTTGCTAATGGTAGATGATTGTCCTGCCTGCTTAAACTTGAAAGATGTTCCCGAATTTCGAATACGTAACTCTTGTATCGTACTACCACATACATTTTTTGGCATACAAATATCGTATAGACCACAAATTTGGTTCGAGAATGAATAACATCTCTAATTTCTGTTATGTTACTATTGCATGTACAATTGGAACTTTCAGGGTGAGCATATTTGCACATGGCGCAATTTCCACATTTGAAAAAGCCATCTTTTAAAAGGTCTTAATCATTCAAAGCTATGTGTTTAGAAAAGAAAGGCTGACAATATTCCTAATCATTGGTGCCCGTGTATAGACAGATTAGGGTTTGGTCTCAATGTGTTTAGTCAAATCAGTATCCAACTGTAAAATATGCCAGTGCTTCTGAACCATTTTGTATAGAACATTACTATCGCTAGAATATTTTGTGGTAAGATTCACCCCCTGATGGTTTTTCTTAATTTTGGTCTGGCTCAGAGTTGTTTAACTGGTGGTGTCTCTGATCTCGTCACATGCCTTCATAACACTCATTGTGGTAGCCTCTCTCATAGAATGTTTTAGTTAGCAAATCACCTTCCTCCTTGAAGACAAACTCATCGCTACAATTCCTACATGCTTAGTAAAATTAGTCATTAGGGCCTTTTAGGCCAGGGGGCATAACCATCTGAAATAACTTTAAATGTTTATCTTATGACCTAACCGCATCAAGATGGGATTCTAGGTGCTTTCGATGGGTCGAGTGAGCGCAGACACCATCATACGCATGGATTGCGGGCGTAGAAACGGTCTAACGATGCAGTGCAATCCTGTTGCAGTGAACGGCTCCATTTAGGTAGAGCAACCAAGTGGCTATTGTCCGAGTCAACTTGAAGAGGTCCAATGGCGCAATGGTTGTTCAACTGTGATCGGCTTGAAGACACTGGAGAGCAGGTAGGCGATGGGTCAAACCAGCGGATCGATAAAGGCAGGGATTGTCAAAAGGCAGTTCAGGGTACTTGCAGAGGCTCGAAAAGCATCTCAAAGTGGTGAAGCACGCTCAAACACTGATCAAAGCTGGAAAACAGGGTCCAGACCTGGTGCTTGACCCTCCGGGTGCCTGGAGGACCCCATCCATGGCCTCCAGGGGCACAGAGTGCTTTTATTCTCCACTTCCCAACCAGGAATATATGTAGAGACACATTTCAGGGTTTCGTCACCTCTTTTGAGCAAGTTCTTGGATACCAGTCATCTCAGCCACAAAAGGCCTTGTCCAGCCCGCTGGTCAACCCAAATATTCCATTGGGATTGTTAGGAGGTGGGTGAGCTTGCGTCTTTGAAGATCCTGGTCTTCAATTCTATGGCAAAGGACTTTTGAGCAGACTGTGCTCCAAACCAGGTTCCAGAGGAACTTTTCTTCAGGTGTCCAGAGATGAATCACCTAAGGGGAAGGTCTCCCCCACTTATATAAGCCACAGCACGTTGGTTCCTTCTAGCCTTCTGTAAGTGGTCCAATCCCGACTGCGGTTTCAAAATCTTCTTGCCTGGTGATGATACTCAGTGATGCATCTCCACAAAATGGGAAGGGGACCAGGCATTTTTGGAGTCCTAGGAAAATCTAAAATGGTGCAACCAATTTCTAACTGGAAAGTCCTCTCTTGAGCTACTCTCCCTTGTCCACTTCCTCTGTCTCCCTACACAAATAACTCTTAATTACCACCCTCATTTCAATTCCCTTGGCCAGACAGAGTCTGTTTGAAGCATCTGACTCCTTGCCTCATGGGGGCAGTTCCAGCCTTCTTGGGAAGTGATAATCAATTTGTTCCCAGGGAAGACAGAGGCTTTGCTGGGACCCAATACAAATGGTTTGTTTTGGGTGAAAATCAGGCCTTGACAGTGAATAAAGAGGAGGCCCTGATCATGACGGTCACTAGAAACCAAGCTGATAATAACATGACATCAATAGGTTTTGGCAAATATAATTGTGGCGTCCCAGAGATCACATGGTCTTAACCAGGCATGACTTTTATTTAGATTTGTCAACTGCAAGGATTTTATTCCCCTTCTTCCCAAGGCTGGAGCACATACTTTAGCCCAAATAGTCACCTTTGTGAAGCATAAGTATTCATAAAAAATTTGAAAGGATAAACTAAGCCGACCTGTGCAACCTTTACATGTCTCACCTCAGATTACTCTTCTGCAGATGATTCTGCAATTAGTTCACTGAGGTCCAGGAAAAATCATCCCTCTTACATACCAAATCCTGGGCCATACAATTATGGGATTTAGTTCAGGAACACGATTGCCCGCAGTTAAAAGGTAGGTCCTGGCTTGCTGAGCTTTTGGTTCCAAGAGTTGCAGATAGGGATGCACAGGGCACTTTACAATTGTCATGTTGCCAAGCCACAAGGGAGCCACTGAGATGTGTCAGTAGGCAAGCTCAGCAAAGGATTCGCATTAGTAGACCTCACTTTCAGAGACCGAACCATCTGCCACATATTATTACTAAAAATTTAAATAGCTCTGGTTATTCTGCACTCACAGATAGCATTCTATCACAGAAACAGATGCACCTATAGGCAGCACTACGGAGAACTGTTGTATTGGCCACTTTTACTCACTACAAATAGGCAAATACTCCCACAAATTTTTTAAAAGGGGAGTAAACATTCTCCCAACAAAAAATAGCTTTCACCCACACAGCTCCATGGACATGTTTGGACCAGTAGTGCCACAAGAAGAAACTACTATTATTACTGCCTGATGGGAAGAAGTAAACCCGTATCTTTTTAGGTGCATGAATAACTAGGTGCAAAGAACTTATTACAAAAATATTTCTGTTTTTCAATTAAAAACATTTGTACCACATAAAAAATACTCCCATTGGGAACTGGACTTGCATGTTTATGCACTAAAAAAATGTAACTCCCAAATTCAAAAAAGAAGTAGTAAAATACTCCCATTTCCAAATCTTATCTGGAGCACTGCTTATAGGAATCACCCTTTCCCTCTATTGCTCTGCACCCACAAAGGAAATCACAGGACTACTTATCTTATACCTGGAGTTCATTGTTTACCAACCACTCTATTTGGACATCGCCCCATGGCTCCTATGGTTGAAAACCGGCTGTTGAGGGTTTCTCTGTACCGTCAATGGCTCTGCCCCCATGAAGGTACACAGGTTATTCAACCGTCACTACATGCAAGGTTCAAGCACTCTAAAAAATGCAACAGTGCAGGCTGTAGATCTATGCCCAGTGGAAGCAAAAAAAGGCCAGTGAAGAAAACAGTGTAGCGTCTCATTGGTGATGTTCAGGTCTCTGTTGCCCCAGAAAGACAATATCTGGAGGCACACCATTAGAGCTATCCATACCTCTGCCCACACAAAGGCATTGCATACCATGCACACACATGTCATGATTTCGGGTACAGCTTATAACCTGGAAAAATAAAGGGCATGGCCATGTCATGGCATGACTTAAGGAAATTACAAATCAAATGAACTCCCCACTAGATGGGTGAATCGGCTTCCACTTGAGCAATGAACTGGTTCAAGCCCAACCATCAAATATGTTGCCAGGATGTGCAGTGCACAATGACGAATTGCTTGCATCTCTTGACACTAACTCACCCGCTGTCTTCATTCTACTTGATCTTTCCTCAGCATTTGATACGGTCAACCACTCCATCCTCATGAAACGACTCCATGATACCCTTGGTATCTCAGAACGGGCACTGACCTGGCTAACCTTCCTCCCCGACCACCCCTCCCAGGTCATCCTGGGCTTGTTCTACTCTCCTACTTCCATCTCCAACTGGGGCATTCCCCAGGGCACCAACCTCTCACCATGGTTCTTTAACAGCTACCTTGCTCCGCTTGCTCACCTTATCTCCACTTTCTCCCCTCAACTTTGTGTTCTGCAGATTACACCCAACTTCTTCAAACTTCCGTCTCATGCTCCCTCCACTTTCTCCATCATTGCCAACTGCCTTTCTGCTATCCAGTCAGTGCGTCACTCCAACAATCTCTGACTCAATACCAGCAAGACTGGGATCCTTCCTATTGGGACTCCCACCTTCCTCCCTTCCTCCCTTCCTCCCTTCACTCTGGCCACCCTCTATGGACTGTGCCCCTTCTCCTGCATCTGAAGCCAGAAACCTTGGGAGTCATCTTCGACTCCTTGATCTCTTTCCTCCCTCATATCTTGGACCTTGCCAAGAAGGCTGCCAAGGCTTATCCTTGCCCGCAAGCCCAGGGACCGTATCTCTCTAGCCCTAAAATCCATCCACTGGCTCCCGGTTGCTGCAAGGATCAAATTCAAATCATACTGCATCATCCATAAGGCTGTCTGGGGCCGAGTACCAATCCATCTACAAATGTCCCTCACCAAATATTCTCCTTCCAGAACTTTACGCTCCTCCAGATCCAACTCTCTGCTTGTCAGGTGCTTTTCTAAGCAGCAAGCTGGAGGAAGATCTCTCTCCTCGGCTGGCTCCCTCCTGTGAAACAGCCTCCCCCTTCCTCTCCGTCTTGAGCCAGATCTACTCAAATTCCAGGAGCTCCTCAAGACTTTCCTCTTCACCCTCTCCTTCCCCTCTCATTCCCGTGCTAATACCCCCCCAGTCACCGATATTGGTGGCCTGGAACCTTAGGTGTTCCGCTGGGAACCGGCCTTCCGCCCAATCACCCTCAGCTTTCCGCCCCATCCCAGCACTTATCAGGCACCCATCAGCTTGTGTTCTCATAGGCCCGCACTTATTATTGGTAGGTGGTCACTCTGTACCAAACGATCTCCGTCAGACACTTACGGTGGCACACAACTGACTTCTTGGCACTTCCCTCTGTGGAACTCCTAGCACTTACCCAGCCTTCCTGGTCACCCGCACTCTCTCCCTGCACTTGCTGAATGCTCCCAAGGCCTAGTAGGACCCCCCCCCCTTTCCCGCTCATCAGTTTATTCTATGTACCCATGTTCCCTCCCCTTTGCCTTATGGGCGCTCTGAAACACAATTTCTGGATGTATAAGCGCCTTACAAATGCACAATAAATAAATTATACCAGACCATTGAAGCAAACATTATGCCGAAGCCTGCCATACAATCTGCTCCAGCCCTCGATAGATGTTCACTGTATCTGCTGATTGACTCCTGCATCTACTCCTACCAGGATATCTAAAATAAACTTCAGCTCGATAGTGTACCTCACTCTCCTCCCACCCAAAAATCAAATCCATCCCATCCATTCCATTCCAAACCAGACATAGGCTCATATATCCAGCAATCCTTTTTGCTCCCATCCCAACCTGGGCAGCACACGCCCCTAATCAAAAAACACACACCAGTCTGCCACTTCTCTCCCAAGCCTGCAAGTATATATATAGTGGCTGTGTAGTTATGGTTAAGATGCTAATCCCATAGGAAGAGCACTTTTTGGGTGGCTTATAAACTTCGCTCCCCCTGGACGAATCCTCACTAAAAAAAGTATATGGCCCACTCTGAACTTTTTTGCAAAGTTTGGTGAGGTTTGGTCCGGTGGGGGGGGGGGGGCAGAGTTACAGGGGGGGGTACCAAAATGTCTTTTTTTCCCATTGGCTGAATGGGGGAAAAACTTTGCTCACGCCTACAGCCCAAACCGCTGGACGGATTTTCACCAAATTTGCAGCAAGAGCAGCGGCTTGGTCCCGAAAGCGTGCTTTTGTAAATTTGGTGATAATCCGTCCAGTAGTTTTTTAAAAAATGACCAAAAAGTAGGTCACAAAAAATTAGTGATGTCTATGTCCGCTCTGCGGACACACTTCCCTGTTCACTGCGTGGACAGGACACCAATTGGTTAATCGGCTTGCGTCATGTCCGCGGACATGCGACGTGTCCGCTGATTGGATGGTGAAGAGCGTGAAGTGCATCAGATTTTTGGAAACGCCCGCCATCTTGAATTCGCGGACATCGGCCAGTGTACGCAAACATTGCAGTAAAAACATATTAAAAAACACAACATTGCACTTGTCAAACTTATCAAATAATCTCTGGGGAGGTGATGGGTGAAGAGGATTGGATGGGTAATGGCTGCAAGAAGCAAAAAAAAAAAAAGGGTGTTTTTTGCAGCGAAAGTCCGCGAACATTTCGGATGTTCGCAAACAGTCCTGAAAAGTTTGCGGACACCTCAGCATTACAGGGTTGGTGAAATGCAGTTCTTGAATGGCTTATAACTTTGGCGCCACTTAATAGAACTGTATGAAATTTTGCATGTATATTTCGGACCCGATTCCAAATGAGTTTACAAAGTTTGGTGGGATTCTGTCATGAGGGGGCAAAATTAAAGGGGGGGGTCGCTAAATAATGTAATGGCTTATAAATGAGGTTCCATTTGACGAATCTACACTTCATTTGGCAAACTGATAATATATCTAGAAATAAATGTTTTTGAAAAGTTTGGTGGTATTTTGTCAAGAGGGGGCAAAATTAGAGGGGGGTGCCAAAATAATATAAAGGCTTATAAATGAGGTGCCATTTGACGAATCTACACTTCATTTGGCAAACTGATAATATATCTAGAAATAAATGTTTTTGAAAAGTTTGGTGGGATTCTGTCAAGAGGGAGCAAAATTACAGGGGGGGTCCCAAAATATTGTACAGGCTTATAAATGTGGTCCCATTTGACAAATCTACACAAAGGTTTGCAAAAAGATTATAGATCTAGATATAAAATGTTTTTGTAAAGTCTGAATGGATTTTGTCAAGTGGGGGATAGGTTATAGGACGATTGTATGTGCATACATTTGACACTTGAAAAAATAAAACATGGGTGGATTTCCAGCAACCTTGTGTAAGGAGCATTGGCAAGGACCTACAAGCATGGTTTTGGAAACGTGCCAGTGTTTTATTATTTGACAAGTGTCATAATGTAGCTACAAAAAATAGCAGTATACCTTTAGTGACTGAGGGGTGGGCCGTGGCCAGATTGTCTGGGTCATGGAATAAGATCATGATACGGACAATCTGGCTACTGGCCATGACCACAAGGGACAAAACATAGGATTAAAGTGGCCATGTCCACCTGGGACTGGCTTTGTGGTAAAGTTACTCGAAATTAGGATAGGTTTGAAAGGGAAGAAAAATGTGCTTGCAGTAATATGGTCATATGGTTCTCTTTGCCTTCTACAGGCTGCCATGGAAAGCGAAGAGGGGCCCTGCCTGTATGGAACCCCTGCCTTCCCTTTCCATGGTGGCCATCTTGGAAAACGATTTTCCTTCCTACACCGGGACGCAACAGGCGTCCCGGTGTACGAAGAAAAATCCTCTTTTTAAGTACCCCGGGTTCCCGCTTTGGGAACCTAGGCTGCTAATGGCCTTCATCCCCCATTTCAGGGGCTGGAATGGGGGGGATAATGGTGCAGAGACCTCGTTATCCACCCTTGCTTCGTTTGGGCTGATAACTTGGGCTGCTGGGCCGGTATCCACCGTTCCAGTGCCTGGAACGGAGGATGAACGCCACAATTGTCCCATTAGCATAACACAAAATGCAAATGGAAATGTTGGAAAATCTTATTGAGTCTATGTACTTTACTGAGAAATATAAAGTAGATGGAGTCTATACGTTTTTTTTTAGTTCTATTTTTTAACTGTGAAAGGTGGTTCCTAAAGAAACATTTATTTTGTTTTTGGATGAATTTTTGTGGGCAGGAGAGCGTAGAACAAAAGGTTGGGAGGGAAATGAGGGAAGAGACATCAAACACTAATATGGAGGGGTAGGTGGACAGGGGAAAATGTTGCGCGTGTATTATTTCTTAGGTAGGGGCAGCGTTTCTGATGCTCCTTGATTACAGCAGTGGTGGTGTCTCTTGGGGAGGAGGAATGGCATTAGCTGATTCTATTTTAAGATAAATAGCAGTTTTGCTAAAAGTATGTACTGTGTACTAGATTGTCAACTGTTGAGTAGGAATAGGTGTTGGAGTTGTGCAAGGGAAATTTTGAAGTTAAAAGTTCCTAGATCAGTAGAAAATGCAGTTCTGAACTGCCTGCAAAGCACAGATCTTATCGTGAAGTGCGTACGGGTTCTCGGACACGTCATCATGCCGCGCGCCAGCATATGGTCATGTGGCACTCTCCGGAAGGTCTGCAATAAAGTTAGATGTTCGTAGAAATTATGGCTAAGTTACACTAATAAAAACCTATGAAATTCAATGAAAAAAACATTAAGGGGACGTTATGGTTCCAAGTAAAACCGAAAAACCCCTGAAATTCGCCAGTTATGGTAAGCTAAGCAACCATAACTCGCGCCACCACCGTGCACTGCTAAAACTAAGACCCAAGGGGTTTCGGTTTTACTTGGAACCATAACGTCCCTTTAACAAAGCTTTTTCATTGAAAATAAATATAAATATATATATCCCCCCACCCGCTTACCACATGCAGGTTTGTATATTCCTGGCCAGTGTGCCAACATGAAACCAGCTATAGAGCCAGCACATCGTCTCGCACTCAATGACGGACACATGTAAAAGCCCAGGTGACATCTATACCCTCAAGCAACTTCCATTTGAAATGGAAAGTACTTTAAGACAATGTGATGTCTGAAGGTGTTCACACGTACTTTCGTTTATGAGCGACAGATGTACACGCACGCGCGCCGCTGCAGGGCCTTTGTAGCAACGTGAACATCCATGACCCTTAGAAGGCTGTAATGCAGAGATTTATTAAGCTGGCAAGTTAATCCAATAAGGCTTGCTCGATGTCCCAGACAAGGATAACTCTGCCCTCCATACATTTTAAAGGTCCTGTGTCAGTCAGCCTACCCATGCAGCCACACCGGAAGCAGACAGCTCTACAGAGGCTATTAAAGTAAGCGCACTGTGCACACCTCTCAAACGAAGGCATTTGAAACGTTAATAAACCACGCTCTGCGATATATAGCTTTGTGATTCCAACAATGCAGGCAAGGTACCAGCAGCACCGAAATGGATAACCGATCAACATTTCGGTACAGAGAATACCAGCTCTGTCAATTCTAATTTTTGACTCGCAGCATCCATTTCAAGTCCAACACAGAGCTCTGCCAATGTACCCTCAGGCCACACTTGCAGCAGCTCCGGACACTCCTAAATGTAGGAAACGAGGTTTCTCCATTCTGACTTTGTCTAGCCTCGGAGATTTACCAGTAGCAGAGAGAGAGTTCAGTCACCATATCATGGGGACATTCAAATACGTGAAACACATGTTCTCATTATACAAACGTGTATCATCACCCCCCTCGACAGGCAATGGGCCTGCTCAAGCTTCAGCCCTGCTTGGCACACGATTAACACATGTCTGCAGAGAAGAGAACTGGGTGTGCAGCCAGGCCTCCTGCACAGGGAAGGGCAAGGGAGGTGCCCGGCAGCTGCTGCCCACATCATGCGCCCTGCGGCTGCTAATTTTATATCCTGACCTCACTCTTCTGGGCCAGAGCCCAGTCTGCACATTGTTGCTTCCTGCATCCAACCATTCTGTACCCAGAACGGCGTGATACATGGGCCCGCCCGGGAGAACAGTTTTTTTTAAAGCTGGACTCCTTTTCCAGTTTTGACCTTCTGCGATAATTACAAATTTATCCTAAGCCCATGACCAATAGTGAGATGGAGGACAGGTCGTGGTTTACCCCTTTCTTGGGGACAAAGAATGTTATCTGTTTCAACAAGCGGTAACGAGAGACATTAATGGCCTTATTGACAAGGAAGAGGCCATCAGTGTATGGCACAATCTGACTAAGTTAGAAAGACAAACTTTTAAAAAAACTGAAGGAGGACACTGCAATTATCATAGTGGATGGAACAGATGGAGTGGATGGAACAGACGGAGTGGACGAAACAGATGGAACGGTTAGAGCGGATGAAGTCATAGAGCAGATGGAACGAATAGAGTGGATGAACAGAAGGAGTGGATGGAACAGATAGAACCGATTGAGTGGGTGGAACTGATGGAGCGGATCGAATGAATATGAAGGAAGGAATGAACAGAACACATTAAACGGATGGGAACGATGAAATGGGTCTATGGAATGGATGAGGTAGATCATGTGGACGAAGGGCTTGATGGAATGGATGAAAGGACTAGTAGATTAAATCGATGAAACAGACGAAATGGATGAACAGACGGAGTGGAATGAACAGACAGAGTAAATAAAACGGATATAACAGATGGAGTGCTCTATCTCAAGCGCATTATAGATGATAACCACCATATCACACTACCACCACGCTTACTCTTTCCTATACACCACCACTCAACTAGAACACAGCGATACTATGTCACATTTGGTATAGCTGTTCTCATACTAACACCTGCCACACACTCCTCATCATCATCATCGTCATCATCATCATCCTGATTAATCACAGCTAGCTGAGCACACACCGCTAGCTTAAGCATCTACTCAGGCCTAAATCAGCCAGAAATCAGTCTGGATGTTAACCCTCCAGAATGAACACATACCTGACCCCACCAACCACCACACCCACCGCTAAGAAAGCAGCTACCATGCAACTGCAACACAGACTTCACACACATATCTCTATCTCTCTCTCTCTCTCTCTCTCTCTCTCTCTCTCTCTCTCTCTCTCTCTGAACTACGGGGCATTCAACCTACCAGCGCTTTGAGATCATACCAATGATACATAATGCGCTATATAAATGCCAAGTAACATAACATAAAACAAGCTGACAAAAGGGGAAATGTGGTCGTTATGGACACGTCTCACTATATAGCAATAGCAGAGCAACACCTGAAAGCACCAGGACGTTATGTTAAGGTGAAACATGAAAGTATTACACTAAACATGATAGAATCTGGGGAACTCATTCTCAAATGCATGAGAACTGGTCTCCTCACAGAGGACAATACATAAATTAAAATAAAACGCTAAAACCAAAAACCACAACAATCTATTTCTTTCCAAAAGTCCTTAAGGCCAGAGGGCAGGCCTATTGTAAGTGGAATGGGTTGGGTGACTGAAAAATATTCTAAGTATGTGGGCAGCATTATTGTATTGTATTTGGTTATTAATATAGCACTCTTTCCCCATTTGTATGGCCTGAATGCGCTTTTTTCCGAATTGGAACGCCCTTGATAAACCCCCAGGAAGACCTATTTCGGGTATACTTTCACTCAGTATTGGAGCCACTATCTCAATATAAAAACCTTTCCCTCAAAGAACATATAACTAATAGGAGATCATAAGTAAAAGACACTGCACTTGCACCTAGTTGGGAACCTGCCTTCAATTCCAGCCAGGATATATTGAGAAGCTTCAATATTGAAGCCTTATATAGCAGCATTCGACAACATCGGACCATGGAGAATGTACACAAACATTTGGAAACATGTCATACAGACCTGCTGGTATAAACAAAGCATATTCACCTGATACAAGAGTGCACCCTCTGAAGAAGGCCCAGAGTGTGGATAGGGCCTTAAACATGTTCTGGTGATTAGCCTTCTAGTGAAGGGGACCTGCATTAAATAAGAGCTTGAATGTTGTGTGATGCATGACTTTGTCATAAAAATACATGCACATACATGAACTGCAATGTAAATGGTAGTTCGGGTACGATAGCTTTTTCTCAATGTGCAATGTATTGATAAATACATTTTCAATGGATATTCAGTGTTGGATAATAATTTATATACTTCGGACAATTAGCTCTATCCAAGTCACAGCTGTATGGGGCCAATTGTGCAGAACATACAATGTACAACCAGGAACGGGGTTCTAAATAAAGCACTGAGCTCAAGCGCCAGAATACCTTTGATAGTATGTGGATTGCTGGTACAGATCATAATTAGGAGGAGGGCGTTTGGTGATTCTTGCTTGTAGATTAGAAGTGTGCGAGTGGCATAACACATGCTCTACCTGGAGCTACTTCTGACTGCAAAGCCAGTGGTGCCAAAGAAATATAGGCATGGACCATTTGGGATGCCCAGAAATGAGCGTCTCAATCATGCTTCCAAGTTTATATATTTTAAAATATACAATAGGATTAAAAGTCACTGGATACTTATTGGCATTTTCACGACCTCGAAAAAAGGATTTGATACTAGAAATAATACGGAGCATATACAAATTCATTCACTTTGTTTTTACTGTGCATACTTTTAAGAATGGGATTAGAAAATTACTGCTTTGTTTTACATTAGAGAGTCTTCTAGAATGCATTCAAAGTATTACATGCCAATAACGTTGCCATTACACTTCTTGGGAAAAGTGGCATTGTCCGAATTTCATGTGGAAGTTGGTTGCGCAGCCCCACTGCTAGATTCTTTCCCTGTAGTTGTAGCTCTTACTCACTGGGCGATGTCTTTTACCAAGGAGCTACTTTTAGACTTTCTTTATCCACTCTATTTCTATCCCTGTGCCGTTTGCACTATTTAAACCAGACAGCACAGAAACGGTACAAATCTAGTTGTTGCAGCTATTAGTGTCTCAATGACGCTGCGAACTGGCCGTCTCCAGTCTCACTGCGCGGCAGAAATACAACACTCAGCAAAGATTGCACAGCAAGGAGCAGAGAGGTATCCCGATACTTTAGACAGTCCAACAACTTTCAGTTCAAATGCTGACTAATCATTTCACGTACAAAACTATATAATACCGAGAGTAATAGAGCATACACATAATGAGCAGGGCGTAATATCCTTCCAATCCGCCAATTCTGATATCGGAAAACCCTTGCTCACTGGAAGAGAAGATTGTGAGACAAGGTTTCAGGCCTCGCGGCCCATCCTCCATTTTCAGAAAAGCGTCTGGATGAACCAACTCGATGCCAGCCAGTCGCACCTCCCTAGATACCAATACACCAAGGAATCTGAAAACTATTACATGGTGAAAAGTCCGTATGATGTTATTATGTACTACCAAAAAATATTTCACGGAAAGAGTTTATAGCACGCTTTACATGGCAAAAACCTTAACGGGGACTTGGACTTGTTAAACTGTGCTTATATACAGCGAGGGTGTATTATTCGTTCTGCAATTCGGTACAACCGTACTGGAGCACGGACCCTCGCTCCGATACACGGCTCAAATAGACACTTACTTGCTGGACCAAGGAAGCTCCAGAATACGGAATTAATTTGTGTGCGTTTCTTTTTTTTCTTTTTATCTAGCGTCTCCTCCACTCAGCCCATTGCCAGGGCCTGCAACCTTCCAACCTTATGCCATAGTTTGTGTTGGCTGCAGAGGTCACACGCCCGAGGGCTCCCCCTCAAACAAAGGTGTTGCAGGAATGGGCGAGCAGGGCGAAGGGGGCTGAGGGGGTCTAGCAACACCCATGCCCTCAAATCAAGGCACACCACTGACAAAGGCCTGTTGCTGCCTCATCAAAACCCTCTATTGACACGTTAATAGTACGCACCGTCGCAGATATGGACCGTTATTGTGCGCATTCAAACTGTGCATAGGACCAATAGACTTATAGCTGTAGTACACTTGGACTTTGTTACAGTGCTCATTTCAGATAGTGCTAAGAACTCGGAGACACTGACGCACTTTTGCATCTCTGAAAGCCAGAAACTGTAGGGCTCAATTTATTACAGAAACAATTTTAAAAAGGGAGGAGCTTTTGATATGAAGGTAAAAATTAAAAAGATAGGCTTTTCAATGTTTTCTCTGCAGTCTTGAGAAATGTCTGTCTTGGATTGATTAACCTATATATAAATTAACATTGCCCCGTTATACAAATGCAATGTTTGGAGTGAAAGGCTTGCATTTGAGCTCATTTGCATACAAACAATTCCTTGCTGGTGTCGCTCCAAACTGAAGATTAACTTCCAGCAATGGTTACTAGGTGGCGTTGTAGCATGTGTGACTTGGCTCAAATGCAATATGCCATTTTCAAAAAATATGGGAACATTAAGGCAATTCTTCAATTTGGTAGGGAGTATGTTCCAAATGAACAGTCCCTAGATTGAAATAGCAGGTAAAAGCACTGGGAACATGGGGATACTGCGCTGAGCTGGCCCGATTAGTAATGGTGCGCTTGAGCTGCCGGTTGTAAGATTCCCATGGGGCAGTGCTCATGTGCCCCAGTTAAGGGAGCAAGGAATTGTTGTGGGAATCTTACGATATCGGTGCTGCGTATAAGGTTTGTGAAAATCTTTGGTTTTGAGCAATTCTGTGTTGCAATAAATAAAGAGCACTCGATCCATTTTTTTGCCATTGTGTCTTTACTGTTTCTAGAGGTGCTGAACAATGATATACTTTTGTGAATTTTCTAATGTTATTGTCAACCAAATTATGTACAAATGTTAATTTTTGCACCACCACCTCGGACATGCATGTGCATGCCACAACACACGCTTGTCACCAAACACCGTCACCATGCAAATCCTCACGCCATTCATGCACTAATTCAGCTACTTTATATGTGTCACCCAAACAACCTGACACCAATTGCCATTCTGCTTAAATTGTGGTATGTCTTATGAATGCTACAGCCATGATAAAAACCCTGTGTGGTCGAAACACACGTCGGCACCTCTAGCAACAATAAAAACCCAATGGGGAAAATCTAGAGCAAGATTGTCCTTTATTTATTTCGACACAGTATTGCTCAAAACCAAAGAGATTTTCACAAGCCTCATACGCATCACCGATATTGTAAGATTCCCACAACAATTCCTTAGATTGGAAAATGTTTGCCTCAGGCTGATTTAAGGTTTAAATTAGGGGGAAGACTATAAAATGCACCATAGAGGGTTGCAATGTCATAGTAGGGCAGTAAGGGGGAATAGATGATTTGAAGAATCTGGGCAAGTTACCATGTAGACATGTGTGAAGTAACACTGCCATCTTTAATATTATTCAAACCATCACTTTTGGCTATTATTCAGGATATGCAGTGATTTTAACGAATAGATAACGAACATTATGGTATAAACATTTAAAAAGAAAAAAATGTTTTTTTTAAAAAAAACAATATATGTGGGTAAGGGGTTTAAATGGGTGATGAGAGGGTTTGGGTGGGATTCTAAAAGAAGGGAAACGGGGTGGGACCCCAAATAAAAAAAAAAACAATTTGGTATTCTTTTTCGTTAAAAATGTCAATCAAATGTTATTTGTGATTATCTGTTTGTTAAAATCACATGTAACCATTATTCAATAGGCAATGTAAGTGAACAGAGTTGGGCAAGAACCTAGATCACATAGGCGCTGGGTCAGTGAAGATATTAACTGGATAGGGTTATTAGATTCTGAAAGAATGTCAGAGGAGTCTTGTCTCTTAGTATCATGGAGATTTTCTTACACAGTTCAGCTGACACGTGTTTCAACCCTTCCTGGGTCTTTTTCAAGGCTGTGGCATTTGTACAGAGGACTGTGCATTTCTGTGTAGTGAGGCCAGAGATGAGCATTTCGAAGAATCCAAAATTGTCATGTTGGTTTAGTATGTGAGAAATGTATATGGGCACATCATTGTGGTTGCATTTAAGGAATCATTACAGGGTGACATCAATGTTAATACCAACGCAATAGTGTGTGTGGTGACAATTTCAGAAGCACAGTGTACATCAGCGTTTCTTGAACAAGTAGATCAGACGTTAAAGGTGAGTTACATGTTTGTTCGTAATATATTAAGCAAGCAGTTATAAATATGAATCAAATGGCGAGTTACAAAAAAAGGAATACAAGACAGGAAAAAAAGAACGAAAGATAGTGTTAGCAGTCTTAGGTATGCTGTGTATCTCAATAGTGTGTGTGTGTTGAACTTTACCGTTCATTGGATGAGTTATCGTATATGGATGGTGAACTCTGGGTTAGAGGCTCTTGGTTTTTAACAACCTGTGGTGTAAGCATATGTAATAAACGGTTATGGGACAGAAAATTGCCCGACTTGCGCTGGGGTGTTGCATGAAAGGTCAATGTGTAGCCTCCATCTAGTTCTGGTAAATGGCGGTTGTATGAGGAGGGCGAGTGCCTGTGAATGGGTGGATGTGGTGTAAGCGTGGGCCAGCTTCGTTGGGTTGGTTAGGTGGCAAGGGTGGGATGGTGAAGTCCTAATATCAGCTGTATAGCCAGGTGTCACTGGTGGCTTGGGGGAATGGGTTGGGTGCCCATGCCCCTGGTTAACTGCGAGGTTGTAAACTGCGAGGCAAAGATTGTGTATCCCTACAAATTATCCCCACAATGGGTATGGATGGCCGTATGCTGGGGTCACCCTGGATAGCTGTGTCCCTTTAGGGATAGAGGGGGCTGGCTGTGAACACATTCAACATGTTACACTTTGTGGTGGAGGCAATCACAGGGAAAAAAAGGTATGTCATTGCTGTTTGTCTAATGTGAGAGCGGGCATAAGGTTGTGAGAACTGATCACAATAAATACTACATTAGGCAGTAGTAAATTGTTGCAATAACAGAATGGTGAAAGAAGCAATGTGTGGTGTCCGTTATAAATGCGGGCATAATGTGGTGAAAATCTCTAAGCAGCGGATGGGACCAGCAGCGGTGAGCGCACGTTGCCTCATATGGATGCAGCCATGTTGACTGATTAGGAAGGACATGCAGCTTCATACGCGGGTTGAGCCCATGGCAGTTTGTGTGCGTGCCTCGGTGGGTAGATCAATAGCTGATTAGCCATGTTCCCTCACGGGGCAAAAAAGGAGCTGAATAGTTGAGAAATACATGAGGCTGTGTCAGGCTTACCTGTGGGGCCTCTGCTGCAAGATGAGCGGTCTCTGCAATCTTTCGATGCCGGCCACTTTAGATGGGCATGAAGTAGTCCTATGAGCCTGACGTCAATGATTGGCAAATTGCAACAAGTGATTGTTAATTCATGTTTGCAGGTCAGGTGGGACCCATGATGAGGGTCTAATGCTATAATGGTTGGAGAACCTAAAAAACTGGTAAGTCAAAAGTGACGCTGGGGATACCTTGTTATGTAAATATCTAAAAAAGTGAAATCGCAACTGAAGTAAAATAGAAGTGGGGATTAAGTTGACCCTGTGCATGACGAGGAGAGCAAGGCAGTGCTTCTTTGAAGGCTAAGCATTATAACAAGTGTTGGGGATTAAGCTAGCATATGGTTGTGTTGCCGAGTGGTTCATAGACGATGACAGGGGATCGGTCGCTGCTAGATCTGTATGCGCAATATAGTTTGAAGCCCAGTTGTGGGGGTGGAGGGGGGGCAGTTGAAAAGTGATGCTGTGTTGCCCGTGTTACTTGAGCCGTGTTAGCTCAGCGGATGTGACTTGTGTCAGGAGTCCAGGAGTGCATGCTTTACTTTCTCACAATGTGGTATGTCAGATCCGGGGCAAAAAAGGCCTTGTATTGTAAATATAAGCGATACTCTAGCAAAAGAGGGGCAGTAAGCAGTGTGTGTATTATATATATATATATTGCTCTGTGCAAGATAAAAAGGTGGTTCCTAATGTCAAAGGCACGGGTTAGAAGGAGAGCCCCGAAAATGGCCTATGGTTGGAAATGAGGAAAATTACTGTGTAGTAGCGAACAAAGGGCTGCAGCTACGTGTGTAGCCATGGTAGGGAGTAAAGCCACGATGTGTCAAGCAATTCATGTTGTGCGTTGGCAGAGCCAGTGGGGGCAAGGGTGAAGTATATGGAGTGTGTCAGTGTCACCAAGGCTTGTATAGTTCTCGCTGATGGGTTAGCTAAAAATAAGTTGTGTGTGTGTTAAGGGGTGGTCAGGACCCGACATCAAACAGTCTGTGATCATCTGGTTCTGTTGTGCATGCTTATAGAAGCTTACTGAGTCTGAAAAGGTCACTTGGATCATAATTGAAAATGTGGTTCACAGTAACACATTTTCATGTTCAGTATTCAAACCATTGCTAACATCTATATTTTCACATTAGTCTTGCTTCTCTTTATCACAGTCTTCGCTCGCAATCCCCTCCTCTTCTGTCACATTTGACAGTTTCCAGACCGATTAATTGGATGTTTCTTTCGTTTTCTAGTTCGTGCTGCTCTTACCAGTGTGCAGCCAGTGGATATCTTGCTTCCTGGCAGCTTAACAGGCTGAGGTGTTCACAGATTCTTATCCATAGTTCCCGAACAGTGCTCCCGATGTACATTGTCTTGCAAACACAAATAATGACATACACAACATAATAGGACTTTCAGTTGATTCGTTGTTCAACTTGTGGCACTGGTTGCCATTGAAGTTGCCATTGAAGTTGACTAGCTTCACACTGAAATGATATTTGAATATTTAAAGAATGAAGATTTGACTGAAGTCCATGACGTCAGACTCACAGGACTACTTAATGCTCATCCAAAGATGACGGCGGAATCGAAAGATCGCAGAGACCGCTCATCTTGTTGCAGAAGCCTCACAGGTAAGCCTGCCGCAGCCACATGCATTTCTCAACTTTTCAGCTCCTTCATTTTCAACACATTATGCCCGCATTTACAACAGACACCCCACATTGCTTCCTTCAGCGTTCTGTTATTACAACTTCATACTGCCTAATGTAGTATTGAGTGCAGTTCTCACAACCTTATGCCCGCTCTCACATCAGACACACAGCAAGAGCGTACTTTACCTTTTTTTCTCCGTAATTGCCACCACCCCAAACTGCCACCAACCCCAAACTAACATTTTGAATGTGTTAACAGCCAGCCCCCACTACCCATAAAGGGACACCGATATAAGCAGCAAAACCAGAATACAGGCATCCGCGTCCAGTCCTTGCCTCATGATTTTGTGAATACGTCCGATTTCATGCTTGTAATTTAAGTATTACCATTTGCTGTATATTTAACACCAGGCCTAAAACCTCTTGGGCTTAGTAACAGATGCAGTTAACCAGGGGCATGGGTGTACACACACCATCCCCAAAGCCACCACTGCTACCAGGCTACAGATCCAATATTAGAACGTCACCATCCCACCCTTGCCACCTAATCAAACCCACAAAGTCGGCCCACCCTCATCACCATATCCAACGATCCACAGGAACTCTGTCATAGTCTGTGTTGGGCTGGATTATGGCTAAGTGTGTGTTATGATGGGTGGTGTTGACAATGACATTCCATGTGGAGTGTTGGTGTAGTGATGTCATTGACATCCTTGTGGAGTGTTGATGGTTGTTTGGAATGCTGGGTTCCACTGGTGTCAGTTGGACTTAATATGCTGGCCTGGATGTCCCAGTGCTTTCTCTACTTATGAACTAAGAGAATAAACTTACATGTAAACTATTTACCTTCTAGTGTTCCATGATTGAGAAGGAGTCCTAGTTTATATCACTGGCGACGAGGATGGTTCCTGTGCTGCTGGGAAGGGGCAGCTGGAGAGAAGTGCTGTCTTCCAGGGTGACATCCATCAAGCAGGAATAAGCTGCAGGCCGGGCGGTGCAGTGGGGTCCAATCCAGTGGTCTAGGTCGGGGACCCAGAAGGTCCATAGTCCAGGCGGCGCCAGGGCTGAGTTGGCCCAGTGCCTGGAAGGTCCAAAATCCAGGCGATGAGGTCCAGGGTAGGGCCCAGGAAGGGGATCCTGCGAGACCAGATGCCAGGTGCCAAAGGGGTGGCTGCGCAGCAGAAGTTGTTGTCTGAGCAGCCCATCGTTGTCTGTTTTGCTTTGGCTATTATGGATTAGCCTGAGGGGGCTGGCGTTGGAGCAGCGGTGGCAGGAGTCCCATGTTGGAAGGACCGGAGTTGGCGGCTGTTTAATCCTGCATGCCGGGCGGGTGCAGGAAAACCAGAGGCGGCCGTGATTAACCTCCAGGTGCCTGGCATTGCAGGAGCGGCAGAGGGGCCCAACAGGGGGGGCTCCGTGGAAGTTTGGAGGAGGAATAATCCAATCTCAGTGTGTGCTGGGCACTTTGATTGATGCGCACGTTAGGGTATGGAGCCAGTCTCTTTGAGCAAGGTTTCGGGCAGTCCGGTCGGTGTGCAGTACAGGGCCGTGCAGCGTGAGTGGAGCGGCGGCCTGAGAGACACCGATCATGTTGGAGTACCGGCCAGAGGTGTTTCTTCTGTGGAACCGGCTGCCGAAATGGTGACATCGGTTGGAGGTAGGAAGGTAGGACGGCGTTGGTGGGCGGAGGACAGGAGTTTCAGCGGGCCCAGCTGGAACGCAATGCCCAGTTGGAACGTAACGTTCATATGGAACGCAGCGTTCATAAGGTACGCAACGTTATCTTACGATGTCACGTGATTATGGAACACAACGTTGTCACCGATGTAAGCGTTCAGCCAGGACGTGACCCTGGCTCAGTTAGCGAAGCCCCGCAAGTTTTTCTGTTGCCCACTGGTGAGCAGAGTACTTTTGTCTGGGTGAGCACCGCAGACAAGGAAAGCGTCCCCCGGAAGTCTATAGACAGTCAAAAAAGGTTTGTGGCATTTTCGGGGTTACAATGGTCTGGAGTGGAGTCAAGTACTGCACGTGGCAGTCATGGTGTAATGGATTTGTCGGCACAGATGGTGAGCGCGGAGGATTTGTTTGAAAAAAAAAAGACGTTTATTATTGGAGCTGCTGGCATGTGCGATGGCTGGTTTTGGAAGTCTGGGCATCTACAATGAGTGCGCTGGAAGACGGTGGAAGCTACAAGTAGAGGATCAGACAAGGAGATTGGCATGGTGGCGAGCGCTGGATCCTGATGCTTGGGGATACATACAGGATGAAGCGTGCATAGAAGGGGAGGACTAAATAGAGGCAAGTGTATGGTGAGGCCTGTTTTAATGGTTGATGCTGTTTGTGTTCATGTTGTGGCCTCTGGGTTTAGCAGATATTTGGGTTTGGTCCTGGGTCAATGTTAGCGGTGTAAGGCCTGTCAATTGTTATACTGCTGTTGTGTTTATGTGGTGGCCTGGTGTTAGGACAAGTCCTTGGGTTTTCAGTATGGACTCGTGGGTGTGGGGTCTATGGGACATTGTAATGTTTGTTTATGCAATGTTTGCTTTGCAGGTTGGCTGAATTGGACATGTGGGTGGGGGTATGGCGCAGGGACGTTAGCGCCATGTCACTTGCATCCATTTTGCATTTACTATTACTTGCCGTGCATTTTGTGGTTTTGCATTTCAGGGACATCTTGGGGTTTGGCGCAGGGACTTTAGCGCCAAGGTCTTGATCTCCTTATCGCTTAAGGTGGGTTTTTTCATTTTGTCCTGCGGTGTTTGTCGTGTTCGTAGGGGCATTTCCCCTGGGTATGTGTGGACAATGACAGTATTTTTAGGGGCAGTGTGTGCTGTCCAGCGGGCAGTGAGGTGCTGTCTGGGTCATATTGTGGGTAATGTTTTGCAGGGGCATTTCCCCTGGTTATGTGTGGGCGATGACAGTATTTTTGGGGGCAGTGTGGTGCTGTCCAGCGGGCAGTGAGGTGCTGTCTGGGTCATTTTAAGGGGCAGCAAGGTGCTATCTGGTATGTTAAGGGGCAGTGAGGTACTGTCTGGGTTTTAAAAAGGTAGAGATATGCCACCTGGTGTTTTCACGGGGCTGTGATGTTGCTGCTCATGTTTTGGGTGAAGGGGCAGCGGTGCTTTCTATATATCTTGGGTTGAGGGGCAGCGTGGTGCTGTCCATGTTGTAGTTTTATGGGGTAGTGAGGTGCTTCATGGTTTTTAGGTTTCAGGAGGTGCAGTGAGGTGATGCAGTTGTAAGGGCAGTCAGGTGCGAAATGGGCACGGTTGGTGCCGTCGATGATGTTGGGGGGGCAGTGAGGTGCTCTCAATGTTTGGTTTAGGTGACAGTGAGGTGCTGTTTAGGATATTGGCATGGTTGGTGCCGTAGGTGATGTTAGGGGCAGTGAGGTGCTGTCTATGTTGGGTTTAGGTGACAGAGAGGTGCTGTTAGGTGACAGTGAGATGCTATTTAGGATATTGGCATGGTTGCTGCCATAGGTGAGGTTAGGGGCAGTGAGGTGCTGTCTATGTTTGGGTTAGGTGACTGTGAGGTGTTGTTTAGGATATTGGCATGGTTGGTGCTGTAGGTGATGTTAGGGGCAGTGAGGTGCTGTTTATGTTTTGGTTAAGTTGCAGTTGGGTGCTCTCTGGTCATTTTGAGACGTGTTCTAAGTTCTGGTTAAGGGGCAGTTAGAGCTGGCTGGTCAATTTAAGGGGCAGTGTGGTGCCACCTGTGTTTAGGTTAAGGGGCAGCTGAGTGCGGTCTGGTCATAGGCAAGTCATGGGGATAGTGTGTTGATGTAAGGTCTGGTGAGAGGATCAGAGTTCTGTCAATGTTCTTCAGCAGTCTGTGGTAGGATCCGAGTTCTGATAATGTTCTTGAGCGGGACACAGTTATGGTGTTTCAGCGGGTTGATAGCTGAGTGGGCGTTTAGGCTTTGGGAAGGGCCTGTGGTGTGGCTTTTAGTTGGGTGCTTTAAATTAAGATTTGGCTACATTTGGGAAGCAGCACATGGGCTCAGTTGGGAGTTGTTTCTGAGCTTGCATTAGCTATTTAGTTCTGCGTGATAATGAGGTGTTCATCCATTTTGTGGTTGTGGGTGTTGTGGTGTGTTAGTGTAAGGGAAGGAGATATGTCAATCTGTGTTGGGCTGGATTATGGCTATGTGTGTTATGATGGGTGGTGATGTCAATGACATTCCATGTGGAGTGTTGGTGTATTGATGTCATTGACATCCTTGTGGCGTGTTGATGGTTGTTTGGAGTACTGGGTTCCACTGGTGTTAGTTGGACTTAATATGCTGGGCTGGATGGATGTCCCAGTGCTTTCTCTACTTATGAACTAAGAGAATAAACTTACATGTAAACTATTTACCTTCTGGTGTTCCATGATTGAGAAGGAGTCCTAGTTTATATCAAACAAGAAATAGAGGCTACATATTGACCTTTCATGCAACATGCCAGTGCAAGTAAGGCAATGTGTTGCCCCCTAACCGTTTATTCTTTATACTTAGCCCACAGTTTGTTTAACAAGAGCCTCTAACCCAGAGCTCGCCATCCATATAGATAACAATCATCGAACACACGATAAGAGTTCAACACACACACTTGAGACACAGCCTCGAAAAGCCCCACACTGCCTGGTAACATACCGAAAACTTCTAACACCATCTTCCTCTCTTTTTTCCTGCCTTGTATTCCGTTGATGAAACTTGTCATTTGACCTGGTTTATATTTATAACTGCTTGCTTAATGCATTTACGAACAAACATGTTACTCACCTTAACACTGATGTACACTGTGTTCCTTAAATGGTCACCACACACACTATTGCGTTGGTATTAACACTGATGTCACGCTGTAATGATTCCTTAAACGCCACCACAATGATGTACCGATTTACATTTGTTTGGGTATGCCAGAGAGGACTGGGGTTCACACTACGCAGTCACCGTTCAGAGCACCCATGGCCCAACAAACCCTCCACCAGCATACAAATGGAGGACTCAGCCAAGGGCAAGTTAGAACTGTCCTTTATTTTCCATAACAGACAGGGCTCATACAGGAAGAACAGAATTCTTCAGCAATCATAGTTCCGGAGCCCGCTTCAAGGGCTTTTGTTCTAGTCTTGACATCACAAACAGCGTGATTGTGTGGTTGGTGTGATAGTACTTATAGCTGGCACATAAAGAGGTTGTCCGACTGGCCCTCGCATGTCAGGTGGGTTTGCCTGAATCTTCCCCAGAAACTATCTAGTACATTGTGGCAGGGACACAGGAATTCCACTGATCCTTGCCCTTTGCCATCCACCCCTAGATTTGAGTTCCCCCGATTGGCTGGAGCTGATCTCGCCAGGCCTGGGATCCAGATCTGCTCTCAGCAATCCAAGCACCTTCTGAAGGTGATGAGAAAGACTGTGTCCCCATTGTTGCCATCCGTATTAGTACTTTGCCTTAGAGTGCCTGCAGGGTTGCAACATTGTAAAACAATTCATCTATCACTTTGTGTCTGATCTGCTGGGAACTGCTCCTCTACCCTCTGCGAGTGAACGACCATTGTACACCTCGGCTGCACCACATGGGTGAAGACCGCAAAATTGAGTTTTCTGGTCTGCAATTAGTGAGGATTTATTCTGTTATTTGCAGGTGCTCCTTGTCTCTGAGGCTTAGGAATGTTCTGCTCGTCTCTGACCTTGGCTGCGAGCCCTTGCCTGGTGCTTTGTGCAGCCCAATTCTGCTTTGCTTAGTTTCTCGTTCTGAGGCTTCATGTAATTATATTATAGTTGTGCTATACTTTCTATATGTCTATATTGTACTATTTTTCTTACAGGTTAGTAGTATTCTGGTTCTTCCAGGCTCCTTATACAATCCTGTAGTTCCATATGGTTAGTTGCAATAATCGTCTGCAAGCTTGCTCTGCATCTCTTGTTTTCTTGCGTTTCTGCATTTGGCTAATGAGAGAAAATAAAAGGCTTTTGACAGTATGTACATGCATCTGTCCTCCATCTGCAGAACTGTGCAAGCATGTTCCTAATGTGTGCGTGCAACTTTGTGCATTGAGGAGAGTTTGCTGCATGGCTAACTTTTGCTATGTCGTGGTGTCTCTAATGACATCAGCACAGTCAGCTAATTGTCATTAGTAAATCAGGCCCATCGAGGCACTGGTATCCATGATGACGTTAGCTGGATAAGGTTTGAATGGCTGTCTGAGAGTATATATGTTTGCATATGCATTATTTGTCACTAGCCCTCCTGGGGGCTGTTCAAACAGTGACTAGCATCTTGCATCTCTGGCTCTTCGGGCTGTCATGCTTATAGGGGCCATGAGGGGCATTCCAGGGACTCCCTTCAGTCCCCCTCTGGTCGACTTGTCGACGAAACCACCAAACCTAGTCACTGTTGCCTTTGGTAGCCATATCTTTGTTATGCCTCCATGATGTCCATAGTAATTTGCATAGGCATCGAAACTCCCATGTCATGTAACTGCAAACTCCTTCTGGGATGCACCATGCCCATTTAGACCAGTATCTCTTGTTGTCCATGGGCTCTTTGAATGTAAACATCACAGTCAGGAACAATGGGCACTCAATTATCTTTGTCCTTATTTTATTTATTTCTTCTACCATCTCATCTTCTTCGCCATTTGTATTTATATTCACCATTACTTTCATCCCTATTGTTTTCTCTGTTGTTTTGCAGCATTCCATGATGCAGATCGTTATCACACAGTCCTACTAGTACTAATATTAGTGCTCCTAGTAATACCTTTAGTCGGTCTTCCATCCATGTTGGCATCCATGGGAATATATACGACAGCCATCTTTGATCTTTCCCTGTTCCTTTGTATTCCTCCTCCATTTTGGCGTGCATTTTAGACAATCTTGTCACTGCTTCAGTTAGTATGCCCTTTGCTTCATCATTTGTGGGCAAGAATGTACAGTAAGAACACCCAATCTTGGCACAAACTCCTCCTTCCGTTGCTGTGAGAAGGTCTTGAAAATATCTGTTCTGGTGAGCCATCAACCTTACTGCTCAGAGCGCTTATTTTAGTGCGTTGAAGCCATTTACAGTCAGATTTTTGCCTGCATCAGCTCCCATCTCGTAATCTAGAGCCCTTTTGCATTTGTGTATGTCTGTACAGCTAGAACTACTGACGCAAAGAACATCTCTGTCCTACTGAACAATTGGCGTTCAAGTGGCACATCGTCCAGAGATGCTTCTGATGCTGATGAGAAGTAGTTCTCACTCTACTCACTTCTACTGACCTCTTCTTGCTTTTTTCAATGTCCATCTTCTGTTTTGATGTCCTTTTGTGGTAACACTAGTGCTCGTGTCTTGATGTGTACCAATGAACATACTCTGCCCAAGTTGGGTGGCAGCTTCTCGTATGCCTTAGATCCGCATGCCCAATAGTGATCCATTAATACTGCCGTTCCAACCTTCATTGCTGGATGCTTTTATGTGTACTTGCACTCTTTGTTGCCTCCAACCATTACTGCACCATCATTCTCGAAACAAGGCTGGTTTCTTCAGTGGTATTATGGGCATTGATCCAGCTTCATTATCCACCCAGATCAGTAACTTTGTGCTTGTATCCCATTCTTTCAGGCATTTATCATTTTCCCCTTGTACTGGGTTTACTGGAGCGTGTAAGAGCGTGTATGCTTTGCTGCCTACTACTCCCTCCTTCCATCCTTCAGCTGTGTACACGTGGCCATACACAAGCATCTGTGGTCGTTCCCAACATCCTGGTTCTCCTATTTTCTTGGGTCCCTTCTTAGAGCATGGTATTTCCTTCAGTCTTATTGTTTTTGTCTCTCCTTTCTGTGGTCGATATGTTATGTATTGTGTACCATGGTCTAATTACCAATAATTGTTCATCATGCCGAGTGTCTTTATAGAACCATCTTCATAGGGAAATGTTGCCTTTGACATCCATCTCAATGTTGCTGCTCTCCCTTGTAATGTTCCTCAGGTTGTAAACATGGACAGGAACATAAGGCATTGTGCTCTTGCTGCTGGTATTAAAGTTTCTACAAACGTTCTGGAGGGACTAATGGCATATTGGGGGGTGGGTGGAATCAGTGAGCAGACATAGCAGCTCTCCCCAGTGGTTTGTTTACCTACTTTAGTCATGTGCTTGTACCACATGTTATTAGATACTCTAGCAGCATCAGTGAGATAGAGATCCACCCGCCCCATTTCTGCATCAACACTGCGTCTACCTCTCTTTACTGTACTTACAGTGCTTACCTTTCCACCAGACATGGTTGTTCAACCTGTTGGGGTTGTGTTAGTAGAGGACACAGCAGTCTTGCTAGTAATATATGATTCTCTTCAAAAGATGAGGGCAAACATACTGCATGCAAATAAGACAAGACACAAGAATCATTCTTTTAATAATGCCCTCCATCACTTACACCTCTTGGACCCTCGTGTAGTTTGAAGATATCAATTGCCTGCCTGAAATGCGCAAAACGAGCATTACTGTGTTAGTATTTTATTAATTCAAGCTCTGCGAACCAAATAGTCAGCCATAGCAAGAAGGAATAGCTGTTCCCACACAGCTTTTATTCTGGGGTCACAGAGTACTGACGGATTTCCTCCTTCAAGGTGTGGATATACTGGGGACAAATAAGCTATGAAGACACTGAAATATACATTCGGATGGCGTATCCTTGTGCTATTGGACTTCGACAAATTGGCCTTGGAAAGTTTCGGGATGAGGATCACAGGGAAGCATGAAACGCGGCAATACTAACAATGCAATAATAAAAGTTGCACTTTCACGATGAATGCGATCAGTGTGCGAAAAGGTAAATAATAAACAGACAGTGTGACCTCACTCTGCGTGTGTAGGAAGTCCTTTCCATCTCTCCTGCTCTGGAATGAGTAATCCGGGTGACCTCTGCTGGGTTGTGATTGTTCGAGGCAATCGTGTTTTTTCTGCTTGGGAATCATTGGCCCTTTTGTTATTGATGCTAGGAGAGACAACCGCTTTGTAGCGCTTGGTGTCCCCCTAGGTGATTCCACGTGTTTTTCCCCTTCAAGTTTCACAGCTCGCTCAGTGACCAACTCAACAGTGTAAGGTCCAGTAAAACATAGCTTGTCCTACTTTCTGGAAAGGTTCCTTGAGGAGAACTGTGTCCCCGGATACAACAGTGGCTGCCTTAAAAGATCATTTGTTTCAGTATTGTTGTTCTCTTCTCTTGATCAGGCCTCTCCCGTTGTCCCTGCAGTTGACGAGAAATAAAGAGGCACTAGCCATCGAGGAAGCAGTGTATTCGTACATTTCCCGGCCCAATACATTAGACACTTTTTCTGTGTTTTTCCAAGCACTAGTAGGGGAAGTCGCATGCATGGTCCAGTCTCCTCAGGTGGGGTTAAATGGTGGTTGAACCCTGGTTTATTGTGCATGGCGAATAATGCCAATGGCAGACAGTGAAGCCAGCTTTTATTGAGGATATTTTCAATTTTGGCAATGCCTTCTTTGAGCAGGCCGTTGAGGCGCTCACACACCCAGTTTGCTTGCGGGTGATGGGCACAAGAGAATTTCTGGTGTATTCCTTACATAGTTGTGATCTGTTGGAACATCTCATTGGCCAGGCGAGGACCACTGTCAGACACAACCTCACACAAGCACCAATGTGGTAAGATTTCTGCAACCAGGAATTTCGCCGCTCTTAGGGCATCAGAACAGGAACAAGGACCGGCTTAGATCCATCGGGATAACAGGAATACAACCACTATCGTGTAGTAGTACCCTTGGCATACTTGGATCATGTAGGCATAGTCAATGTGCTGGTGTTGGAATGGACCCATTGGGCAAGGTGTGGATCCTCCAACTAACCTTAATGTATGACCTGCAGTAAATTGTTTACATACTAGAAAATTAGTCATAAATTCAGTCACGTGTTCTGCCGAATTGGGACAGAACCAGTCCTCTCCAATATGAGCAGCAAGCACCTCCTTCCCTATATGGATGGTGTAATGTCAGTGCAGTGGGCAATAATGAAAATGGCATTACCACTTTTCCTGTGTTATTTTGCCGCCACAAGGTGTCTGTCGGAGACACTACATATCCCATTTTAATCCATAAATCTTTTTCTTCCCTGGGTGCAGCTCCCTGCAATTCCATAATCTGCGTCACTGGCAATATGGTATATCCTTCCTTTAGTATAATTGGTCGTGCAGAATTGCGTGCTGGGAATGAAGCATCTATTTTTAAAATGTCCCCCAAAGTAGGCGGCGCACTTTGCTTCTGTGTCTGCTACCTCCTTACCCCTAGAGATGGGGTCCTCCCCCTTGTGTGTGCTTGGCACTTCGCCACCGCTATACGATGTGGGTACTGGGGTGCCTCGATCAGTCTGTCAAATAGAAGTGCGTGCTGCACTGGTGACCCATCAGCACATCTGAAGCCCCTCCTCAGTCAACATGACAGGCCAGAACGCACTGTGGAGGTCACCTAGGCTGAATCCAAATACAGTGTCAATTCCTGTACTGTGCACTGATGCCAATATTAAAGACACTAATTCTGCTGCCTGTGCTGATAAATGTGACGGTAGACGTGTGCTTGTCACAACCTCACTCGTCCTGGCCCCCTCCATCTCACTACTGCTGTCCCAGTATGCATTTCCCCAGTTGCTTGGTCAATTGTTAACACCCGGTCAATATAAAGCACCCCCCGACCCACCCTAAGTGTGTTGTCCTGTATTTTTCTAGTGTCACTAAATTCTTCTATGTTTGCTGTGCAGGTGTGCACATAGTCGTCCTCCTTTGCGGGGTCGGCGATGAGTCACCAGGTTGAAAAGTCTGCATCTCACTATCTTGAGAGCTGGGTTTGACACTAATAACTCATACCCTGAAGCTCTCTGTTATCAATGTACTTTTGGGTCTTTCCAGTATTGCAAGAGAGCGTGCTCCATATAAAGTGTGGTGCTGCAGACCATGGTAATATTCGCCGATTTATCTACTGAAAATGCGACAGCAGCCAATGCATGTTGGCATGCAGTGTTCTCAGTACTGGGTCTAATTTCCCACTGTAAAATGCTAGAGGCTTATGCCCCATGCTCATCTTCTGTGTCAGCACGGCAGTCATAACCACTCCATTGGAGTGTGAGAATTAGAAACATTTACTTTGATAGTCTGGGATCCCTAACACTGGAGCTGTGCATATTGCTTCTTTCAGCTTGTCGAATGCCTCAGTCATCCTGGTTGCCCATTGTAATGTACCCTCCCCTCTTTGGGCTTCCTTTAGTGCACTCAAAAAGGGCCTAGTGTAAGTGCTGTAGTCAAACACCCATGCCCCGCAGTAATAACAGTCCTAGAAACTGCTGCATCGACTTATGATTGAGGGCTTGGCTGTTTTGCGCATTGCTTCTGCTCTTTCTGGTGTCACTTTTCGCCCATCATAACACTTCTTTCTGGCAATATTGTAATTCGGCTTTGTCTTCCTTGTACCCCTCGTCTGCTGCTAGAGTCATCTCTACATTGTCTCTGTCTTGCTGCAAATCAATAAGTCGTCTACGTACTGTATAAACATGCTCTCTAATTTTACATTTCCTAAGTCCATTTGAAGTATTCTGTTGAATATAGAAGGTGATTTGCAGTACCCTTGAGGAAGTTTTTTATGTTTCCACTTCTTATTTCTATATAGAAATGAAAGTCTTGCGACTCTGGGTGTAATAGTATATAGAAGAAGTCATTCTTCAAACCTACGACTGAGGTATGTAGCTTCCATGGGAATGCTACACAAAATTGTCACTGGATTCGGAACTAAAAGGAAAATCTGCTTCTACAATATGGTTCAGAGGGCGCAAGTCCTGCATAAAACACCACAACCCTACCACCCGTCGCCTTTTTGACAGGGTACACTACAGTGTTGCAGTGATTCTGATGGTACTAGGATGCCCTGCTTCACTAGTGCTGCTAGCGTCTCATAAATACCCTTGTCTGCCTCCCTCAACAGAGGAATATTGCCTAGCTCATAGTAACATGACTCCTGGCATCATATTTATTTTCACTGCTACCATCCCTTTCAGAAGCCCCATATCATAGAGACTTGTGGTCCGTAAGATGCTGGGGATCTTTGCCAAGTCTTCCTTGATCCCTGGGAGTCATGCTATTATTATTATATCAGTCCCAGATCGAAATAGCTCCTCATCTGCTGGCAAACCCACACTGTACCTTGAGTCCACAATAAGCTTGAATAATCTCACTCACGTTTAGAAGGTGTATCCCAGGTGTTGTACACACTATGCCCTTGTCAGTGAATGAGATAGTCATGTTAACTTTGCTCATGATGTCTCTCACCATTAGGTTTACTGGCGTCTGTCGTAAATATAGTAAGGGTAGAGCTAGGTTGTGCGCTCCTATAGAAAGTGCAATATTGTCTGTAAATGGAACCAATTCCATCGCCCCAGAGAATCCTTGAGCATTCATGGCATCACCAGACATTCTATACTTCCCTTCTCGGATGTAGGATCTAGTCCCCCCGCCCCCTCTGTGTCTACAAGAAAGGAGAACGTTTTGTCACCCATCGTCACGCCTATGTGTGGCTCCTCCGCTGGGGGTAATCGATAGGATGGAAGACATCAGGTCCTTCTGTGGGCTGTCATATTGAGTGTATAATGACATTCCATTCCCCAAGAATGGGTTGTGCCCCCCACTACAGTGACTCCCCCACCTCTAGTTTCCCAAATGAGAGTCGTCATGGAGTCTGTGCCAGTGTCCCATCATTTGGCTGTGCCGTTTATGATGGCAGCGCATTATTCTGCATCCGCAGCATTTGTTGTGTCTGAATACTGTTGCGCTGGAGTCTGCATCTGTGGTGTCCATGTCATGGGCTGGTGTGTCTGCGCGTTTGGTGTCTGTCCTTGTTGTGTCTGGTCCAGGGCATAGAACTCATTCTGCTCCCCCTGGGTATGCTGGCTGGTATTGCATTCCCCCATTGCCCCATCTGTCCACACACCCAGCACTGCGGAGGTTCTCTTATTTGCCTCCGATACTCCCCTTCGGAACCCTGCTGCATTTGTTGCCCATATCCTCGATACCCTCCCGAAAACCCCCCTTGGCTTTGTTGCATCCGATGCCCATACCCACGTCCCCTTGTTGCCCCCCCCCTCATCCTCGAAACACATGCTGCCCATCCCCCCAGCCCATGAACCCTCCTCCCGTGGTCAGCATTGCATACTGTGTCTGCGGTGCCCCTTGCCCTCCCACGCTTGTTAGCACTAGACCTTCCATGGCGTAGTTCGACAATTTCTTCTGCACTAACTTCGCCTCGTCCGGTTTTCGTTCCTCATGCTTTTTCCTTGCGCTTTCCATCAATTGCCTGCAATCATGTACTATTGTGAGTTGTATTTTCGGACCATGGTCATGCAAATATCGGATGTGTCTGGGTACTGCGTCCATAGAGCTTGGCATACAGCCACTCGGCAGTTACCAAACGGCAAACCATCATGCACAGTGTACTGGGTTGTTACTGCTGGGTACCCTGTCCTTTTCCATATGTCATCAGCAGACTCTCTGAGGACCACCACTAGTAAACTTTTTATGTCCCCCTACTGCTCTCATATCCTTTCCTTTTCGTATATCCATTCCACTGCACCCACGGTCAATGAGGGTAACCTACACCTCAAATTCTCCTCGTCAATATGTTTCATTGGTGTGTATTGAGTAAGGGAATCTGTGATAGCCCTAATCCCCACCCCCCATCTAGTCTCCCGATGTCTTTGGTGGATGTGAATGACCTTGTCATTTCTCCCCTCCTTCATGCTGGAAGGTCTCTAAGCCTTTGCACTTATGGGGTTATGGCAATCATGCTGTGCAGTGTAGCTCTGGACTGTCGTAGTCTCTCGTTCTTGTCACCCCGCATTCCCCCCCTGTATTTTTGGCTGCTCTCCACGTGGAGCTCCGATCAGTGTTTTTCCTTCTGGATCGACTATCAAGTTGGCCTAATCCCTCATCCTCACTCCCTCCCAAGTAATTGTCTGACTCAGTGCCTCAAGTCACTGCCGAAATTGTCATGAAAGCTCAGTCTCCTCATTACCTTTGCTCCTTGTGGTTCTCCTTCTAGGTCAATCAAGTTCTCACAGTTCCACCTCACAGAGGACCCTGTATTGGTTGGGTCTAGCAATGTAGCTGCCATATCACATTTCTTGTCGTGCTCCTTCATGCTGGAAGGTCTCTAAGCCTTTTAACTCCGGAATAGAGTACAGTCCCTGTGTTCCTACTGCTGCCCCTTCGCTACATGGTCAGGAAGAGGTGGGGGAGCGGGAGACCAGGGTGGTTCGGCCAGGGTCTCCTGCTGGCTCAGCAGCCATTGACACCTAGCCACAACCCCTCCACCCCCACCCCCGAAACATCTTCCAGAGCTCAAATATTGCCATATGATTGCTCCATTTCTTCACCTTATAAACCTCTTGTAAATGTGTGTGTAACGGTTGCTGCACATATTTGGAGAAGTTGGCCATGGCTTAGTCAATTTACCTTCTGTGCTTTTTCAGCCATTCTGCACTATATTTACAAATCGTGTCCTTATATTGCAGAAGGACCTTACATAGGTGCTGTAGGGGCATGTCCCCCACACCTTTACTACAACACATTACTTGTAATACTTACTTGAATCAAGGTTTTCAACAACTCAGCAATTTTACAAAATATACCTCATCATGCATAATGTCAAATTTTGAAATACCAATTGTTTTTGTAATGTCACAAGTCTCTCTGGCTCCCAACCAACTTCTCGGACGTGCTCCGCACACTGGCCTTCATCAACTCTCTGCCTCCTCAGGCACACCCACCAATCTTATGCATGCACCTTCCGCGCACCGCCACAGAACAGCTTACTCCATCAATTCTAATTGCCAACATCGACTTCTGCACCTCCTCGTGCTCTCCTAATCCTATGCACAGACCTCCCTGGTGATGTCACCCTTTTTACTAAGGGAATGATAGAAATCACCAACAGAGCTCACAACGATATTTTCTCATGACAGATAAAACATTTTTTTAAAAACATATACCCACAGCCGTCGTCCTTGCTCTTAACAGGGAATACCAATTTTTCACCTGCTCAATCTGTACCTACAGCGTAGCCTTGTAGATAAAAATGCCTCTGCAATACTTAACCAGAAGAACACCTTCTGCAATTTAAGCCATCTCCATTTGCTAAGCCCTATATACGGGGATACCATCATCCATGACCCAAGCTAAAATGCACAATCCACAGGAAATCCAATATTTACTTAACTTCTGTCATCCGTACCTTTAAGTCAATAGTCTAGGCTAACCGTATGAACATTTTACCTGAAAGATCGAATGTTCCCTAACCACGAACAAATAACAGCTACCTCCACTCCTTTCTCTACTATACATCGCAATACTCAAACACCCCACACGCAACATTTCTTTAACACCCCCCTCAAATGCCATGAGGCTGCGTGAATACTAGCACTCTGATCCACTGATGCGGTTTGTCCACCAGCTCTCGCCAACACTGCCACACCACCCTTCTGGTCTGCTGGGCTCCTCACAGACCACAGGCAAAATATTTCCAAGACAGCTCCTTACGGCCTCTGCACAAGGTGCACTTCGTGTGTGGTCTTGCATTCCTCAAAGCGCCCCACAGTCCTCTAAGCACTGCGACAGAAGAGGCGGATCTGTGCCGAATGGGCACAGTGAACCATCCCTCTGCTACCAATTGCTTGGGTATGCCAGAGAGGACTGGGGTTCACACTTCACAGTCACCGTTCAGAGCAACCAGGGCCCAACAAACCCTCCCCATCATACAAGCGGAGAACTCAGCCAAGGACAAGTTAGAACTGTCCTTTATTTTCCATAACAGACAGGGATCATACAGGAAGAACAGAATTCTTCAGCAATCACAGCTCCAGAGCCCTTGTCAGGGGTGTTTGTTATGGTCTGACATCACAAAACAGGGCGCCTCCCCAAAAACCTAAGAGCATGTGTGATTGGGTGGTTGGGGTGGTAGTACCTATAGCCAGCACATATAGAGGTTGTCTGAGTGGCCTTCGCATGTTAAGTGAATTTGCCAGAACCTTCCCCAGAAACTGCCCATTACTTTGTTGCAGGATTACCATTGGCCCTTTCCATCCACCTCTGGATTTGTGTTCCACTATTGGCTGGAGCGGACCTCCACAGGCCGGATACCCAGCTCTGTTCTCAGCACTCCAGGCACCTTCTCAAGGCGATGGGAAAGACTAGGTGCCCCCATTGTTGCCATCAGTATAACCACTTTGCCTTACAGAGTGCTTGCAGGGTTGCAACAGTGTAAAACAATTAATGCATTACTTTGTGTCTGCTCTGCTGGGAACTGCTTCTCTTCCCACCGCGAGTAAATGGCCATGGCTCGGCTGAAGACTGCAAAATTGAACTTTCTGGTCTGCAATTAGTGAGGATTTATTCGGTTATTTGCAGGTGGCTTTTTGTCTCGGAGGCTTAGGAATGTTCTTCTCGTCTCAGACCTTGGCTGGGAGCCCTGGCCAGGTGTTTCGTCCAGCCCAATTCTGCTTTGCTTTGTTACTCGTTGCGAGGCCTGTGGCTTCATGTAATTTTACTTAAGTTGTGCTATACTTTCTATATATCATATCATATATGTCTATAGTGTACTATTCTTCTTCCAGGTTCCTTATAAGATCCTGTAGTTCCATATGGTTAGTTGCAATAGGCATCTGCAAGCTTGCTCTGCATCTCTAGTTTCCTTGCATTTCTGCATTTGGCTAATGATAAAATAATAAAAGGCTTGTGACAGTATGTATATGGATCGGTCTTCCATCTACAGAACTGTGTAAGCATGTTCTTCGTGTGTGCACGTGTGTCCATGTAACTTTCTTCATGGATGAGAATTTGCTTCATGGCTAACTGTGCTATATTGTGGTGTCTCTAATGACATCAGCAAAGTCAGATAATTGTCATTAGACATCTACATCAAGGCATCTGGATCCATGATGACATTTACTGGATGAGGTTTGAATGGCAGTCTGAGAGAATATCTGTTTGCATATATATTGGTCACTGGCCCTCCTGGGCGCTGTCCAAACAATGACTGGCATATCTGGCTCTTCGGGCTGTCATGCTTATAGGGGTACCCAGGGGCATACCAGGGACCCTCTCTTCACATACTAAACCAACATGACACTCCTCACTTTTCGATTCTTTTAGAAACTAAAATACACAGAAATGCACAATCCTCTGTACAAATGCCACTGCCTTGAAAAAGACCCAGGAAGAGACGAAACACGCGTCGGCTGAACTGTGTAATACAATCACCACGACACTAAGCAACTAGATTCCTCTGAAATGCTTTCAGAATCCAATAACACTATCCAGTTAATATCTTCACTGACCCAGCACCTATGTCACCTAGGTTCTTACCCAACTCTTGGCACCGTCTCCAAAGAACCCCTCACCAGCAGCATGGTCTCCCATGATCGGCTCATTCTAGTGCTCTGCATAACTTCAATGTAAGAGAACATGCAGGGTAGAGTTAAAACACATTAATTAAGCGTTTGTTTCACACACAATCAGAACAAGTGCAGTATGGGAAGCAGCATTGCACCCATACATATCTCTCTCTCTACATACCTATCTAACACACACACACACACACACACACACACACACACACACACACACACACACACACACACCACACACACCACCCACCCAAGCCGAGTAAGAGTTAGCACCATCACAGATGGAACTATTTATCATTCATGCTCTTGTACAACCTCGGAAATCGTTTCTCCAGAACCCGACATCTAAGAGTAGGCTAGACCAGGGGGACAGCAGATCGTGCAGAGGGGATTATACTCCTGCTCCTCTTGGCCTTGCAGGCTTCATTGCCCAGCACGCAGACAACATCTGGAAGGAACCCTTGCCGGAGAAGGACGACGACGACCCAGTTTGGAGGATTGGGAAGAGCACTGCTTATGCGAGGGAGGAAGACCTAAAAAGATTCCCAAAAGGGCTTAATTCAGGCGCGCAACACCATTGCAGCCCCCCCCCACCCCCTGAAATGTGAGCTGAAGAGTGGGGCTGAAGCCCGGTTAGCTCAATGGCGTTGCACGCCGTACTTTTCTGTTAGTCAGAGAGGGGAAAGACGCCTTTCTTGAAACGGGCGACTTTTAAGTTTGACTGTGCTTGTGCAGAACAATGTATTTGCACAAACGCAGCCCCCTCCCCACGGATGTTTGTTTATTGATTTGATAATGCGCGCCAAACCCTTAGGTAGCTGGGCGCAGCAGTACAAGAATTCTCGAAGCTTAGTTACAGTGCCAGTCTCAGGCAGGTACATACATGTGATTACAACATATAATACAGTTTATAATACAAGATATAGCTGATCATAGGTACATGTCAAGGACCAAAGCTAAACATAGCCTATACTTAGGGTGGGGGGAGTGCCTGCGGCTCTGGGCTACAGGGTCCAGTGTATTAGTTGCAGTAATAGTGCTAAGTGCAGTAGTTGACATGGTTGTGTCAAGAAGGTAAAGCGGCAGTGAGGGGAAGAAAAGGTTATAGGTCGTTGGTGCAGAGCCAATTGAGAGCGTTGTGTCTAAACTTGGCATAGGGTAGGGGACGTCTAAGGTCAATTGGAAGTGTATTCCATGATTGCGCAGCTTTGACTGGGAAACTGGTTCCTTCAGCCGTGGTCAGTTTAAATCTAGGGATTTCGAGCATGAATGAATTGACAGATCTCGTGGGTCGGGTCGTAGTTCTCCTGTGTGCAAACATATGTTCTTTCACATCTGAGGGGAAGAGGCTGATGTGCACACTTGTTTTTTGGTAGGCAGAGACATGAGGAAAGCCTTTTCAGAAACTAGCAGTGCATATTAGCTCATTTTGTATGTATGCATGTGTAAAAGGAGTGTGTATGTAATGTGTGTATGAATGAGTGTATGATGTAAGGGGGACTGGGTGTGCATGTAAATGAGCAAGTGTATGGTAAATGGAATGTTTAAGTGAGTGAATGTGTAAAAGTGTGTGCGCCTATGTGTAATGATGGGCTGCTAACATTGGATACTTGGGCCCCATGCCAGACAACCCTTGGGGTAGAACAGAGTGGGCAGAGCCTGCAATTGTACCACTCCTATTTTCTAAAGTGGACCCTCCCATTACAAATTAACACACGCTCCGCTCCCAAATGTAGGTTTCATTGCGCCCGCGTTTCAACTTCCTTTGGCGCACCATAGTTTGCATTCACTTCCTATCGCGTGAAGGCCGTCTAGGTTAATTTAGAATAAGTGAATTATATTGCCATGGGGTACTGGACAACAGGACCGCCTCAGTAAGCACAGAATATCTTCCATAGAGAGTCAAAGCCATACATTTGGTAAACAGCCACAGTAAAGTCTTTAATAGCCCTTTCACAAATTTCCCAGCACGTCATTATAGTTTTTTATTGACTGTCCTACTTTTCAACGCCGGGCTCAAATGAAAGCTAGGTCCCTATTTGAATGTTCGCCATATTTCACTGCAAGTTATTTACAAAATAACGATAATGATTAACGTCCAACCCAATTAAAGCCTTCTCAACTGTTTAATGTGAGCTAGGAAATCCTGACTGAACCCTTTACTAATCTATAGCACTTCGTCTGGTGGCAGTCATCGGCAAGTGTGTGGGTTAAAATGGCTTGTCCAGGGAGTCGGTCACATAGCATGCACAAAATGAAGCAGAACGTTGCCTTATATGTGCGACAAGTTTAATCAACGTATAATTCAAGTACGCAAAGGGTATTCGGAGAGAAATCTTAAAAGAGCTTCATTAAAAACACAAAGACTGATACTAATCCTTTGTTCAAACGCATTTTCCAAGGATCTGCTCACATGTAGTGTTAGTAGTATTACTATATTGACACACGAATACCGAAAAACTTCTTTGACGGATGCACGATTGTGTGAGGACGGGGCGACTTCTAGGGTGTAAACCAATGATATGCCAACCCATGGTAAGACACCCTTTTCAGCGTGCACACATTGGTAACTTGTCAGGGAACGAGAAGCTGGCCTAATAATTAAATATTATGTATTTATTGATTATTATGCGCATACACACAAGTGTTTCAAAGCAGATTGCTTTATACACTGCACAATTTGTATATCTCATCCATTTATCCACACGCCTTTAAAATATAAAAAAAAGGTTACATCTACTAAAAGTCAAAGTGTACATGCAAATCCAAATCATCTCCCTGCTGCACACCTCAAACTCCACACACCGCAGCTCCCAAGGGCGGCTGCGAAAGCGCCAAGGAGTCAAGAGGAGAAGAGCAGAGCTGCCCCCCATCCGTAAAAGGAAAGCATTGTGGCGTCTCCTCTAGCTTTTCCACGCGCCGGGGCTCGTAAAAGCATTTCACGCCCCCATTCGCGCAGGAAGAGGTGAGCCGGGACCCGATTTCGGGATTCCGAAATCGGGTCCCGGCAAAAAAAAGGCACCATGACCAAAACCCCGGACGGGGTTTATAAAATAAAAAAAACTCTCGGGACGTCCGGTGATTTCCCCGGACTGTCCCGGTAAAACCCGGACGTCTGGTCACTATGTGTAGGGCAAAATCAAGGGCAAAAATCCGCAAAATACATTCACAGACAAAAGCATTGCCCTTTCTCGCCTCAGCATGTATGCGTGTGCACCAGATTTAGGGATTACAGGACACCCCAGATGTATGCTGCTCTGCCCAGGGCGGCTAGAAGCCGGGCATTTACTGTGTCCTAGAGTTCCTCCAAGATTACTGCGTCCCCCCTCCTCCCACTTACAGAGAAGTCCACAGGGATGTGCTTCATTGGGCAAGAATAGGTGCATCGACAGCCCTGGGAACTGCACAAGGGTGAGCTGGGTTGACACATGAATACGAAAGGCTGCCAGTGTATTTGCGCATATGAGCCTGGGCATCTTCACCTGCTCCTTCGTGTCATAGGACTGTAGTGATACGTTTGAAGGGCTCGCTGTTTGTAATTGAACAGGAATTCTGGAACGGCCTCGGGCCTCAATATGGGTGAAACTTAAGGGTTTCAGTTCGCTTTAATAATAATAATTTGGCACTTATATAGCGCTACGGACCCTCGGGTATCTGAGCGCTGCTTATTATTACCCACGGTGTGTGGTGCTCATTTATCGACCTCGGAAGGATGAAAGGCTGAGTTTGGCCCTGCCGGGATTCGAACCTGCGTTAGCAGGCTCTGCACGGATGTCAAAGCGAGCGCTCTACTCGCTGTGCCACTTGACCGGCTGCTCTGCCGACAACATTCACTATTCAGTCCTGGCTGGGGTTCAGCATGTTTGCTTCTTCCCGCAGTCCTAGCAGCACTGTACACATCAGCAAGCAGTCTTATCAATCTTCGCACCTCTTGCATGCAGAGAATGCGTCGTCTCCAATTACCCGACATCATCCATTAACATGCCATTCCAACTGGTACACCATCAGTGCTAGGCCTTGGGTTAGGTAAGAGGGGGGAAGTGTGTGCACGCGAGCACAGCCAATAACTGTAATTATTCTGCAGGACGGAGCTTCTGTGGGACAAAGTGCCCCGTTCGTCCTGCCCTAATCACCTCATCATCCAATGGTGACCCAGCCTGACCAACAGGTTTTACGGCCTCCTCTTCTGCTACAGATCATGAATACATTCCCAATAGGTAGGTAGGTAGGTAGGTAGGTAGGAAGGAAGGAAGGAAGGAAGGAAGGAAGGAAGGAAGGAAGGAAGGAAGGAAGGAAGGAAGGAAGGAAGGAAGGAAGGAAGGAAGGAAGGAAGGAAGGAAGGAAGGAAGGAAGGAAGGAAGGAAGGAAGGAAGGAAGGAAGGAAGGAAGGAAGGAAGGAAGGAAGGAAGGAAGGAAGGAAGGAAGGAAGGAAGGAAGGAAGGAAGGAAGGAAGGAAGGAAGGAAGGAAGGAAGGAAGGAAGGAAGGAAGGAAGGAAGGAAGGAAGGAAGGAAGGAAGGAAGGAAGGAAGGAAGGAAGGAAGGAAGGAAGGAAGGAAGGAAGGAAGGAAGGAAGGAAAAGGGGTAGGTAGAAGGGGTGGTGGGGCTTTTAAGACCTTGGGCCTTAAGGGCTGAATACGAGTATGTTAGACTAATGACTAAAGAAATATTGTAGACTCCGACCTCTTCGGCAGGAAGAGCAATTGTGAGGCCTAGTACACTTTCCTAAGGAATACTGTTATGAAGTGAAACTCTACAGGCTTAAGGTATGTTTCCATGACGTTGCCTTAACAGATATCTCAAGTTACATATGAGACGAAATGCAAAGGAGCTGGACCCACTATTGCCCATCACCCAGGTTACATCTTTCAACCGACAATCCTCGATTGTCTTTGGTGGAACCCCTGGGTTACTACATTCCACAAACTCATCCATCCCACTGCTCACATCATACCCATTCAGACACAGATACAACGCATCACGCTTATTTACAGAGAGCACACACCACATTTAGCAACATATACAACCACTCCACAGCTAACACCGTACACTCACATTCAGACACTAACGCACACAGTTCCTTCAGTCCATGTGGCAATCACACATGCAGTCGCACACCCTAATTATTAACACTGAACACCTGGCATACGCTTGAGCCACCCAATAAAACATAGCAATACATCCAAAACTTCTGGCATACAAAGATGTACAGCCAAATAAGCAGTAGCGATACCTCCATAACATCTGGTTGGCACCACCATAACACAATGGCAATAATGCTGCACCACAGTAAAATTGTACCAATACATCCATAGCACCTGGTACCTATATTGGCACTATAATTGTAATTGGTTATTCATAACGCCCAGAGGTTTATAAACGTGGACCCAGGGGAAATCGAACCAGTGTTGCCCCGCATTTTGCTTCCAAGGGGAGCACATTGCTGTTGAGCTATCTTCCCCCATTAGCATAACGCTTCAGCAATACATTCATAACATCTGTGCACACACGTCCTCCCTCGTGCACAACCACACCAGAGGAGCTCCGTAACATTATCAATACATCAACAACTCTCATATACCGTCACCAATGGTGTTCCAATATGCTCAGGCAATACATCCATATTTTATTCACGTGCATACATTTGCACGCTCCTAAAAGTGACTTTTTCATTTAGCAAGTTGTACATGATGTCACAGGCACATTTTGCTACTTGGGGAGCAGGGCACTCAGGAGCTCGGCCTGTAAGCTTGAGGGAATTCCTCTGGGACAAAGGCCTCCTCCCTGCAGTCGCCTGTAGTGCACTGCGTAATACATGCATTGGGTAGAGGTGCAGACTGTCGCACGGGCCGGCTGGCCAGGGCATTGTCCC